>NC_034418.1:0-361096 GCF_002078875.1 Numida meleagris
TTGCATGCAAAGAAAAAAAAAACAGTGTTGTGTCTGGCCTTCCTTCTAATTACGTATCCATCACACTTAGCAGATTTTAAAGCATGGAGATAGTTTCTCAGAAGTCTCCCTGTTTCAAAAAGCCTGTTACTTGGCTAAAGCTGCCTGTGAGCAGAAAGAAACCTTTCTTATGCTTTTGTTTGTGTGAATAACTGGATGTTTTCTTTTATAAAGAACAAAAAGTTAGAAGAGTGGCAGATAAATCACAAATGTGCATTAAATGTTTGACATGAAATTCCATTCTAAAGCATGAAAAACTAGCGTACTCTCTGCCTTCAAGAAATCTCTCTTCTAAAAATTCAGGGGAGAACTGTTGATGGTGCTTTAGAAATATGCTGACACAAAGGAAACCAGCTTTTGCAGTGAGAAGTGCAATAAAGTGGGAGGCAGTTGTTTTTCTGATGTTCTTCAGCCAAACAAAACCACCAGAACAGCCTGCATATAGGGCTAGGAGGAAACAGGCTGTTTCTCAGAAAGCATATGATCTGGTTGTCCTGCTGTGCCAGCAGTATGCTACTACTTTATCCCCTAGAAAACTTGGTAGGGCAGTATGCAAATCTTTTGTGAATCAGAAGTTCTTCCCTGTCTAACCAAAGAATATGTAAGTACATTGTTACCATGATGTCAGAACATCTTATTTCAAAGTCTGGTTCCAAATAATTAAAGAAGGAACTAAAACAGCAGCACCAACAAAAATAGGCAAGTCACAGAAGTGAAACTAGAATGGGATTTACTGTAAAAAAAAAATAAGCACTGAAACAAGGAATTATACATGCTGTGCTCTATTTAAGACTGTGATACAGATTATTTCCTTAAATACTGAGGTAGAATTTTACAAACCTGGCAAATATGGTGTACAACACTAAGGAGTATCTTCCAGAATGGAAAAAGGATTGCAACACCTCCTCCCAGCGCCAATCTGCTTAGCTGTTTTTGATCTCATAAGAGTATAATGAGATCAACAGCAAATCTAAGAGTAATTCCACTGAAGTCAAGAATTACTTAATCTCAATCACGGTGTTTTGATATTGTCTGATACATAATGCCAGTTCCTTTTATTTTTAACTGCTTGTCTTACACATTGGGTAGAGAAAAACCCAAAGCAATTATTTGTGTTCTAAGGGAATTTCTGAAAACCATGCTTTAAAATCTTCTAATGAAAGGAAGTGCTGGGCAGTGTCTCTTCTTCTAATGAAATCACTATTATGCATGTCATTATTTCTCCAGAAGTAGCTCTGGAAGGGCCTTTATTTACTTATTGCCAGAGATATATCCTGTCTGTATGATATTGCAGACATTTTTAAAAGAATGTTCAAGGTGGGATTCTCAATATCTCTGTAAGGTTTTCCTCTTCAAAACTTTCCACTGGGTGCAGCTGTATGTACAGATATTGACTGGTAGCAACATTGGCATAGTTCTACTCCAGTGATGTGTGGATCTGGTTCTGTCTGAAGCACCTGTCCTCTCATTTTTCAGAAAAGTGTTTCCTCCACTTCATTCAAACCTTGCTTTCCAGGTGCTCTCTGCCTTTAGCTGTATCTTTAAACAGAAAACAGACGAACCCCAGAATTGCAGCAACAGCCTGAGATTTCTCTTTCAAAAAAGATCCCAGACAAGTGAAGTGCTGAGATTTCCTGAGTATCATTCTGGAGGCAAGCTTTTAGATTAAGTAACACTGACATTAGAGTTCTCATTAGGTGAGGACCATGTTTTTTTAAGAGTTCTTTGTGGTTGCTGGATCACTACAAATGTTTCAGACTCATCTTCAGGTGTCTCTAAACGTTCTCTAACAGTCTGTTATTTTTTAAATTTACCCTAGTAGGACACAAACCTTTGGGAAATCTAACAGAAATTTCCAATAGCAGTGTAATATGTTTAATAACATACTAAACACAACAGTGGCTAAAGACATCATAATTGTAGCCACTCTAGTGATCAAATGTGGTGTGGTTTTTAATGTATGATCACAGCTGGACTTCTGCTCTCATAAACTTGGTCTAATTGTTTTAACAGCAGTGAATTTAGGCTGCATTTCTGTGTCTAAAAAAATCTAAATATGATTTTGTGTGTGCACAGATATTATGCATAGTTTCCACATGTAGTGCAACAGTAGAATCATCAGCATGGGAAACTTTGTGTTACCTTTTTATTTGAAAATACCTTCTGAAAACATTCAAAATCTAAGGAAGTCTGTACTGTTACTGAGAAATTCTGAACTGAATTTGCAGTGTTTTTAATGTAAGGGAGATGCTTCATTCATCTTTCTAATTGTTTATTTTTCTTTCTAAGCATGCGTTTCCCTCTGGTGGATAGTTTGCAGTTTGCATCACCATTGAGCATTTTCAGATGGCTAATGGTTTTGGACCAATAAATTTAAATGATAATTTATATTTCTATAATTGCACATTTTTTCTTAGAATTTCACTCCCAGAACTTGGGTTAACAGCCTCTTCTCAAAGCACATCCATCCTCCCATCCAGTAAAAGTATCTCTGTAACAATCTGCAGAATAGCTGATGCATGGGAAATTCGTATCACATGTAAGTGGTGTGAATAACTGTCCCCAAAAGACTTGCAATTCACTCCAACTGTCGTCTTCAGAACGATCCACTGGATGTTTGTCTTCAGAGTAAATGATTAATTAATACCAAGTATCATGTATCTGCTAAAATGCTGGAAAGTGATGTTAATAACCTTGTTTGCCTGCTATTCCTGAAGGAACTTACCAGGCTAAATCCTTTCTTTCCTCAGTCATTGAAAGAAAACGGTATGTGCATGATTGGCATAGTTGTCTTTCAACAAACTCAGATACACGGTGTTATAAATGGCTGCGTGAAACTCACGCGTTACCCCGATCAGAAAATTATGGACTAATCCATTTTCTAAGCAGGGTAAGTTGATACCATCTGCTAGTGAAAAGCTGCTGTATAAATGTTGCTTTCCTGATTACAGGAGGGTCTCCTACATAAATGTGATGCACGCAGCAGCTAATAATGTCTTTGCTCTGTAACTACTACAAAGGAAAGCACGGTGCAGGGAAAAGCATACTAGACATTTCTAAATTCTTGCAAACACTATCTGCAAAAGCCTGTGATGTAGCAAATACAATTGAGGATACTCTCAGTGCTATTTCATCACTGGGAAAAATACCTTAATGAAGAGCTACTCAAGGATCAACTCCAGAATGTAATAAAAGGTTTGTACCTTGCACTGCTAATAGACAGCAACATTCTCTGCTGTGTTGTTGTTAACTGGACTTCTAATAATGATATTACAAAATAATATCCCTCTATCCAGCTCAGTAGCCAATAGCATTAGTTTTGTATGACTGGACAGGGAAAAGAATTCCTGTGTATTGTATTCAGGAAAGCTGCTTTAGAACTCGTGATAGGAGAGCTTATAGAGGCACACTGTACGTGCAGCCACACATGCTTACATATGAGTACCTTTCTCTCTATAGCAGAATGGCTGAACAATCAGATCAGCAGTTGTGAAACTATTAAAGTATATGTTGAAATATGTCCTTGTACAACCAGACATACTAGACCCATAAGAGTAGAGGTGCTAATTAAGATAGTGGAGATCTATATTTATAATTCTGAATACAAGCAGGAATATGAATAAAAACTATGTAGAGATTTTTGAAAAACTTTAAGAATATCTTTTTTCAACATTATCAAATAGTACACTATTCAGAGTACAAGCTTTCAAACAGTAAATGTATAAATTTGCTACAGCTGCAGGTGAGAATATGGCTTGTATTTACATCAGCTGTCAGCAAGTTGCTATTTGTACGTACACAAAGCATTGCTATCCAAAACTTTTACCTAAGCATATCTGGCATCATAATCGCTACTGGATAAATGAACACAAATGAATTGTTTACACACTCTTCCTTTTATGAGTAATAAATTACTGATGACAAATACTGCTTGAATGATTTGCTGCCAAAAGTTACTCAAATTTTTCTTTTTCAAAACCTGTTTTCATTTTTACCTTGTTTAGAGTTTCATGTAAATGCTTTATTACTGCAGCATTCACATCTCTGAAATTCAGCAATGCAATGGAAGTCTTCAGAGTCTCTTAGAGAGAGACTTATGATTAAAAATCTGCCATATTTTGCTGTATATGTGTTGCTCTTATGAAAAGGGATCTGTCCATGTAGTTATGTATTTTCAACAGAGGGCGGCATTGGGGGACCATTTATTGTTTCCTTGGGTAAAACTACAGATGAGGAAGTTATAGCCACTGTCTGTATGTGGTACATGGAGTTCAAGGCTGAGACTACAAAACCCATTCTCTTGCATAAAAAGGTTACAACATAAATTTAATTGCTGTAGATAACGCTTTATAGATAAACTTCCTTGATAGAAATCATAGTTGTTTCTATCTTGCAGGTAATTTTATTTTCTAGATATTCTCATAATTCTAGTTTAGTACTGCTTTGATACATGATCATTTCCAATGTTATATATTATAACTAATAAAAGGGCAGCTCTGCCATGAAAATAACAGTATCTGAATTGTTTTTCCATGCCTCTGAACCAAGAAACTTAGAAAGGTTAGCAATATGAACAACGCTTCCTTTAGTGTAATTTACATGAGTGTGTTCCTAGTCTCTTTGAAAAGCAGATGAAATTGTGCTCTCAACCCTCTCAGCAGATTTGAGCAGATTAAGAGTCTTATTTAACTCATTTAATACCCAAGCATTGAGCCATCAGACTAGATGTGAAGCCCTGGCTTTGTGGCCTTTTGTCAGGAATCTTGTTAACTGTGCTGAAAGTAGAAAGACTATACTCACGAATAACACAAAGCTGCTCTCATGCTCTATAGCAGCCACCTATGGGTATGCAAAAGACACTTGTAGGGCAATGCTTAATGTCCTCAGTCACTTAGTAATTAGCATACCTGGCATGTTGTTCTGCGTGGCCAGAGAGAAGATGCGTCGTACTGTGCTACTGTTCAGAACAATCTTGTCCAAGAATTCATATTCTGAAATAAAAAGCAGTCAAGTTTGATTCTGAGATGCTACACGGGTACAGTCACAGCTTTTACTGAACACACATGTAACATGTTGTATGGGAAACATGAAAGATATGCCATCTTTAGGCACTACTGATTTGCCATTGTCATTCTGTAATGCGATCTATTGCTTCTATAGGACTCTCATTTAGTACTAGAAATGGCTGTGAAAAATGATGACTTTTCCAGTGTTTTCACTGTCAGAAAGTGCTGGCACTTAAAACTTACACTCAGTAGAATGGAGGGGATTTCCTTTGTTAAAAATCTACTAATTTATAGATTGTAATGGAATGTAAGGCTATAACATACTCTAAGGTCATCAGATGTCATATTATTACATTTGACATGAGCCTAATAACATGACCTGGATTTAGGCATTCTTATTTCGTATATTCTAGTTTTGGGTCAGATCGAAAGGCCCCCTTAGCCCACTATTTTGTCTCCAATGTCAGGAAAAAGCAGGTGCCTAGGGAAGCACGTAAGAACAAGCCAAGTTTGACTGTGCTTGTCCCACACAGTTTGTGTGTTTAAAAATGCTTGGTGGTCAACTTTTTTGTAGACTTGCAAAGACTACGCCTGAACTCATGAACACTTTTGGCAGCAAAAGTTACTGCAGCAAGACGTTCTGCAGCTTTAACACGCTATGTGAAGTAACACATCTTCTTGTCTGTCAGTCTCATATTGGCTTCATCTGATTACTCACCATTTGTACGTCAGAAGGAACAGTGAATAGTTGACCCTATTCACCCGCTCTATAGTACCATTATTTTGTATTGAATGAAAGTCGGTTTTAATTTTGTAAGCTATTTTTCTTGGCTTTGTGTCTTGAGTGGTGCCTGTGCGGGATGCATTTAGTCCATAATGGAATCGAATGGCATCTCTTTAATATCTGCTTTTTTCCTACACAACAAATGATATATGACTACTTTTATTGTGATTGCTGCTTTCCTATCTTTTGAGTTGCTGCATATTCACCGAGATATGTGGTATCCGACCACATTATTACTGAAACTATTGCTATAGCTCTGATGCCTTGGTTCTCCTCTGTGTTAGCTGGATGTACTTCACAATGGCATAGCAAAACGTTTTCTAAGTGCAACACATCCCGATTCAAAATCTTGGTCCTTGTTACATTTTGAGGGCTGTTACTAAGCGAACAGAGCACGTAACGGGGAAATTAGGGGTAGGAAACCATCCTAGACATTGCTCCTGAGTATCAGCTACAGCTGATCAAAGCTCTGGCTGATGAGGGTTGTCCCCCTCCCATGACAGTTTTAAATTGCACAGATCCAGTCAGAAATGTTATCCAAGTGCTAGCTGTTAGATTCAGGCTTTGAACAATGTTAGGCTGAATCTATTGCCTAGAGAGATCGGCTTAGGAGATCGGCTGAAGTATTGTTGATAACTACGTAATACTATATTCCACAAAAGGTTATAGACATCAAGAAGTTGACTCTAGAGAATATAAAAACAGAATTTAAACAGACATTTAAAAATAATTTAAAAATTTTAAATTGCTAGCCTGTGTTATCAGAGAACAGTCATTTTCTCTGAGCAAAGAATGAAGTCGGTATTGTTTAGCAGCTTGGCAAAAATGAGGAAATACCCAAGACAGTAATAAGCTTTGAGAGAACCATTTTCTCCAGCTAATCAATACATCTTTGCAGCCCACAAATGCTGCAAAACTGTGTTTGCAAGCGATGTTAGGACGAGGTTCAAGCAGAAGAGTTCAAATCCCCTCATAATAGTGTATCTTTTAACAGGAAATCATGAGACCAACTTATTTGCCATGTGAAAGCTCCTGTATTTCTTGCCTTCAGCAGAAAATGTGCTTTTGTGTCACATGATATCCCTTTTCTACCACTGCTTCAGCTTGTAATTTGAATTCTTTGGCTTCTTCACTTTCAGCTGTCAAACACCATTAGCTAAATGACCGTACCATGAAGAAACTTCTCAGTGTGTTATTCTAGTAAAGTATTTGAAACCTGGCGTAACAGCAATATCTAAAGCTTCTCAAGTGGTTTATAGCGTATTCATTAAAAATTGTTCTGCTGCCTCTGCTCTCCAAGTACTATGTCAAGGCAGCCTTTGGCAAAGTTCCTCCCATTTTTTAACATGTCCACAAATGGCTCTAAAATATCATTTTGAAGTTTAAAGCCTGACAATGTAGCTCACTGACCTCAAAAATCATGAGATGCTAAGCCTTCATGCAATAGCACATTGTAAGATCGGGTCATTTTATATTCTTTGATCATTGTTCTTGACCATTTGATTAACAGGACTAGTAGGATAACTGTCCCAATCTAATTTTGATGCTAGCTATGGTTTGAGCAGAAAGATTAGAATAATGACCATCAAAAGTCTGTTGGAACTTAGTTTTCCTATGATGATATTTTTGCACTGACATGCCTGGCACAGCCTGTGACACAATGCTGCTCACCGTGCTGCTGCTTAAACCCACTGCCCGTGATTAATCATTCCCAGTTGCCTATGTCCCTCAGACCAGAAGGGAACTATGTTCTTACAGGAATCATCAAGCAACATTTTTTAACTTAGCATGCCCAAGGGATGGGAGGGCAAGTGCCTGTGCATAATTTAGATGTGTTTATAGGCTCTCTCTTTCTTGAAAAAGTGATATGAGCAAAACGTAACAGATCGGGCATTTATTTTTACAAATAGGCAGTCCAAACTCAGATCTGAAAAACTCATTTTGTTATTCTGTTTGTTTTAATGTTACTTAAGGAACCTCAGTAAAATTTGGATCTTTTTAATTTGATTCTTAACTGTAGCCAGTTTTCCTACTCCTGTTTTGTGTTTAATGTGATAAACTGGACTTAAAGAATAGAAAATACATGGGTAGTCTGTATATGTGTTGTGTTGTAACATGTATATGTTACATCTCTATATCTAAGGCTGTTTTACAGATGCATCTTTCAGTGGGAGTACGTGTTGCAGACCCAAAGAGACATAATATAAAATTAAGATTACAATATGTCTCTTTAAAGCATCCCTTAAAAACTCAGTTAAAAAAAACTCTCTTCAGTACATTTTTAAGTACTCACTAAAGAGGAACTCTCAAATTATTTTCAAGAGGATGAACTGAATTCTCAAAAAGAATGATCAGTCAGATATTTTTCCATTCTTCAGTGTTTGTACAGCTCAGCACTGAAAATGAGTAAATGAAACCTTAATGAGATTAGATGCAGACCAACATGCCCCTCAGTAAATTACTAAATGACCAATGGACACCAGTTTCAGTTCTTCTGGATGCACTTGTGTTTCCAGAAATCGAATAACTTCTGTCAGTAATCAGCTGGATCTAGCAGAAGCAATGCTTTACCTTTTTAGAAGCAACTCTGAGTTAGCAAATTTCTGGAGCCCTGTATTTCTCAGCAGCTTCCCTGACTTCCAGACCATGTGGGACACCAAACTAGGTGTGACACCACATGAAATTGCTGTTGAAATAGAAGAATGGTCTCCTTGCCTTTTCATTACACATGTGCTAGAATCCTGAAATGCTGGTTTGACTCATGCCACGTAACAAACAAACAGGATTTCTTTTGCTTTCTTTGGCAAGAATGTCGCTATGTTCTAGTCATTCTTACAGTCTTTTAAGACATGCTAGCCTTATAAAAGCAGCGTGCTGAACTTCTGCTCTATTTTTTTCCTCCAATTCCTTTATTTGTCTGGAAAGTACCTTGCCTGCAGATTAATACTGCCTTGTTAGACTCATTAGCTTTTTACCTCAGAAAGCGCAAAGAGTAAGTAAAACAGTAAAAAAAGTCACACTATCATTCACGCAACACATGCTGGGAAATTGTTGTAACTTGGAAGAACTTGAGCAAGACATAAGCTGTCCCTGCGGGTTCAACCTACTCAGTTTTCGTCACAACACTGATCAAGTTTTCAACTTTTTATCATATATTCCTCCTACATGTAAGTGTTCCTCCAATTTCATAATTCTTCAGTGATCCAACCTGGAGCAGGTACTCTGAAGAAATCTTCAGCAAAAATCCCAGTACTTCAAATTCCCAGCACTCTTGGGGCTTTCTCACTCACAAATCCTGACAGTATTCTCTTTAACTCAGGAGGAATTTTGCAGTTCAGCATCTTAGAGTTTATTTTGCTGTCTTGACTAGAACAAAAAATGTAGTAACTGAAGGACTGAACTGTAAACGTCAGTCATGTTTTATGACAGAATGAACATAATCTATGAAGATTCACTGGATCATAGCAAATTCGGAGCATTTCTTTGAGAAAGTGTAATCTCTGGGTCCTATCAGGGAATGAACATCCCATAGTTTATAACATTAAAAGGTTCAAAGAGCAAGAAGATAGATATGTATTACATGTCTACTTTGCAAAAGTATTTTATTGATATGGGTTTCCAGGACTGTAATTTCTTGTCGATTCCAAAGATGAGTCAAATCAAATCGGAATGCAAGCTTGGTTGTTCTGTTCAGCTGTTGTTATTTTAAATGATGGGTATGTGAGTTCCCCCAGGCAATACGTAGAAATAGAAGTTCTGAAGTTCATTTGCTTTCACAGATACATACTATTTTTCCTTACTGCTGAAATTCAGTAAGCAATCCTGTGATTAAAATACCAAAAAATGAATTGTTTCTTGCATTTTATCTGATATGATGGCTATGAGAGATCTGTAAATCTCTCAGTATTAGGAATACAAATCAACAATATTTATTTTTCTTCCTAAAGAAAAATATGCTGTGTAACTCTGTAAATACAGGGAATGGGTAGTTCAAGTTAAAAATGTTTCTATTCTGAATGTAACTTTTTGAGTAGAACTATAAGGAGTACCTGCTATACTGGGCCAAATACTAGGATTAGATTGGAAAGCCTCTAAATCCTTACAAGTGCAAGGCAAGTATAATAGGCCTGGATTACTGAATGTATTAATTAAGTTCCCTATCACTTTCTACCTTACTTTAAATTGTTTATAACATTTCCTGATTAGTAACGCTTCTGTGCATGGCTTTATGCTGTCTTTACAGCAGGCTGCTCAAAACTTGGGATCGTGGCAGGCTTTTTAGTCATTAGGTGCTCACAATTTACTGTGAAGCTCAATTACACGGATTGTTTGCAAACACTAATTGATGTGCTTTAGAAAGAGTAATATGATCGCCTTTATACAGATTAAAGATTTGAAGATAGGAGAGATGAGAGTGACAGGATATATTAATCGTGTACATCCTACCCTGGCAGATGGCTAGGCTCTGATGTTCTAGACTGATCTCCATATGAGACTGCACTTCTGCGCCCACACCGTCCACCTGCCTCCTCCCCTCCTTTCTGGCCCCATTCTGCACTGTAAACAAACTCATGCTAAGGAGACTGAGGAACTGATCTCAAGTTTTGTTTCCTATCCTGATGCCATTGAGTAGCAGCATGGGGAACAATATGGAAATGAATGTGAAGTGCTGAGGAAGCCGGGGGAAAGAAAAGGAAGGGAAAGTAGCTTTGCAGCCCTGGTTCAAATACATGTCAGACAGAGTTGTGGGATTACTGTGACTGTATATAGAGCTCGAGTTTAAAAACTGTTGTATTTAGTTGGGAATGGGCTTTCTAAAATGTGTGCTAACCTGTCTAACAGTGGATTAAAAACAGAAAAAAGTTTGTTAAAGGTAAGGAGACAATAGCCTCTTCAGTAAGATGAGAAATGGAACTCAGCTCTAGCTGATTTAATGAAGGGCTAAGATTTGAACTGAATGTCAGGGATATTTATGGATTCTTCTACATGTAAAGTTTCACTCTGAAGAAATGTTATTAAACAAACCTGTGTTACTAAACATACAGCAACATATGTCGGATAGCACAAATATATAGCATGTATATAGTAGTTATTCAATAGCAAATTAAAAACCACAGCATTCTTCCACTGCACACTCTAAGCTCTTGAGAAAATACATGTTTATGGTTGTCCCCCAGTGAGGTCACCTGCAACATGTAAGTGTTGTTACAGGTCAGCCAAACCTGTGCTGAAACCAGAATACATTGTCCAGGTATGACTGACATCAACTGAACCTCTAACTATTCTTGAGAAGGAGGGAGTAAGCTTCTCGAGCCGAGTTTTAAGGGCGGATATTTGTTTCAAGAAAAAGACAATTGTCTTGCTTCACAGATAGTGAAGGAAGAGCGTATCAGTGTTGTGTAATGCAATTTTTGTGCTTCTTTTTCAAACTAAAGTCATGTTTAAACAACGGTCAGGATTCCTACCAATGCAGAACAACTTAAGAGGGTAAATCTGTTGTGCCAAGGAGCTTTAGAAATCTTTGCACTACAGACAGAAGAATTACTAGGGGAAAAAACTTGGCAACCTCCTTAAGAAAACCTGTATTTCCTAATGACACTTGAAACTGGAAATGTGTGGTGTTCTGAACACTTGTGGCAAACTCATAAAAAAAAGGTACCGTTCCAAACTTCCTAAGTCCCTTATGCCAGTGTATCTGTTAGGTTCACAGCCTTCCTTGGGTTACAGGCCTGACTTCTTCCTAGTGATCTTGATTCCTTCCCAGACTCAGGAATGAGTTCAAACTTGTGAGAATGAATATAACTTATTTATAAAGCAGAACACCTGGGCTAGTCTACGATGTTTTGCAGTGTAGGGAAAAAGAGAAGTCGCAGATCCTATTACAATATTTTCCAGAGAAAGAAAACTTGGGGGAATTCCAGAAGGGATGTTACAGTGATGTCTGCAGGAAAAAAATGAAACGAGCAGGAGATGTTGTCTGTACATTCAGTAATGAGGAAGATGACTAAAGCAAAGCACTGCAGCAGACCAAAGTATTGTTTTTTTTGTAAATGTGATAATAGGCATGTTATTAAATTTTTATCTTTCTTTTTGTCTATGAGACTTCTGATAATGTGCATATTCTACTACTCTCATTTCCATTAAGGTGAGACTCTGCATCTCAGGGTAATTTTTATTGGTGCAAATGCAAAAGCTAGGGTGGCTGGTAAAACCTTGTGAGGCAGTAGAAGTTACAACAGCATGTTTCTGAAGGACTTGAATGGTGAAGATTTTGTTAACGTATTCTGAACCTGATAAATTTCTCAATGAAACACAGTAATAAAGGAGAAAGTGCTGACATGAGTCTCTGCCTACAGTGAGGACCTGTGCCAATGTTTTGGTCACCTTCACATCTTTCTTTTAAAATCGCCTCAGTTGTGAAACATGTCCCAGTACGATGATCATTAGTGCTTAATGGTAGACAGCATGTAATGTAGTTTCTTACGTTAATCATTTGTTTGGCGTATTCCTTCTCCTGTTGTGCATTATCCTTGTTTGATATGAATGTGCATCTTTGGGATAAAGCTGCTTTTCTAGTAGTGTGTCTAGCACAGTGCAATCACTTTTGGGGATAGCTGAGCCAATACAAACACTACTGAAATGCCAAGGATCAGAGGCAAACAGGGAATTCTGTTCAGACAAATAAAAGGTGTTTAAGTAAATACTAGGTTTCTGGAAAGGATCATTTATTTTAAATAACCAGTCTGAAAACTCATATTCAGTTCGTGGCTTTTGTCAAGCTGCCAGTCTGCACCCTCAAGGAGTCTTAAACAAAGATAATGGTACTGATATTCTCATTTCTGGTGCTTAATCTAGTTTAATTCTGTTGTTTGTTTGGAAAGAAGTAGAGAACATTTTGCTTGAATACTGATTATATACATTGAAAAGAATTCTCTATGGTGGTTAAAAAAAAAAAGTGGTTTTTGGAACATCTATTCTCATATAAATGTGATAAAGGTGTACTACTGCTTTCACAAAGAGTTTCAATTCCAACAACTTCCTTTTTCGTGTCCAGACTGCTTCCTTCACGTGCCTCATGTCAAAAGCTGTGTATAGCATGCACTTTTTCCAAAAATAAGCTTACTGGCACTTTACCGTCAGTTCAGACTTGTAGTTGGTTCTGATATTTATTACGTTTTCCTTGAACGATGGCAAGTAGAATTCCGTTGTATAAGTGTACATGATCATGGTCCTGGATTGTTACTCTCTAAATGTCCTGCTGTCAAGTCATTCTTTGTAGAGACAGAGGAGGGCTGCCCTTCTAACAACACACTACTCAGAAATATGTTGCCTTGACTTATTTGCAGAGCATCATCTAATTGGAAAGAAACATTAAGGGGCTTTGCAGATTGTCCTGGTTCCTCCTATTTCTTAGTGTCAGTGGAACCAGGCGTTCATTGTGAAATCAGAACTTTGATGTTAGTATTTAAACAACCTTACAAAGACAAGGAGCTTTGTTTACTTTGTTTTCCAATGTTAATAGTACCGATCTCCCAAAAGGAAGCAACAAAAAAGTAGCAATTGTAACAGTATTTGATTCACCAGCTGAGAGGCTGTTATCTAAAGAACCAGGGCTTGCACAGCAGAAGGAATAGCAATTACATGCTTAGCAGGCTTTTCCTGGAGAAAAATAAGAGGAAAAGGTGAGGATACTTCCAACTGTTGGAAGAGTGCAGAGATTCATAACAGAAATATCAAGACTTGTCTGAACTGAGTAAAATAATATCTGTGTGCTATCATGAGAAGAATTAACAAAAAGGTTACAAAAATGACACATTTGATAAGCAAGGACATAAATAATGGCACGCTGGTAAACACTGAAGAATGAGGTGTTCAGATGAAGATCAAAAGGCCTGTGCTCTCAGAGGCTTACAGCAGAAATGACTTACCAGCAGAAAAGCTACCCTCTGATAACAGGACAATGGCAACAAGGTTACAGTAAGTCATACTTGCCATTCTTCTTTCTGTTAGCTCAGCAGTAGAAAAGAGTATTCTTAAAGATAATTCAAAAAGAAGAAACAAAGACAACAGGCAATGAGCTTGCTCAGCGTTTAGGGGGTAGAATAAAAGACTGAGACAAAACAAACAAACACAACAAAAAAAAGCACACCAAAATAACTGCATTCCTAAAGGGCATAGCAAGTAAGTTCAAAAACTGCCTCTGCTGCTACCCAAGGGAAGCCAAGAGGGGTAAGAGAGGATTTGACAGGTGGCATTGCTCATTTTACAACACAAGTGTTCTTGGCCTGACTGCTCAGACGTGCATTTTGGTGCTTTGGACTGAACATAACAACATGAGAGAAGGACCAAGTGACTGAAATCAGTTTTCTTTAAATACTGCTCTACCTTTCCATAAGGTCTTGCACTGCATTTTGTAACATTTAATTCCTACACCAGGATCAGTGTTGCAACCAGTTTTACAGTCTGTCATACTTACACACCCTGTAGTTTGTTTTAGCAGGAGGTCATTTCAAGTCACCACTTGTGTGGTGACTAAGCACCTGTCTCTGGGACAGACCAAGGCCTATGCTTGTATTGGATGTTGTCATCTCTCCCCTTAGCACAAATATAACAGGTGTGGCAGCTGCCAGGAAAAACACGATCCTAGATTTAGACTTGGCCTTAGCTTCCTCAAGGGATTCGTTGCATTTTCTTCCTCTGTCTTATTTCAGGAGGACGGATGTGTCCTCCTCATTCCATGTTAATGCCACACCATCCCCAACCCAACCTCATTTTTCTCAGTTCCATTCAATAGGCTGCGTGTCTGTTTTTCATGTGCATCTTTTTGATCCCTCTTTTTGGAGCGCCTACAAACATTGTGGAATGCTGGTCAATGAGGCAAGAACAGCTTCATTTTTCTACCAGCATGTAGCTGGTTGAATTACCTAAGTCAATGAGCAGTAGTTTTCTACACTGCATTTCTACATCTACAGGTTTCTGTTGTCTCCCACTGATTTCTTGGTTTGTGACACTGTTCACACCTGTATGTAAACCATTCAAGGCAGGCATATTTCTGCAATTTAGCATCACACTGAGGAACGCAGGAAGGTCTGAAGCAGACTGTGCTGCCCTTGTCCCAAAGAGACCTCAGCAGCTTTTCCCTGAGCACGAAACGATAATACCTGGCTCAGAATGTGGAATGGATGTACGAGTGAAGCAGGAAGCTTCACCTTGTTCATTCCCAGGATCGTGGTTGACTATGAGTTGTGATTACAGTGATTCTGGGCGCCGTTTTTCTTCCCTCTGTTCATTTCCTGCTTCTATGGGTACCCTTCTTCCTCTTCACAACCACCACTAACCAACGCGCACCTCACTGAGCAGGCAGCTTCCACTAACTGCTGCTGACCAAGCACCAAGGCTTACATCCTTCTGGCTTTAAAACCCTGTAATTGCAAGTCCACCTGTTCTTGTTACACGTGTAAAGGTCTAATGATTTTTTTGAGCGTTGCCAAACTTCTGGACTCAACGATACTGTGAACCAATTAGTTGCTGCATTAGCCAGCCATTGCCTGAAGCGCTGCATTGCCCATGAGCTTTTATACTGGCACTCATCCCGTGACTTTGCAACGAGAAAAGCTGCAGCTACACTGTTTATTTGCTTTTGCTCAAACCACGCAGACCGCACCCCTTCTGCGCTATGTTTATGCACAAGTCTTACTCGGAACGCCCATCACTTCACCTCTACGAGCCACCACGACCGCACAAGCGCGGACGCAGCTGCGCGAGGCGAACGCCCCGCACCGGCCCGCAGCACCTCTCGCACCTCACGGCCCGGAGCTGCGGGGCCGCACGTCGCCACCAGCGGAGCCGGAGGAGCGGCAGCTCAGCTCGACGATCCCCGCTCGGCTCGGCGCTCGGCTAGTGACGCCTGGGGGGGCGGGGCCGGCAGCGGCCGGGGCGGGGCGAGCCCTTTTGAGGCCGGGCCGGGCGGCGGGGCCGCACTCCGGCGGCGGCCCCGGCGGAGCGACGGGAGGGGAGCAGGAGCTGCCGCGGGGTTATGCGCTGGGGCGATGGTGCCGCCGGCCGGCGCTAGGCGCCTCCCGCTCCCGGGAAGGAGCCCCCTCCTCAGCATCCTTCTCTTGCTGCTGCTCTGCTCCGGCGGCGAGTGCCTGCCGCGCCGCCGGCCCGCGGGGCCGCCCGTGGTGCTGGGTAAGAGCCGGGCGGGGGCACGGCACGGGGCGGGCGTGGAGCCGGGCCGTGCCCGTGTGCTCGCCGCGGGGCACGGCGGGCTCGGGAGGCTCCGGGTGCCCCTGTCCTGGGGAGCGACGCTCGCGTCAGCGCCGCTGCGGGGGGGTCCGTGTGCGGGGTGGGGAGCGGCGGCTGCGTGTCACCGCGCTCACGGCGAGGAGCTGGACGCGAGAGGCTTAGCTCGCCTCGCTGCGCAGAAAACGAGCGTTACCGGCCTGTGCTACGTCCGGGAGCGCCCGGTAGTTCACAGCAAATGCACGAAACCTATCTGTCAAATAGGTCCTAAGGAGTTAAACGTTAGCTGCTCTCTGTGTCCATTCATAAGTGTCACGAATAAATTTCAATTGTTTTAACAACTTGTCTACTGAAGTTGTAGTCCCTAAGCATTCCCACGCATTAGTAGGGTGCATTGGGTGGCACTAATGTGAGTGGTCAGTCCTGTAAACGTGTTCTGTACGCTCCGTGCTCGCATTGCATGAATAATTGTGATGATAAAGGGCGGAAGGTAAGAAAATGGGAAAGCACTGACAACGCTGTTAGCGTTAAGCTCCGTTCATATACAATAACTTAGGTTCTGTTGTTGATTATGTTACTGCTGCTACAAACTTCTGTCAGGGAAGAGTAACTGCTGAACAAGAACTTCTTTAAAAGGCACTGTGTATTTGCCAGGCGTGCCGTGTATGAGTTCACAGCTATGGTAGATGGCAGAGCTAGCTGAAAGAACGTCGATTTGGAAGAGGGAATCAGGAAAAGATTTCCTGTGAGGCTGGAATTGAAGTGTGTGCGCAGGTTCTGAGCGCTGTCCCTGAAGGCTGGAAGCAATCTTTTATCCCATCTCCTGCTGCGTAACGCTGGGTTTAGCAATAAGCCTTGGTGCTTACTTTAGTGGCAAGCTTCTTCCTGACAGAGGTGAGAGTGTTTTTGTTGCTGATCCAATGTTCAGCTCTAGCTATGAAGGGATCAAAGAAGATTTAGAAGCAACTGGGATAAGGGGATACTGAATATAGCAGCATGAAGTTACTACTGATGGATCTACTGTAAGCTTATACGTTACTTATGATTGGTTTTAAAAGCAGTAACTGATCTATATTTTCATAAGAGCTCTGGTTAATGCTGCGTGGCTGAGTACAGATATATCGGTGAGTGGATTAAAAGAAACAGATTTTCTTGCTGTTCAGAGCGAGTTTTCATCAAACAGTATGTAACTTGCATCTTCTACTCTTCTGTGTCTTAAAGTACCTGCTTCTCTGCTGTCTGGTCCTGGCCTGTCCAGCAAGCGGAGATTCAATGTCTCTAACCAGTATCGTTTTTCAGGCTTGGCTGTGTGTTTGGGGAGGGTCGGCACTCTTAGGCAGTGACCTGCTATAACTTGCTATTGCAAAATGCCATGAAGTTCTTGATGCATATAAATTAATGTCTTCGTAAAAGCAAACAAACAAAAAACACCTGCACCAGGAGCTTAGCTTCAATTGGACATGACATGGCAAGTGAAGGTCAAGCAAATAAAGGAGGAGAAGGAGTGACTGTCGGTCATGTTTCCAGCTTGATTCTAGTTTGCTTTTCACGACCTTTTCCTCACCTTTCTTGCGTCTGTGACATGTTATGTTGAGATCAGCTTTTTAGGAATTACTGTGAGGAGGATGGCAGAAAGGTTGAGGAGAAATCATTTTTAGGGAGCCGTTCTAAGTGCTGGCCTAACAGAGGTGTTTGGAAGAGGGGTGAAAAACACACATTGTGCTAGAATGCCAAACGCTGAGGAGGCTGAGGTGCCTGCAGGCTGCGCTGTGTGGGCGGTGCAGGCCTGAGCTGCTTCTGGAGTCTGTGTGAGATGGGTACATGGAGCTGATCCTCTCCATTTGTCAGGCTGGCACCTAGGCCCTCAATTCTTCATATGCCTTCAGTTTTATGCTTGGCTTGTAGTAAATGCGGTCTTGTGATCTGAGCATTCTCTCTTGTTCCGTTTGGATGTTTTGAACTCTAAGCAGAAAAAGGAGTTGAAGTCTTGTCTTACTCTGTGGCAAGTTAGCCATCTGATCTTATGGCCTGAAGAAGGAAGGAATGCTGTTTAAAGGAATGTTGTCAACATAATGATCGTTTCATAAATATTTTAGACCAGCGATGGTCATAAGACCCAGTGTAACTTGTTCTTAAAATTTTCCTCTAATGACCCCACTTGCAGCTGCAACCTGTGCTTACTCAAGTAATGGAGAAGGAAGTAGAGCCAGAGCTGGCAAATATGGGGCACTGTTTTTATGTGGGTAATGTTCTAGGCAATATTAAAAAAAAAAAAAAAACCCACCAATGCGTCTAGGAGCCTCTCTGATCTGAAAACAGATAAGCTGCTTGAATACAACCCTGTAACAGTTGGCTGTAGGTACTGAGATACTGGTTTTTGAATTGCCAACAGATCTCAGATGTGTAGAGCTACCTAACTAGCTGAAGTGAGCTTCTGTGGAATAGCTAAGCCAAGCTAATAGCTCATTAGTGCTCTCCCTGCTTTTGTTGTGTAAAATTACCGCTTTGTAGAGTCCTTCATCTGTTAAAGCACTAGAAAACTAACCTGCTGAGGAACAAGTAAGCAATTTTGCAGTTGAACTGCCTTAATGGGGGAGGAGCTGGCACAAGGCATGTGGACAGCAGCAACGCTGTTTGGATTGGGATACGCTGGTCTGTGCATCATCAAATGGTGCCTCACCAGCAGGAGCTGGTGTCTGCAGAGCGTGATCATACATGAGAAGGTAGAAAGAGTGGGGACTCTACTTAAATAAGTAGAAAGCAAAACACGCTTGTGTAATTGCTCTCTTTCTCTATGAGATTTAAAGAAAGCATCAAAGGTTATTCACATGGTAGTAGAATAGAGAATTAACATGATAAAAGTCACAACCTTAATTCCAGAGTCCTGCCCAAAAGCTTGGTATCCAAGACAACGTTGTCTAAAGTCTAAGATGATAGTTTTCCCTCAAGTGTTTTGGGGGAAGACAGGGCTACTTAAAATACTGAATTGTTTTCATGCTTTCTCTGACTTTGTATTCCTCCAGGACAATATATTCATACAGGGAAATAGGAAAGAAACAGGATAACCTACTTAACACCTCTGCTCTATTGACAGTATCGATCTCAAAAAAAAAAAAAGCTATGTGCAAGTGCTTTTAGATGCCTGCTTCATGTTTACACAGTTATAATTAATCTTGCACTCTTCTTATCAGTTCAGTTATATACTTAACCCACTTGTCTTCTAATAAGGAATTCCTGTATTCTGTGACTGTTCTCACCTCGTTTTCCCACATAGCACACAATGATGGTAGATGGCCTATCTTATGCCTTATCAATTTTGGGGGCCGATAACCTGTCCTTAATAGATCAGCAGTGGATTCACTGAACTCTTTACCTCTTAGAGCTGACTCAACGCAATTACTATATCAATGTTCTGATACCTTCTGCAAACAATTTGTTAGGTACTTGGCTAAAGTTTTCTAGAAAGATGCCTAAATGAAGTGTGTTAATAATTGATTTACATGCAAAAGAGGTTCGTCTGAATTCCTGCTGACTGCTAATTGAGGAGTGTGTGTTTGTGTGGTCAGCTGGCTGGATGTCAGCAGTGATTTAACTGTTTATGCCTCATGTGATCTGAGGTATCTAGAAGTATCATGTGAGATCTTGTTTGCTTTCTTGTTCCTAATTTTAAACACAAGCCTTTTCTGCAGCACTATGTTGCTGACTCTATAAGCTACTGAGACATTCAACCTAGAGAGCAGTACTCAGTATTTTGAATCTGTTTTTAGGAAGATGTAGTTTGGTTTGGAGGAGGGCTAATGTCCAGAATGAAAATCTTGAGTTATTTGAGGGAAATTTTAACCCGTGAGAAATATTTGATAGTTGATTTTTTTATCCAAAGGCATTTGCACTTCAGATGAATGCAATAAAAATATACCAGTCACTGGATTATTTGCTCTACAGACAGTAGACTTATTTTTTTTTCAATCACTACATTGTTACTTTTTATTCTTTTTTTCTAAATTTTCTGGAGGAGTATTCAGGCAAGATGCTTCCCAGATGGGGAGCTGTCAATCAGTCATTAACTCCTCAGTAGAGCAATCTATGTATCCTAAAGCTAATTGTTTTAATACCTGAATTTGGAGAATTTGTTGCTTCTTCTAGGCTTTCAAATCTGTAAACAAGCTTAATCAAACAAAAATGCATTCTAGAAGGAGATATAATAGTATTATTAATGCAGTTGAGGCAAAAAAAAAAACCCCACAATATTGAGACTTGATAATATTAAAGTGAACTGGGTCTGTCAGTGAATCAGGATGGGTTCTGTTGGGATGAGTCCTACTGAAAAGTGAGAATTTGCAGAAAGTGACAGATCGTCAAATCTGATGGAAATGCTCCTCTTGCTCAATATGAAATTGCTTTGTTTCCAATGTAGCAGTTCATTAGTTAACACATGCATTTCACAGTTGCAATTTAGGGAAGCAAGGGTACTGTTAGAGATCTCTTTCATGGACACTTGATTGTTTTTAACTTGTGCTGAGGGATTTTGCAGGACTTGACTTGGTAATTTTTTGGAAATGTATGGAGTCAGTCTGCAGGCTTTAAAAAGTAAGAGGCTCCTGTAATGTTTTTGTAAAAAGACCTAGAAACTGTAGGTATTGGTAGATGTGAGGATGAGGAAAAAAACTACTTTGCCCACAGGAGTTTTCTGTGTATGGACTAAAAGCAGAGGGAAATGTTCTCTTCTACTGCTTGCAAATTCTATCACAGAGAATTCAAAAAGGCGAGTCCTTACCCTACAGAATTCATCTTCAGTGATCTTTTCTAACCTGTTACTTATCAAAAAGTGATTAAGTAGCTCTCCAGCCAAAATGTAAATCATTAACACTCTTAAGTTTCATGGGGAGAGGACTGAAGATCTTGCATGCTTGTTTACATAATTTGGAAAATCAAAATTTGTACTGTGTTCCCTATAGCTTCATCACAAATCCTTTTTAGCTTGCAGCATATGTATTTGAAAATAACTCACCAGTTGTGAGTTTACAGTGATCAGCAGCCTCACTGTCAGTATGAAAATGTAGATGTGAAAAAGACATTGGTGTTAATATCTGCTTTACAAACAGACATCGTACCTTTATGTGACGCTTGAACTGCAGTATTATATCTTTGTGGAGGTGGAACCTGTCTCTTAGCTTTTGTCTAGCATTACATAGAAGTACCACTTCTATTAACCAACTTTTGTTGTCATCCCTTGAGTTAAAAACTAGGATGTGATGTTTCTCACTTTTTGCATTGGACACAAGAATACAGCCTCTTTCCTTGAAGCTTGAGGTTAAAACATGTTAACCAAATTAAACTTGCAGTTAATCTGCAAAAATCACTCCTGTAACTCCAAGGGAGATGGTATGTATGCAGTTTCCTGCTTTCAATGTTCTCATTTATAAATGTATATTTATAATAATCTTCAGAGTTGTGAGCCTTCCTACTCCAAGCAGGTGTGCTCGTGATTATTTAAGCGCTGTTTGGAAACTTCATGTTCTTAAAACTCTAAATAATACTGCAGATGCTTATATAATCTTTTGAAATGTCTTTGCTGGAAGAATTTGATTTTTACTGAAATAAATGAGTTTGAAGGTAAAAACAAAATATCACCTGCATACTTTGTTTTGCGTTGGAACTGAACGCAAAATCAACCTGTTTTGTCCTTGGCAGGTCTGTTGCTGAAGCTGGTCAGCCATGAATGATTGATATAAATAGAATTACATTCCGTTCTTCGTGTAATTGAGAGTGCTGATACAGCAGCCAGAACAGGCACAAGATTGTGGAACAAGCTGTTGCCTTATAGTTCTATAAGCAATAACTAAACAGCATTTTCTGAGGTTACAAGACTGAACTTCAGTAAACTTCTAGAGCATGATGCAATGCTGTAATCTTCCTTATTATGCTTTCCAGTATATCAGTGTCCTTGAAATATGACCTAGAATAAACTGTGGTCAGTTACTGGAGCTTTAGCATTTCACTTAAGACTACAGAAATAAAAACACTAAAAACCTAATGAGAAAGTGGGGTAGGCAATGAAGAAGTCCTGAGGTACGTCTTGTGCTGCGAGGCTGAAGGTGGGAAGAGTCTGGCTGTCCCAGTCTGTGTTTAGTCCCAAGTTCTGTTCTTTTTCAGTTCTGCAGTAAATACTTCTCTGAAACGATATCTGGCCTTTCAGCTAAATTAGCTGTTCCACTGAAAGACAGCACCTTTCTTAAAGCTCTTGCTTTGACGGGTATAGAAAACTTAAATTGTTTTGATTAAACTTAGCAAAGTGGGGGGGAAAAAAGGAACTGTACAGGTGGGCCTGTACCTGAAAACTTCAACAGCATACAGTTGTGCACATGGAAAAAAAGGCGAGGGAGGGAGGAGGATCCTAGAAGTGGGGGAAGGAAGTGGGGGGTGGAAACACCAAAGTGCCCATCTCCTAAGTCTTCTCACTGCAGAGAATTTTTTCAGTAACGGAAGTATCTTTGCCTTCCTGGTTCTTGAGGGTTGAAAATGATTTAACATTATAAAACATAAGAAGCTCCTCTGGAGATGTGAGAAAATTTTAGGAGCGTTTCTTAAGTTTAGTTTGAATTTGGAAATAAGAATTTCATGTCTGTATTTTCTGCTTAAAATAAGGGACAATAAAACTTCAAGGAATGCTGGCATTTATCATATGCTAAATGTAAAAGCAGTATACTTCAGAGAAGGTGCAAGTGTAAGATCTTTCCTTCCAAGTACTCCTCTATTACATCAATAATGCATAAAAAACATACAAAGACTAATACTGTTGTTGCATCCAAATGTGAATGTAAATGATAAGAAACGTTGTATTTGGATTAGTATGCTAGCCAACAAAATTTTGTGTAATCGAAGTGTAATAAGAGGTGATAACTTCATGTAACTTCTTGCTTCTACTTTGCTTTCACTCTTGTGTCAAATGGATGGTTTGCAGGCAACTCTTAAAGTACAGAAAGACAGTTGTAGTACCAGAAAAAAATATTTCAGAAAGACTTAGTTTGTTTTAAAACACAGATAATTCTGATAAGAGCTGAGATGATGTTTTTCGTATCTATGCCTTAACCTGACCTGATCCTACACTATCTGTTCTTTGAAGCTGGGAACTATTGATCCAGAGTTATTCTATATGGTGGTTCCTCAGGTCATGCTTCTAAAAACTGAAATATCTTCGGTGGAAAATGAGAATGCAATACTTTGTTCTTAGGAAATATTTTTATCCAGTTACAAAACTGCTATCTCTGAGCACTGCAATACTGCATGTGAGGACTGCAGTGATATAATGTGTTTAATATGTTATACTCTTACATTGTAGTGTCTTCTTTTCATATCTTTCAGTTCCAGGGGACTTAGGTAATCAGTTGGAAGCAAAATTAGATAAGCCATCAGTAGTGCACTATCTCTGCTCTAAGAAGACCGACAGTTACTTTACACTGTGGCTGAACTTAGAATTGCTCCTACCTGTCATCATTGACTGTTGGATTGACAATATCAGGTAAGACTGCATCTGTTGCTCTCTGCAGTTATCTCCTTCCCTTAGACTGACATACTTGGTACACAGCTGCCACCTTAAACTTTCGTATTTGAGACCAGTGAGAAATGACTAGGGAGTTCTGCTGGGTTGACTAACAGGCTCAACTGGAGGATGTGGCTCTTGCAGCTGTGGTAGCTTGCCGTCAGTGATGAAAATCAGACTCGTAGTTTCCTCCACCTCCCTCTGCTACCGGTTACCATGTGTTGGTTTGGGCACTTAGAGACTTCCGTCGGCTTATCTAAAGCAGAACATTTTCTACTGTTTTGATGAGTTACTTAAGTTTTGATGAGGTAAGTGGGAAGGAGGTACAATGGGTAGCTCAGAGAGGAGAGACTGGAGGAAGGAGAGCTTGCACTTCTCCTGGCAGCATGCCCAGTTTCCATGGGCAGCTGAGATGCGTGGAATCCTTTAAGTGCAGTTTGGAAGCCTTTCCTTAATTATTTTGGTTATACAAATTGCCCAATTAAATGCTGCTGGACTATTTTATTGTAAAAATTGTAAATATCTTTAGGAAAACAAGAAATGTTTAGCCTGTGCAATTTAAAAAACATTGCACCAGCATGTTGTTCTTTTGTTTGAATGTATGAAGCTTGGTGGCAGTATAATTTTAACATATTTACAGACTTCCACAGTATGTAATAATGTGGTTATGGATTTGACAAACTTAAAGCACATGAAAGGCACTGACATGGGACTGAAATCCAAAATCCCCTTCTCTTTTTTGGGGTGATGGTGAAAACCACAGTAGAGTAACTAACAATTTAAAAAATCTTTCTCAATAATGAAGCAACTATTAATTTTTGAAGTATGCAAAGACAGCGTAGCAGTGCTGCCTCAAAAACACTTTTTTGCTCCTCTTGGTTAGGCAAAATCCCCCGTGACTCTTTTTCTGGTTTAGACGACTATGTTGAGCATTCAAGGAAAGCAGAATGTGAAAAACATAAATACTTCAAAGAGTTGTGCACGAACACCTTCAAGAATGCAGCAACATGAATGTGTATCAACACTTTAAATTGCAGTTGGAAATTCAGGAGTCAAAGCCTGACAGTTCTGGCTGTGGCTAGAACTGATAAATAAGTACTTGCTGCAGGTCCCCAGTCGCATGCATTGCAGTATTAACTGTGACATGAAACGTTGCATTTCTTTCGTAAAGATATGGAGCATAAATTGATCTAGAGGCTGCTTTTACACTTATTCTGTGTCTTGACCTATGTGCAAAAGTAATATTTTTGCAACATGCGATTGTTTTTCTGGAATGGGAGGAGGGAAGTTCTACCACTGTGCTCTGAACTTCTAAAAATATGCTCATGTTAGTCATTTCCCAATATGAACTTTGTGTGGCTTCAAAATAATTTTTGATCCTAGCCTTTTCTGAGTAATGCTATGTCTTGAGCAAATCTGTCTGTAGCTTTCTGAGCATCATAAACATATGGACCCAAATATAATTTGTAATATAAATAGAATGCCAGAGGGATATGTCACTTGGTTTCTTGGCTGAAAATATTTTAGTTTAAAAACCTGTTTAAATTCCATGTTCCTTCTGTTAAAGGTAACATCTTGTAACTTTCATAACTAGCTTTCCTCACGTGACTATATGCATATAGAAAACTGATTCTATATTGCTAATTAGTAGCAGCTTAGTGCTTTCTGTTGAAAGAATGAACAGATTGATCAAATAAAGTAACCAAGGGCAGGAGGAAGATGGGGGAAGAATGGTAATTAAAGATCTTCAAATCTGTGGGCCACTGTAACGTAGATCTTAAGTTTTAGACTTCATTTTTCACAACCTGCAGTTTGTGGGGGGGAAGGGTATGTGCTGTGTGTGTGTGACAATTTGAGTGTCAATTCAGATTGGAAGACCTCCATCTGGGGGTAAAACCCAGTGCTCAGAAACTGCAGTTGTACTGATATGGCATTAAAACGATCAAGCAAAACCCCCCAAGCCCTCCATGTTCTTCCTATTTCAAGAGGATTTTTAAAATACCTGCAGAACACTTCATACCTCTGTTTCCTGAGATACTAGTTGTTATTAGTCAAAAAATATCAAGGGCTTCCTTAGAACTTCATGGGGTGTTCTATTTAAACAGAAATGAATTATTTTTTAACTAGGGGACTTTTTCTAATAACTGATTTTTAGAGGTATTTATACTGCCACACCTCCGTTCTGTGGCTTGATGCGCAGTGAAATGATGTCAAATTATACCAAGTAGCTTGTACTGTTCTAAAACTGAAGTCCAGCCATAATGCTGTTATGCCATGTTTCACAAGGAAGAGATGTCTTCAGCATGCAGGGCATAAAAACTAATTAAAATAGTTGTTTGCGTTGTATAATTGCTTAGCCATTACAGTACTCTTATATCCGACATTTTTTTTTTACTTCTTGGTGATAGTACTTAAAGTTTTTGTTACTGCACTCAGAATGTAAGGCCCAACACAGCTAAAAGCTGGCATGTGGTAGTAAGACATGTTTCATGTTTTGTCTCTTCTTCTCTAGGCTGGTGTATAATAGAACAAGCAAGGTAACAGAACCACCAGATGGAGTGGATATCAGAGTCCCAGGTTTTGGGCAGACATTTTCCTTGGAGTTCCTTGATCCGAGTAAAAGGAGCGTTGGTATGTAGAAGCTGTGTCTGAAATCTTTGTCACTTGTAGGATTTTATGGTATGTCCTTTAATTTGAAATCAAATTTCTGTAGCTTGTTGCGTGGAGTTTTGTTTGCAAGTAGAAATAGTTTGTTGTAGGAGAGTAGCACGTGGCTCACTTTACTTTTCAGTGTTTTCATTGTATATCGTTTTACCTATTGTTTGGTCTGATGAATTGAGACAAGAAAACTGCTCGGTCTGGTGTGAGATTGAAGATCTCTGGATGAAACTTATGTAGGCGTCTTGAAGACACTTCAGTCACAGGACTTTCTACTCCATCCATCTCATTTTCTGAAGCTTGACAGACAAAACACCAAATACAAACACTGTTCCTGCTTAGTTTTGAGCAGTGTTACTTGGTGTCAAGTATGACTTAAAGGATTTGGGGGAAAATAGGATCATAGAATGGCTTGGCTTGGGAAGGACCTTAAGGAAAATCTAGTTCTAACCACTCATCTCTCCTGTTGGTGTCAGAATATTTACCCAATTAAATTAGTTACCTAGTTAAATTAATTTTGCTGCAAAATATTTCTGCATTATTTGTTTGTAGGCTTTTTGGTGTTGCTTTTGCAGAAGTTATCTTTCAGAAAATGCTGGTAACCTTGTCAGAAGTTGTTAGCTGTGGCTGATGTGATTTAACAGCCAGTTATGTGCTAAGCTTCTCTGTAGAATGGGCCCTCTTGCACTGCATGTATTTTTCTTTTCCTTAGAAGCAGTCTTTAAAAGGGCACTACTGTGCTTGATGACCTTCACTTGATAACCCTTGTAAGAACAGGGTCATATTTAGAACTTGCTTCTGTTTGCATCAGGGACTATATAAGCAATCAAGTCTAACAAACCGGGCATTGTTCAAAATGTTAAAATGGCTGTGATAGTCAACAGGATGCTTTGATGCTTCACTTCTTAAGCTGTTATTAGATGCATTTTAACTGTGATAATACTTGCATCCTATGTTTCAAAACCTGTAATATATAACATCTTAACAGGTTCTTGCAGCCAGTCTGCAGATGTTTCCCTTCTTTGTTACTGAAGCCTCCTGTCTCTGTCCATCCTAACTGATGGCTAGAAAAATAATTTTGAGTGGCTCCAGAATGTTGCCCTGTGGCACACTGTAAACTTCTGTTGCCAGCAACGAATGTTGGCAAAATCAGAGATAATCTTTATCAATGTATTGTGTACCATAGCTAAAATTGATCTGCAATCAATGGAAGCTATGACTCTACACTAGTTATTTCTTAGTGTTTTTTAAACAGTTCAAGGGTCAGACGTAGCTTTACTGAGAGGAAAAAAAGTATCCCTTCTGTGTATGACAAGTTTTGTTGTGGATTGATTGGTCAGCCAGTTAAGGAGCTTTAATAATTTTGGGAGACAGTCAGCATAACTCTTTTTGCTTAATATGCAGGATCCTAGATTGTCAGATTCATAAAGTAGGGCTTTCATATGTATGGAATCAGATGTAATGCATCCAGACCTCCATTCCTAACACTAACCTTTTCACTGTTACGTTTCTTTTATCTGATGTCTACAGGCAGTTACTTCTATATGCTGGTGCAAAGCTTGGTAGACTGGGGCTACAAACGTGATGAAGATGTAAGAGGAGCACCTTATGACTGGCGAAAGGCACCAAGTAAATAATGTCTTGTTTGAACAAAACTTTCTTGACACTTCCAGTAAGCAGATAGTTTTGGGTCTCTTCCCCCATCCCAGCTGTACAATTACATTAAAACCTCAATTTTTAATTAGCTCTTGAGGACTGGGTATCCCTAGACGAGATAAAAAGCTCTGTGGTGTGGTTTCTTTTTTTTTTTTGCTTTAAATAATTTGCTACTTAAGATTTGCCTGGAAAACCAAAACCACTAAAACCTATAGAATTCCATAAAAACGCCCTCCACATGCTGCATTAGTAGTGTAATTTCTAAAGTGTGCATTTACCAATTCTGAAGATAGAACTTGGCTAAGAGCAGAATTTTCCTATTTTCCTGGTTCTAGAGTCACACAATATCTAACAATTGCTGTGATTACATCCTGAGGAATAAATTATTTTGTCCTTAAAAATGAGGAATGCTATCTACATTTTTCTAAGCCTATTTTTATAGAAGTGTTGAAACTCTGTATTCTCCATCTCATTCTATTCCACAGTAGCACAAGTGAGTTGTAGATTCTTCATACAGCTTGTGAGCTCGTACTGAAGAAATAGTATAATATATATTATTAATGATGATATTCTAGTGTCAAGTTTCCCTTGGCCCACAGAAATGAAGCATGTAGTCCTGGCATCCAGGAATACTGCTTGAAGAAAATCAATAATGCTGACTTCTGCTACCGATGTGACTACTTCAAAGTTACATTGCAGTTGTTACACTGAAGTGATATCTTATTACAGGGATACAGAAATGCATTTTATTGATTTTTTTCTTTTTTCTTCACTTTTAAAGCTCATTTAATTACATGCAATAGAGATGAAATATATTGTGCCAGCAGGAATCTGCTGGAACTCTCTCCTAGTGTTAACCTTGCCTACAGAAATTATGTACCACATAAGCTGGTAACTGGTTCATGTACCCTTTATAAGATTGATCTAGTAAGTTTTATTGCTATTGTCCATTAAGTCAGAAGTCTTTGTGGACCTGTCAACTTCGTATCATTGTGTAGGCAAAAAAATACAGCTCCTAGGGAATATGGATGGATTTTTGTGGGAGAAAAGTTAGCATTCCGTCAGCATGGGATGTTTCTGAGGAAAATTTGGCTTAAATTTATTTTTAAAGGTGAGAGAAATTGGAGTAATGTGTTCAAATATACTTGTTTCAGAGAAATAGGAAAAGAACGAGGTTTTAAAGAATCACGCTTTCATAAATTAATGATGTAAAGAAGTATTGGCTTTTTGATTCTTCAGAATATAACCTTGTAAAGAACTATGTTGAAGGACAACATCCACTATTGGTGATTATAACCATGTAATGTGTATTTTTCATTTAGATGAGAATGGAGATTATTTTGTGGCCCTTCGCAAGATGATAGAGTTGATGTATGAGCAGTATGGAAGTCCTGTTGTCTTAATTGCCCACAGCATGGGTAATATGTACACCCTGTACTTCCTCAATCATCAGACTCAGGAATGGAAAGACAAATACATAAAAGATTATGTGTCATTAGGTGCTCCATGGGGAGGAGTGGCCAAAACTCTCCGGGTACTGGCTTCAGGTAGGTAATCTGAGGGTTTGCAATGTATTTTGTTAATAGTGCAAGATACTAAATAAGGATGATACTAAAAAGGGAGGATGAGAGTTGAAGATACTATGAAGTTAAGAATAGTATTCTTTAAGTGATGGCAGCCTAAGGTGTCGAGCCCTTTAACTAGACTGTCTTTCTTGTTCATGGAAATTTTACATCCCCTACTGATGAACTGTGTGCTTCCTCTTGATCTCTCCTAACTTCTTTACAGCAGATGACACAAGCTGCTGTTTGGCTTGGTGCCTTCTATTTCTGTCACTTTTGCCTTCAGCATGATTGTTCTCTGTTCAGTATTGCTAAGCCAGCACAAACTGTAGATCATTCAGTAGTTCCCTTTGATTAAATATCACACAGCTGCTTGAGATGAACATAAAGGGAAACTCATAGATGCAAAGATGAAGTGGTGTGCTGCCCACGGCACAGATGCCAGCCAAAGTTAAAGGTTCACAGATAAAATAAGTGAATCTCTGAGATGTTTAGAATATTGGATGTGCCTTTGACTTTAATAGGGGAAAGTATGTTTCACCAAGCAACTGCTCGTAACTGAGAAACTCGTTCAGCACGTGTAGATCACGTAGTACCATAATTCATAGCAAAACAGTTTGTTTTGTGCTTTGGCATTTAATTTGTGCTGTTTGATTTTTGGCTTGCTTTTGATTTATTAGCTTTGGTTATCGTTATTCCCAAACAAAGCTGACATCAGAAACTGGACTCCATCAAAATGCAGAGCACATAGCAATTGCCAGCCATGCATGGACAGATCAAAAGAATGCTTTGCTTAGCAAAGGAATTTGATTCTGAGTCGGAATGCACAACTCAGTTAATACAAAACCCAAAGACTTAACTCTGTACAAACGTCCAGTTTATACATTATTAATTCAATTGCAGTGGCACTATAAAAATCGATTTACCTTTTCTGTAGCATACAAACTTGTCAGATGTGGGAAATGGCAGGAAGTGAGCAATATTAAAATCACCTTCATAAAACTCCAAAAGACTACTCAAAATTCCAGTCTGGTTTCTGCTGGGCTAAATTTCTATTCCTCATATTTTATCCTTTATCATGAGTTTCATCCAAAGTGGCTAGCTATACAAATGCATAATGAATAGTTAAATTTAGAGTAAAATGTAATCATCTCTTACTCTGCATATCTGTGGTCTTAGACTCCAGGTCCTGGAGCAGAAGGTTGAGAATGATATAGGAAACCTAAGTGGGCAGAATATTGTATCAGAATGCGCATTTTTAGGCTAGTTATGTCTCTTAAATATCTGTAGGTAAAAATTGCCGTCAGGCATTAATGCTTAGATTACGTAAGTCTAGTTATAGCTTGTGAAATTAGAAGGATGTTAGTATGTAGAGGAATTACTACTTCAGCAAAAACTACTGCATTGCTAGAAAGACCAGGCAAGGTTTCAAGCAGGAATATGTTCTTTCTTCTCCTATTCCTGTTTATAGTATGTAAATAGCTAGGAGCTTGTTAAATCTGCAGTTTTTGTTAAAGTGGCAGAGGTGTAGAATTATTTTCTCTAGATCTTGTGTAGCTACTTACTCAAGTGTTTCACAGGATCAGTGCTTATAACAATTCTGTTGCTAATAGTGAGGACATTGTTTCCCCTCCCTGGCAGGCACATATGCAAAGTTCAATGATTTTTTTTCTCTGGTTGTCAGCTCGAGATGCTAACTATGTTTTCTTTAGACCTAGTATTTCATACACTGTAATGTCAGTGCCTGCTGACTGACGTGTGATATTGACCTTACAGTACTTCTGCACTTCAGTGCTTAAATCCTCTACTTTTTTCCTGATGAGCTGTTCTGAAAGAAAAGGCTGGAAGAGAGTCAGGTTTTGTACTTCCTGATTGTTCTACAGGAATTAAACAAACTTGGGACAGATTCCTCTTACTTTTTTTAGAACTTGATTTTTTTTTTTTGCTGAAAACTTGCCAATAGTGCTTGCTAACTTTGAGTGTGCACAGTTAAGTATTTAAGTATTTATACAGCACAATAATGTGAAACACATTTTTAGGACCTTCTTAATTTTTGCTGTGCTCTGTTGAATTTCATCTTTAGCCATTTCACAGGACTATGTTCGTAATGTCTCCATACAGTCATTCTAAAAATGGTAGTGAAGTCTAGACTGTGCTTAAGGTCTGCTTGCTGAACTGATAGTGCCACCTTATGGAGTTGAAAGATACAGTTTGGTGCTATTTCAGGAAAAGCGGTTTTGGTTTTGATATTTCAGTTTTTGTAGTATGGCTGATCTGGATCACTACCTGTTGCATAAATAATCTGATTCAATTTCAGCTGGCAGAAGAATTGAAGAGTGCCAGCAACTGTTATTAAGGAGAATAAGTCTGATCAGCCAGTCACCATGAACAAGAACTCTGTCAGAGTCTTAAATAATTCCATAATCACTATATATGCTGTTTATTAAATGGCCTTGTCTTTTACGGAAGAAGACAAGAGAAATGGTTAAAATCTGAAGAAACTTGGATATAAGTTGTAACTTATTCAGGTGTTAATTTGAGCCATCTCTGGAACCAACTGCCAAAGAAAATGCACAGTCTTCATATCTACAAAAAATCTTGTTCTTAATTTTTTGGTCAAACAGTATTTATATATTAAATCTAAACTGGGTAAAATTGCTCAACTTTGAGGTTTACTTGGGTGTATGGTAATATAAGACCTTTATTGGTCATAAAGCTTAGCTCTCTAGACTTATATTACATTTAAAAAGTCTTAAAGTTTGACCAGGTGAAAACTCCTCAAGTATAGTAGTTATTAACTGGTCTTTGGAGAATTGCTTTTCCAGCAAAGATACAGATCAGATTACCACAGCAGCTAGAAAACAGTAGTGCTACAATATTACAGAAAACCGATGTTCTGAAAACAGCAAGCATTTCAGCAGTCTTGAAATACTGACTGGAAGGGAAGATGCTGCTATCAGTGATATGCCATGGTCTCCCCCAGGTGCTAACAAGCATCAGCTCTCTTTGTATAAAGTGCTAGGCATGGAGACTGAATTAGTTGTTTTCCACAACATAATTCTTATTTAATCGTATAAGCAGAGACAATAATTCTTGCTTTTTTTCTTTTCCTCTTATCCTTTTTAGATAACTACTACATGGATCTCCTGTTTTCCTTCAGTTGTAGTCATGTCCTGGTAGATTTCTTTACATAGGGAGCACCTGTTAAAATGCTCTGTGCCAAGCGGTAGATAAAAATTACTATATGGTTCATAGCTATTCTGAATGAAATAATACTGCTCTGCTTGTTCTGAGTGTGCAAACCTTAAAATGTTTTGCTCAGCCTCTAAGATCCCTTCATGAGTTATTACTTGTCTAAGAACAGTAATGTTTCTTTTCTTTCAGCAAAACCATGGTCTAGGTACAGAATTATTATATAACATGCATCTAGAATAACATTTAAAATAAAACTTGGAAAGAGTATAAATAATTCCTAAGAAGTGATGATTTCTTACTTGACTAATATAGGAAATATTTTGTTCTTTCTAAACGAGTCTGTTAGAAAGGAAGCAGTACTCCTGGTTTGTCTGTCAGTCATTCATCCACTAAGTGTTATGTAAATTTGTAAGTTAGCAGAAATTACTCCGCAGAAGTTGTTCGTTAAGGCGATCACAAATGAGAAACTTCTCAAACTTTCATTGTAGGCAAAAAGAATAATTACTCATGTTGTCGCTGAGTGGTACTAATTGCTGCTGGTCGCAAGATCCATGCATTGTTTTGTGTATAATGGAATTCTCCCGTTTTTAAGGTGACAACAATAGAATACCAGTCATCAGTTCACTCAAGATTCGAGACCAGCAGAGATCAGCTGTTTCCACGAATTGGATGCTCCCCTACAACTACACGTGGCCTCCAGACAAGGTCTTTGTAAGCACACCTACAGCTAACTACACCCTACGAGACTACAGGAAATTCTACAGGGACATTGACTTTGAAGATGGCTGGCTCATGAGACAAGACACTGAACCCTTGGTCTACCAGATGACACCACCTGGTGTACGCATACACTGTCTTTATGGTACTGGTGTGGAAACACCCGATTCCTTCCATTATGAAAGCTTTCCTGACAAAGAGCCCAAGATTATTTACAGTGATGGGGATGGTACAGTGAACTTACAGAGTGCCTTGCAATGTCAAAAATGGGTGGACATGCAGGAACAGGAAGTGGTGATATTTGAGCTTTCAGGAAATGAACACATTCAAATGCTATCCAATGATACTACTATTTCATATGTGAAAAAGCTGCTCTTCAGTTTGTGATACGTTGTGTTGACAGTTGTTTTCATCACCTGTGATGCCTTCCCTTAAATATGGGAAAATGCCTTCTGATCCATTGATATTTAGATATTTGAATTATTTATTTTGTTTTTTTAAAAACTACGTTCAAGGAGTTGGTTGGTGTCCTAAATAGTTGTTTGTCTCTGATTTGTGTTCATGATGTTTCATAGTATTTTCATATTCTGAAAACTTGGTCAAATATGCGTTTTGGTGCCTCCAGTGTTGTGTCCAGTATTCATACAGACTTTCTTTTGGAGACTGTGCAGCCCATTGCACATGCTGTATGATTTTCTTTATGTGGCCTTTGAAGGGTTGGGAGTGGGAGGGCTGGGAAGCATTGCAGTCTGACTCCTATAAAACAAGGGATATTAACAATTTGAGAAGCCCATGCAAATTCTTTTCAAAGGGTCTCACATATTCTGATCCACAGCCCATTAACTTAGTCTGTAAATGTATGTATCTACTAGGTAAGATAGGTGGGAGGTCTGTCTGGTACTGTACTGTATTTTTGTCATATCCACCCTTGCTTTTGTTAAGGCCTTTTGGGGAGGGGAACAATGATGTCTGAATTATTTTAAGCTTATTTTAGGTACCTGATAGCTTAAAAAAAAAAAAAAAGGTTTGCTTATTGACTTTGAAAGCCTGATGACTTAAAATCTGGAGCCTAAGGGATTTTCACACTGTTTTATTTTCCATGAGGGAAAGAAGCTGAACTGTGGTTAGTGGTTTGCAATGCCCTTCCTTCTCTGTGTAGAGTAGCACATAAATTAAAGCTAATAGAATTGAATACTGACAACCAATGTATGCAGTGCAGGATTGCAATTTTGGGTGAAAAATGATCTCCTGTAGTAGAAATGGTAATGGATGGTGAGTATTCATTAAAAATGAAGTGACCTTCCTGAAATGGGGCAGGGAATGGAAACCAGTGTAATTCAGTATGAAATATAAACCTTGTTCTCAGTCAAATAATTAAGCTCCAGTTCAGTTACTGGCCAAGTAGTGATTGGATCAACATTGCATTCAGTTGGAAAGGAACTTTAAATTTTATAACTAAAATTCACTTCCCGTAGATTACAAGTTTGCTTATTGCTTTTTCAAGAAGTTGAGATATACTGTTCCTTAAATGTGTAGATAATTGCTGAACGTGTAACTGTTAAACTCCTACAGTATTGTGTTTTCAATGCTTAGAAAAAAATTTCAGCTTTGAACTCCACAAAAGTAATTGTCTAAGGGCCATGGCACGTACAACCATGGAATAAATAATTCCACTGGAAGATTCTCTTTTGCTTGCTACAAAACTAGTCACTCAGTTAGATTGCACTTCTTTTTCTGAAAAGAACTTTGAATGCTTTCAAAATGCTAGGTCCTCCAGGAAAAACGGCTGAAGAATTTCAGAAATTCATCAGAAATGTTGAGAATTCATTACTTAAGGAACTGAAGTTCTCTGAAAGGTAAAATTGTAACTATTTTGGTAAAATGCTCGCTCCCATCACATGTAAGACTAAGGTATTTTGAAATGACAGGCTTGAACTCATATTGTAGAATGCAAATACTTTGGCACAGGAGGTAGCCTTAAAGCTTTAAATTGTAATTCAGAAATCATTTGTAAATCTAAAACAGTTCAAGCTAGAGTCATAGATAAGCTCAATATCTTCCTAGGTTTTAAACTGCTTATTTAGCTTTGCTTTCTCCCTGCGTATTGTTGTAACTGAGGGTGAAGACGCATTTTCCTGATGCTTAAGAAGGAATTGTTTATCATGTCATCAGTTGCCCAGTTCAGCACCTATATTGTCTAGACTTTCCTAGAATAATAACTGCTGTCTCAAGCCACTTTGTAATTGGTTACTGCTGAAATGAAGAGGGTTGCAGGGAAGGCACACAAGTCCTTTAGCCAAGAGTTTCTATGTTGTGCAGGGCTGTCAGCTGTGTGTTCCAAGACTGCTCAAAGACAAAGCTCTTCCTGTGGTCTGACTCGATTTTTGAATAAATTGCTGTACTACTGGCTTGCAACAGAAAGAAATTACTGACAACAGCCTTTCTACAGTCTTTCTTGCTGAAGAAGAAGGCCTGTCAATAAGCACTCAGTAGAGCTGAAAGCCTTATTGGGGGCCACCAACATGGGCATAAAGGGCTGAAAGATGAGAAGAGCATAAGCAGTTCTTAACCTGATCTGGAAAATGTTTCTAAGCTTCGTTTAGATCCTTACCAATTTAGCCAGTCACGCTCTCGGTCTCAAACAAAGAGTTTAGCATGAAGATCCAAAACAGGTCATTCCAAAAGATGCTTTTTAAAATTTTAATATTTGGGGGTTGGGGAAGAACACAAAAAAGAAACATTCTTTTCTAATTTTGGGAATCTTGTACTGTTTGAGATCAGTTAACTACATCTTTTTACCTGAAGGCTTGTGGACAATTAATCTATATTTATCCTTAGCTGTCCATGAGGAGGTAAGCTCTATAGTCTGTGTCTGTTTACACTTGTGTCTGTTATCCTGATAAAATGAAAGTTTTTTTCAGGTCTTGCTTTTGTCTTTTGTTTGTTACTATAAAACCATTTTGTCTGAGAATGTGCATATTGTTAGTGCAAGCACAGTGCTTCTGGTGAGAGTTTGACCTGATAAATCCACAGACTATAGTTTTGTTTTACATCCACAACTTGAGATTTTTTTCTACTAAACCATCTTCAGCCTCTTCATTTTCAATTTCCTGCATATTAGGATGGAGTTCTCACTGTAAAGGGAATGCAGCAAGTAGCTGACATTATTCTAGTCACTGAAACTGAACCACTCTACTCAGCCCTTTGAGAAGTGCTTACCAGGTCACCGAGGCATTCCTCTAAAAGGCAGGAGTATTTAGCATTACTTTACAGGCCTGCCAGAGCCGTATGTGCTTAGGCATTATAGAATTTTGTGGGGAATGAGTGTTCTGATGCATTATATCATTAAGGAAAGAGGGACATGTACCAGTTACTTACAAGGAGTAATTCAGGTGCTTTGCCAGGCTGCACAGGTTGACATCTTTGAATTTACTGACATGTCTTTGTTGTACCTGGCACATGTGGATCATATCTCTCTTTCCATAACTTTCAGTTGGTTTTATTCTTCCAGAATATTTTTAGAAACCAAAAATAGTCTTGAGGACCAAATGTGTTTCATTTTTGACTAAATGTACAGAAAATGCTGAAGGGGCTTTTATGGTAATACTTCTGAAGAGGCTCAGAGTCACTATGTGATTCTGTTTAAAAGCAGAAGGCTTCAATAACTAGCAATAATTGCAAAGGACTTGCAGACCAAAGGAAGGAATGTTTGGTATTAAGGTAGTTCTTGGAACACAGTGTGTTCAAGGCCCTCTTAAATTCAGGGAATGTTTGGCAAAGACTTTGCTGCTCTACGTTTAACAGTATTTTGTAAGGAACATATATTCTGAGACCTAGCATTTTATATGCCCTTTTTGTGTATGAATGCGGTCAATAGATTTTGAATATTTTATTGTCCTACTTTGATAACATAATAAAGTTGATCTAACAGAACTTGTTATGTTGTGAATGGTGTCTCGCCTCTCAGGTGCAATGTCAACTTGGGAATCCCTAAGGGTAAGAAAACTGAGGTATCTCATTTTCTCACAATTGTTTCTTAGTTCATTACTCAAATGAATCTACTCTCTTTAGATGTTATTCCCTTCCCCTGCAGGACACTTGAAACTCTCCTGTTTATGGAGATACGAGGCTGAGATTACTCAATTCATTTTTTGCTTTCTTCTTTGCTGCCTGTTTTATATGCAAAAAAATGTTCTCAGAATGCTCCATACTTGTGTACAGGTAATTATTTTGAAATTGGAATATTCCTGACAATATTTCATTCCACGCAAAAGTAAAACGCAATATGAGCTGAGGAAATAAAAGTAATTCATATACAGTATTTTACTCCAAATATTGCTGTTCAGTCTGCCTTAATGGTTTGCCAATGTTGAGGCTGCTTGCTAACATACAGTGCCTGAACAGAATCTCCCAATACTACTTTCTCTTCCTTTTCATGCAACTGGTGACCGCTAGTTCTCTGTGAAATAATCTGACAAGGCCCATTCATTTCAGATTTTAGGGTTAATTATCAAACAATTGAATTTCTTCTGCCAGGGCCAGCAGACTTGGAAGCAAGAAGCAAACAGTGCTACCACACTAGTACTTCTAGAACTTTTGCAGGTTGTGGTGAGTGTTACCAGTGCAAGCCCATCTTGCCACTTAAAGTACTGTTTGCACTTTGTGAGCACTTAAAGGTGCTTGATGAAGATGAGTGTTGCTCTCAGCTAGGTGCTCAGAATGTAATCTTTGTTATTTTTAGAACAGTCTGAGTACTGGAGTAAATTCTTAATTTTAAGTTTTAATCCAAGAGTACATGGCATATTACAGGTACTTGTGTTATGCTTTGAGCAGATCTTGACCATCAGTTTCACTTTTTTCCTGCCATCTGTTCATCAAGGCTACACTAAACTCAGTGTTTGTACTGTTCTTCAGAACATACTAGTATACTCAAACTTTCAAAAATTACAAATTACTCAACTCTTCCAACTGTATGTAGTTATGAAACTTGCTTGCAAAGTTTCATAACTACATTTGTAACAGAAGAAAATGGCATATTCTCAGGGACAATGGCTTTGGACTCTTGGTCTTTGTTCAATTAATGCTTTTGTTTTACTGTGAGGGCTTAGAAATATAATGGATTTTAATTCTGGGGGGAGGAATTACCCAACGCTCAGTGACAGCACGATTGTGAGGCTGTGACTGCTTCAACAAACTCTCATGGAAATTTTTAGAAAACATACTTCTATTCTGCATGCAAATACCTGGGATTAGAATTCAGACATTAGCAACAGTATCTAGAATAGCAGCATCCCTCCTGGGATATGCTGCTGCTTGTATTCAGGTGCCGAGGACTCTTCTGCCATGAAAATCAGTGTTTACTTCACTTCTGGGAAATAATAAGATTTCAAGCACATTTTTTTCAAGATGAACAGAGTGCTGTTTTTAGTAAACTTTTGCTATGGTTTTGTGATATAAATATGGCCTCTAGAGGGAGGAGTATCTCCACAAATGTTTAGTGGAATATCCTGGCAATTAACGGCAAAGCTTGGTCAAGGCTTTGACAATGGAAGTGAAGGAGAAAACGTTCCCTTCCCTTGCATGATAGAGCCAAGGAAAGTTACCATCTGACCTTAATCTAATATATTTTACTGAGAAATATATAGTACTTCATATTTCAGCTTCCATCTCTCTATGCTCTATTAGAAAAAGATGATACAGGAGTATGAAGGAAACTTTCCAAGTATTGGAAGATGCAAACAAGTCTGAAACGCCTCTTGTCCCCCAGAAATCTTTCCTACACTGAAACAAAACTTCAGTTGCTGGGGAACTGAATGAAGTGCTTAGTTTGTTCTGATGCGATTTCTTCCGAGATGTGCCCTGCATGTAAGTCAGCCTCACTAACAAGACACCTTCATGGAGAAGAATTGTGTACAGCCTTACATTTCTTGCTCTTTAGTAGTCAATAGCATTTGAGATTTGTGATCCTCGCAGATAATAACAAGGCATTAATACTAGTTATAGTAATGTATACTTCAAATCTATAGTGTTTTTTACTTATTTTAAAGACTTGTGTTTGAGCAGCTAGAGCTGACTGGAATGTACTATTCATTCTATAATGAATGTGATGTATTTTTCTAAATGTAGTTGGGAGCTGGAAGATGGGAAAATTCATGAATATGAATTGGTTTATGATTAACTGGGTCCAGGTACGCTGTGATTTTTCTTGCAGATCTTTGAATACATTTTGGTTTACACCTTTGCTGTACAGGTGGGCTGGTTTAAAGAACCTGAGAAGAGTTTGGACTTCACAGTATTTACTATACTCCAATTTACTATAATATTTTACTATAATTTACTATACTTTAGGACAGCTTTCTAGTAGATCTGTGGGCGAATTACTTTGAAATGAAATCATGAATCAGCCTGGGGAATATGTCAGGAAATGCAGAGAAGTTCAAATTTTCCAGTTCTTCTGGACTCTTCCTGATCTACACTTTTGTCTATGAAAGCTCTGCAAATTTAAGGGTGATACAGTGCATACATTTGATTAATATTAAAAGTACAGAAGAGGGCAGTAGTACGCAAGTTTGGTAATGCTGAAGGGTTTATGTGTTAATTTCACCTGAGAAGTTCAGGGTTACACTGAAAAGAAGATTTAAGATCCACAAAACGTTTCTTGTCCTTGAGTACTTGTCCATGCGTAGTTCTTGCTTTTAGAGGAACTTTAAGTAGTTAGACTGTCATTGCTCTATCTAGATGTAAAAGCCAAGAAACTTCAGGTTGATTCAAACTGAATAAAAGAATGCGAGGCATGAATTTCATCCTCTGCCCTCTATGCACTCAGATTAAATATGTGATTCACCAACAACAGAGCGTACATCTACACTACTGAATTCTTAAGATCTTTTACTTGTCATTTGGGTACGTGCTTCCCTAACATATGTTCCTTTTAAACAACTAGATGGAGTTGTATATATACTCAGTATACCGTACTGTGAAGCAGAAAACAGAGCATATATTAAAAAAAAAATCCATGAACACTGCTGGATCTGTTTTATTACTGTGCTGCTGAAAAACAGACAAATCTAAGTACCTTAAATTTTTCACTTAATTTGTAATCACTGACTCATACCTAACAGCATTTCTGGGAAGGCAGAATTATTGCCCAAACTGTAATTGCATATCTAACAAAAAATGTCACTTTATGTGAGTAAAGTATCCATAATCATCAAGTCAGAAGGCAAATTCAGCTGCATGAAAGGTCTACAGGCTAGGTATTTTCATCACTATTATTATTTTTAAAACTGCTGTGTCTGAGGTGGTCAAACAATGATTCTAGTATAGGTCTCAGCAGTGTAAACAAGCTGAGCCAGGAACTGTTATTCTATCTTAGGTGTAATAGTACAAGCTGTATAGCTTGTACCTATATAAAAAAAAAAAAAAAACAACCACAGGATATAAGAAATCTAATTAAATACTTAAACTTAGCCCAAATGAGAAGACAATTTTTCTTCAAGTGACTTGACACTTTTTCTTTATATGAATAGTGTCAGGATATGGCAGGAGAGCCAATGCCATTTATTATGCATGTGTTTCAACAAATAACTGTCATCCTAGCTCAGTCACAACAGTTCTTGTTTTAAAGCGCATGATGCAATTAAACTGAGGTACTGAGGTGTTTTATTTTTTTTTTTACAGCATCTCTATGTATGTGTGTATCAAAATCTGAGTCCACAGGTGTAGTGGAAATGCTATGTCACAGCCTGAAGCAGTGCTGGAGCACCTGGTGGGAAGGCAGGGCCAGCCCAGGGGAGCTCAGGTGCATGCAATGTACCTGAGTGATGGAAGGGGTGGAGCCAGGATCCACCCCTTCCCAGACCTCATTTAAGGGCTGGCAGGAGTGTCTGTGTTAGTGTCTGTGTCTGGTGTTCCTGGCCTGCCTGAGGCCTTCCTTAGGTCTGCAAATCTTCTTCCTTTGTTTATGTGTCCTTGGCTGCTGTGTTTGGTCTTGTTCTCTTTTCTGCTGTCTAAGTTGTTGCTGCCGTGCTTTTCTTGCCCTGCTTTCCACCACATTATTGCTTTGCAATCGGGCTTATAAAAGGCTGGTAGAGAGACGTGACCTGATTTTCCTTTGAGTGGAATGTCTGGTTGCAGCTCTATGCGTTCCATGTGGAAACTTGCTTGTAATGTGTTGATGTTGTCTGACAACGGATTCACATCTGTGCTTAATGGAATGTTTTTTAGGCAATCTTATCAGCTCTTCTGCAGTTTCTTTCTGGGGTTCTACAGGTACACCGGTATGAGAAGACAGGCCCAAGGGGGTGCTACCTCTCTGATAAATGAGGATGGAGAAGTGGCTTCCTCAGTCCAGGATAAAGCTGAGGTGCTCAGTACTTTGCCTCAGTCTTCACTGGTGGTCAGGCTCCCCACGTCTGCCAGGACCCTGGACCTCTGTCACGGTCTTATCTAAGGGTCTGCATCTGTGACAAGGGGAACAGGCCCGAAAGAAAAAAAACAAGAAAAGAGGAAGGAAAGAAAAAAAAAAAAATTGCCGGCGATAAGGGCCAGCCCCCGGGCGGTCCGGTGGCTAAAGCGGCAGAGAAGCCGCGGAGCCGCAACCTGGGAAGACAAAGGGAAGAGGGAAAAAGAAAGAAAAAAAAACACAAAAAAAAACAGCGGCACCAATCTGAGGAGGAACAACCAACTTTACTAAATATATCAAAATGAGGCTAGTAGAATTATATTAGAGAGTTTACAGGCTGAAAATCTTACACAGTAAACTGCAGGAGGACCACGTGCTTTCTCCGCCGGGCAGCAAGGAACAGACCCCGCGTCCCCCACGCGGCTTCACCACCCCCCCCCAACGCAAAGACCGCTGGGGAGTGCACCTCCTCCCCTCCCCCTCAGAGGGCCACACCAAAAAAGGTAGTTTGCAGTAACCAGGGAATTAACTCTTTAACTGCCCGTACCTTACATGATGTAATGATGTGGAATACCGACAACAAAAAATCACAAAACCATAACAACCTCTTGGTGCGGGTGAGAGGAGCGGATTCCATCCCACTGTAACAGTGGAACAAGTCCGAGATGTCCTCATGAAACTGAATGTGTGGAAGTCCTTGGGGCTGGGTGATATGCATCCCAGGGTTCTCAGAGAGATAGGCTGATGTAGGTGCTGAGTTGCTCTCCATTGTATTTGAAAAATCATGGCTGTCGGGTGAAATTCCTGGTGGCTGGCAAAAGGGAAACATCGCTCCCATTTTTAAGAAAGGGAAGCAGGATGACCCGGGGAACTACAGGCCTGTGAGCCTCCCCTCTGTGCCTGGGCAGATCGTGGAGCAGACCCTCCTGGGTACCGTGTTAAGGCACATACGAGACAAAAGAGGTGATCCGAGACAGCCAGCATGGCTTCTCCATGGGCAGATCTTGCCTGACCAATCTGGTGGCACTCCATCTATGATGGAGTGACGGCATCGGTGGATGGGGAAGGGTGATGGATGTCATCTACCTGGACTTCTGCAAAGCCTTTGACATGGTCCCTCACCACATCCTTCTCTCCAAATTGGAGAGGTATGGATTTGAAGGATGGACTGCTTGGTGGATTAAGAACTGGTTGGCTGGTCGCAGCCAAAGGGTTGTGGTCGACACCTCTATGTCTGGGTGGAGGCCGGTCACGAGTGGTGTCCTGCAAGGGTCGGTCTTGGGACCGGTGCTCTTCAACATCTTCATCAATGACACAGAGGATGGAATCGAGTGCACCCGCAGCACCAGTATTTCCCCTCTGGTCTGTGTCTCACAGTACTAATTCTGAATGTTTCTTGAGCACCTCCAGGGGACGATGTCTCTCCCACCTCCCTGGGCAGCCCCTTCCAGGGCCTGCCCACACTTCTGGAGAAGATAGTTTCCCTAGTCTCCTTCCTCAGCCTCCCCTGGCACAGAGGGCCGGGCGGAGCGCTCAGCGGGGATGTGCCCCAAGCTCCCTGCAGGCAGCCCTGGCTGCCAGCACTGGTGAGCTGCCAACTCTCCCCGGCCCCACAGCTGCCCCATAGGGGCGCTTCAGGGCCTCTGTGCGCAGGCAGGGCTGCAGAAGGCCTTGCCATGCCTGGGATTGCCCAGCATGAGTCGGAGGCCGATGTGCCCCCTCAAACACTCAGCTCTGTTACAACTGCCAGCAGATGTGCAAATCAGCAAAGATGAGGAGGCCCCAGAGTGATTCTGGGAGGACGAGCGTGGAGAGACAAAAGGGAATTCAGCAGCCCAGGCACATGGCTCCTACGACCCCAGGAAGGCATGGCTGTCCAAGCTTCTGACTTGCCTGGGCCTCACTGAACAAACAGGAATTGCTTTGGACACCTATAGAATATACGATATTGTTAACATTTATGAGTCACAAGACCTGCTATGTATTTTGTTTGCAATTAAAAAAATAAGAAAAGGTAGTGGAATATCTGTCCGTGCTTTTGTAATGCTGTTGGGTTGGTGTTGGCTTCAATGGAAGTATCTGTGGTTCTTAGTGAGTTTTCAAGGTGTTTGTCAGTGATTTTTGATGAACTATTGCTCTTCTGGCGCTTCCTCTGTGACAACAGTTACTCACAAATATCTGTACTGCCCAAAAGTGATGACATGAAGAAGGCGTGATTGTGACCAAGGGACATTTTTCTCCGGTAGGATAGGTTTAGCAGAAATGCTGTGTCACGGCCTGAAGCAGTGATGGAGCACCTGGTGGGAAGGCAGGGCCAGCCCAGGGGAGCTCAGGTGCATGCAATGTACCTGAGTGATGGAAGGGGTGGAGCCAGGATCCACCCCTTCCCAGACCTCATTTAATGGTTGGCAGCAAAAGGAAGGGTATCTTGCTGGAGATCTCTGTGTACTTGAGGCCTTTCTAAGGTAAGCAGCATTTTTCCTTTGTTTCTGTGTCTACAGCTGCTGCATTTTGGCTTGTCCTCCTTTGCTGCAGCCAAAGACTTTGCCACCCCACTATTAGTGCTGTACTTTCTTTCCATCACGTTATAGAGTTACAACATGATATTATGGACGGTGTATTAATTTGTAGGAGTGATAGTGTTGACTATACCTTACTGAGGCTTCTTTCCTAAGAAAACTAGAAGTGTGGGTTTTTTTTCCTCTTTCTTGGCGTAGGGGAGGGTAGGACTTCTTGAATCCTTAGTTCTCCAGCCTTTGAGTGCAATTTTCGTAATTCAGTGGTAAAAGATCTTGTCTTTGGCAGATGCCATTCTTAAGCTTTGATGGTTCTGTCCTGTCCAGACATACAAGAGTCAAAGGTGCTCATCCCAACTCATTTTTTCTAAGGCTGTTTTGTGTTTCCACCATACTTCTGGTGTAGTAGTAAGTAGTATCTTCTGCTTATGTTAGTGTTACAGACTGAATGCTCATATGCTTTAGTTTTGGTGATTTTAAAAATCCAGCAACAAAGTCTTTGAACTTTCTGGCATTTTGGTGCTTTTTTACTAGCTGTTTCATATTCTGCCTACAATATAAGACACTGAAACACTCCCCCCCTAAAAAAGCAATGCTGCTGTAGTTCAAGTGATTTATTTTTTTTTTTAACTGCTACTTAGAGTTTGCCTTGAGGTGAGAGATGTACAAATGTGTGTGGATACTGACTGAAGAGGAAGGAAGGCTGCTCAGTCACTGTGAAGCCATCAAACTGCAGAACTAGCAAGACTGGCAGCCATACTTGGAAGAGATTTAAGGTGTCTGATATATTTTGTCATGCCCCACCTGAAGAAACAGTGAGAGGTACCTCAAGTGTGCAAATAAAATTAGTGACAGTCCAACAGAATGCCAGCAAACTCTAAACAGGCACTTCATAGCTGAAATATGATTCTTGCCAAACTGAGTGGGTACCATCGTTCAGAGGCGGCTTATTGTTGTTAGCATCTCCTTTGTTCCAGTGTAAATGGAGACTAGTAGATATCTTTTTCATTGAGATAATGACCCTAGCAGAGTAAAGATGACAGCAGAATCTGAAAATAGCTCAGAGACAAGGCTAGTAAGGGATCTCTGCCTATCCACATGACGGTTTCACAGTCCAAATATGTACAAAACAAAAATATGCACCTATAAGTCACAAGACATGGACTGATTACCCCTGCTTTACACAATTCAGGTGTTTGTAAGTATCTCTGGAATATCTTTGGAAGGGGAAATTGTATAATGAAGCGTTCAAGAGGTTTGAGTGAGGGTAAAATAATAAAGCAAAGAACATCAATCTCTAGGTGAGATCCTCACTTCAATAGTAACTGCTTAGGTCTTGCAACATCTCTAGATGTTGCAGGGAAGTGCAGGGAAGCACTGTTGTTCCTATCTGACACAAAGACACAGATAACTTGCTCAAATTCCTCTAGGCAGAATCTAATTGCGTACTTTTAACTCCAAAGTAAATGTCTTCTCAGTGAACCATTTTTGGTCTACAGAACAAATCACCTGCTGGAAAGTAAGGACAAAGCTGGTATGCTCTGCTTTAACAGAGAAAAGAATATTTGAGAAAATGTGTGAATGAATGTATTTCCTGTATAACATTCCTTGTTAGCAATTTCGTTTTGCCTAACGTAACTAATCCCGTGCAAAGTAATACATCCTTGATCTTTTCATCTATTTGTAGGTATTGTTGTTTGTGCCATTTCACATTTCCATAGGAACATAGGATGGTTTGGGTTGGAAGAGAACTTAAATAGCATCTAGTTCCAAATCCCCTGACATGGCTATGGACACCTTCCATTTGGCCAAGCTGCCCAAAGACCTATCCAGAATGCCTCATCCACCATGCTCACAAACACTTCCAGAGATGGGGCATCCACAGCTCTTCCAGTAATCTGTTCAGTACCTCACCACCCTACAAGGGAAGAACTTCCTTATGTGTGATCTATACCTATCTTCTTTTAGTTTAAAACCTTTACCCCTTCTACTATTGCTACATGCTCTAGTGAAAAGCCTTTCTCCATCTTTCTTGAAGGGAACTTGCAACTATTGAAGGGCTGCAATAATGTCTCCCCAGAACCTTCTCTTCCACACACTCTAGCTTTCTTTGCAGAGGGGGTGTTCATATATTTTATGTTTCTAGTATGTCCTTTGGTACTCCTATGACAGGCTATGATGCAATAAAGAAAAATACAACTAAAATATAAAAGATAAAGCTAAAAACACCTCCATCCATTTAAAAATCCTTCAGTCTAGTTTTGGCTCCTAATCCAGTCATCCATGGTTCTTGTCAATGAGCCCTGGCTTTTCTTTTTCCCCACTGCTTAAATGGTTAGTAAAATTTCAACATCTTAAGCTTAAATAAACCTTCCAAAGACAAACACTACCTGAAAATCCTCCAGGCAGGCAGAAGCAAATAGATAACAAAGATTATGCGCAGTTTCATTTTGGATAGAGACCAAATGTTTCATTAAAGACAAATGAAGATCAAAAAACCTATGCTTTCTTAGCAGGGAAAGACAGATTTGCAAAAGCAAAGCACATGCAAAGGTAGAATTCAGCTCAGAGCTCAAGGGTGCTATGAAATCAGAAGAAATGTTATTTTAGTGTCCGAAAAGCAGGAGGAGGAGATGGGAGGCTGGGCTGTAGAACAATGTCTGTCCAGGTATGATGTATTTGCATTTAAAATGTACGTCATCAAAGCAGAAAGAAAATTCTGACTGTGGGGGAGATGAGGAAAAAACTAGTAGCTAGTTGGAATGCAGTTACTGTAATTTGACTGGACTACACCCAAATCTACTTAGCAAGTACTAATTTAAAGCTCTGAGCTCTTCAACTAGAAAGCCTTGGGCAGCAGAGACTGATGTTGGATTCACTAACATTAAGGACTGCAGCTGTCTGAGAATCTTCAAGTTATCACATGCTTCCATATAAATCAAAACGAATCTAAAAGTTCATTCTGAAACTCTAGTTAACTTCAGAGCTTGCAGTTTATGTTTATATATATATATATATCTTTCTCTATATCTCTATTTTATTTTTATCTCTATATCTCTACTATATATATAAATATATAAAAATATGTAAATAGACTATAATCCCAAAAGACAAACTTTCCTCCTCAGGCAAGAAACATTTTAAAAAATATATATATAATATAAAAATAATATATTATGCTATACATAACAATATACATTATATTTATACATTATATAAATGTTATATATGCTTTTATAGATATATATATCTTTCTTAAAATGTTACTTTCCTGAGGAGGAAAATTTGTCTCTGGGGATTATATTCTATACAGATGAAGTGAGGAATCACTTAGATCCAAAGCAAAAGTTAGAGACTGTTGTGGTTTTGTTTTGTTTTAAAGAAAGAAATGAGGTAAAACTAATGAAAGCCCACAGCTTTCTGTTAGTTCACGCAATAATTCAGTCTTCTCAAGGAATTACAGTGTTTGTCAGTTGCAGGCCAGGTATGACAAAGCAGTAGCAATGTGTTTTTTGTGGTTTTTTGTTTTTTTTTTTTTTTTCCCACTGAAGCCCAGTGCAATGAGGAGCACAAGAAATACTGCTGTTATGATTCCCTACTTGTATCCCTCCCCTTCATTAAGTAGACTACAAAGGTATTTAGTTTTTCAACTAGATGGCTTTTGCAATGCTTCTTAAGGTTTAACGTAACCATATTTGTTTACAGGTGAAACAGCCAGACTTCCCTAGGGGTGTTCTCTGGAATAAATATTTAGCATCAGGCCTTTAAGAAGCAGGATACCTTAATGGATTAGAATAAAATACCATAAGCATATTCCCTTTGGAAAGATTTTTGTAAATACTAAACGTATTAATTTTTTTCAAAAGTTTCAGATCAGTAGAGGAGGAAACAACTTAATTTGTTATTGTTTGTTCTTTGTTTCTATTTCCTGTACTCCAGTTAGTAAATTAAGAAATTAAACTGACTTGTCTAGTTTCACTAATCAGCAGAAGGCAGGGCCTGGCTCACACTGATTAGTAACATACTAACAGCCCATAAAAACTACTTTAATGCAGAAAAGTGGCAAACAGGAAGGGCTGTATTTCAACTGCTCAAATTACACAAGTTATGATAAATAATGAGAGGCTGTGGGTTTAAACCTGTCCTTATGTTCTACCTGTTTTACTTTAACAGCACTGAGCCCCAGTTGTGAACCAGGAACCTGGTACACAGAAATAGACCTGAAAACTCGAGCTGCCTTGAGCTCCAACTGCGTATCAGGAATGTGTTCTGCCCAAATAGATCAGAACCTCTGGCTGCCTTCTGGAAACAGGAGTTAGCATCTTGTAAGACGGAAAAATAACTGAATCAGCCCAAGGCACATACGCTCTTAAGACTTGTCACTAAATTGTACCGATATACTGTTAATTACTTCCTCAGGGTTGACTTATGTCATCTTTATTGTGCTACTGTTATGGAGTTATTGCAGAGAAATCTGTTTTCTACTAAGCTCTATCTATAATCTATACAGGTAGTGGTTCAACACCAGAACACGTTTAACTTCACTGGACAGGCTCCTTTGCAAGGTACTTGTTTCAAGATACAGCATCTGTCTTCCCAGCCCTCAATGCAATATCACCCTTCCACAAGTTATGACTGCTTGTAATTGGTGCACCAACTTGTCTTAGTAACAAAGTTAAGAATAAAAAAAACAGCACAAAAACATGAAGTGCCAAGTAATTACAAATGGATGTAACACGTTATTGTCAACCCACTGCATTTGCAGTTTGGGACATATCTATAATACTCATTAACTTTTCTAAATAAGGGACCCTATTTCAAAAGGTGTGTAGGAAGCAATGCACAAATGTAGTCAGTAGGAATTTGTATGCTAACCTCCCACATCGCATTAAAATGTCCTGGACCGCAGGAGGTGGTATGTAGGAGTGGGTGGGCAAACTTTAGAACAGAGGAAGGTACTGAATCACTTGAAAATGCACTTGCTCTTTATTTACGTATTCCATTACTCGTTCCAATTATTACCTCCTAAGCATTCTTTCTTTACAGAGTTATTTCAAGGCTGAATAGAAGTGCTACATTCTTGATGCAAACCTGTCTTTACTCCCACTTCCTCTTCTCTTTAAATTTAACAAACAAAATTGTGCTGAAAGATGATGAACCAGCTCCCAAAACAACTCAAAGCTTGCAGTTGCCAGTCGCTATCCAGTATTCATTAAGATTTACAATTCTGCTACAGCTTAACTGAAAACCATCTGTATTTTATGGTAGACCAGCACATACTGTTGCACTAGAAATCACACAGAACAGGAGAAAGAATAAAGAGCAGAAGAGTTTATGTATTTGAAAGACGACCAGAAAAAAGAAGGTCGGGGTCAACACAAAAATTTTAATTAAATATGAAAAAATGAGTATGGCTTTTGTGTTTTAAACAAGCTGTAGCAACTATAATTGGAAAAGCTATAGTTCTCATAGAGAAAGTAGAAATGAGTACTATAGCAAGTAAGCTTTGAGGTGGTAACAATGACTAAAATTTTATCAGTTTTTCCTATGTATTAATGCAGAAATGCAGTGTAGGGCTCTAAAATCACGCCTCACTTAGAGATGCAGCAGCAAGCTCTCATCTTACTAACGCAGGGAAAAGCTTGCTTCATACAAGCAGCATTGTCACAGTCACTTCAGCCTGCTTGTCCTATCGAATTGCTATCCATATCAACCTAGAAGGCAATCTGTTGATCATGTATAACCCACAAGGAACAACTTTTCTTCCTAGTGCATACAGGTGCTAGAAGCACCTGAGATCAGACAAGTGAATTGTTAATTTAAAAAAAAAAAAACAAACATGATATGAATTCTAATGCTGGGCAGCTATAGAAGGGAAAGACAGCTGTGTCTGTGTGATTCTAGAGCAGCAGAGCATCAGGGCTAGCCCTTTGGACAGGCTGAGTCCAAAGTACCCTGACTGAGCGCTGCAACTTTAAGCAGTCACAACTGATTGCAAATTGGTGTGTTTATTTTCACACAAAAATCAAACCTTGGTTTACTACACTTAAGTCTTCTCATTACCTTTGCTGTGGAATTCCGCTCATTGAGTAAAATTTGCACTTAAATAATAAGGTATATATAAAAGAAAGCATAACTTACAATTTGCTACTGGATTGTCTGTTTCTAGTACTTGGCAAAATTTCTGCCTTATATAATTACATTTGCTTTATAGGCTTATTACATGATGCTTTAACATTGCGTGTGGCTTTCAGCAGCAGTTCCAGAATGGCACTGCTTGGTCACAGATGTTTCCAAAGCCAGTAATTACACTCTTAATAAGCCTCTGATAATATTGTTTATAATTGGATTTACAAGGGAGACCCAATTATTCCAAATACATTAGGGTGCATGGATGCTGGCTTATCTACCTGACAAGGCTGGGAGAATAATGTGAATACTGTAGAAGTATTTACCTGTGCTAAATGCTATGTATTCTTCATTGTTTAATTTTTTTATTCCCTAAAACCTTTGCGCATAGCCTGCCTCCATTTATTTCAGTGCTGCTTTTACAATCTACAGTACAGTTCTAACCTACAACACATCCATGAAGAGCAGAGTAGCTCCATGGAAACTAAGATTCCTTTTGGGACTGATTTTTCTCATCTAACTGCCAGTTAGGAAACGATCTGGCATAGCCAATGCATTTGATTGAGACACACTGAGTATGCAGACAATGTATTTTGCAAGTTTGCTTTACAAATTATTTTCCTTATTTAAGTGGTACTAATATTATCTGCAGTTGTAAGATAAAATAAGAAAGCTACCAATTACATATTTTATTTTCTATTACAGTAAATATGCTCATGAAACAAGCAAGCTCACTGCTTTTGCTGCAGAACAGGATGGAGAGTTGTGAAATTCTTAATTACATTCTCACTGTACAAGTTAACCTAGGACTCCTAGGACTAATGATCAGATTCTTTTCTTCATTTTTAGATAAGTAAGTAAATCATGTCCTGGAAAAATAAACTGCTTTGCCCCCAGCTCCACAAAACCCCCAAATAATAATAATAAAAAAGACTAATAGAGTATCTGAGATTGACCTAAGTAAAAACCACTTGGATCTCTCTCTGAATTCACATTCAAGTTTAAAACAACACATGAAACAGCCTTCAATCAGATACGGGCTAGGCTTGTCTTCAGAAGACTTGTATTCATAAGAAATAACAGTACAAAGACTAGGAAAGTCAAGAAATGGGTATTTAGTTATTTAAAGTGGATTCCTGCAAAAAGGTTTTTCATCTGGCAGAAGTCTATTCTGCATACCATGCAGTTAGTTGTCTATTATGCAAATACTTCTTGAAATTCTTGCTAAAAACCCTGTAAACTTTAAGACAAAAAACATTTTCAACAATTTTAAATAGCAACAAGGGAAATTTTCTTTCACTTACAAAGCCAATTCCACATCAGCAGTGATCTAAACACTGAAAGAAGAAAATGTAACTAACTATTTTAATGTATATTTCATATAATTCTTCATTTTCTTTGGAATGAAGGTAAACTTCTAGCAGTTATTGAGAGACATCACAATATTGGTGTACTGCAGTAAAACCCTTTGAGATTTAAGGATACACTATTTTTGCAGTAGAAAATATTAACAAGGTCTAAAGGAAATCTAGGAAGTCATTAGTTTGTACAGTAACTGTGTAGTACTGCTAAATTGGGGAGCAGGAGGCAAAAGGAATGTCGTCTGAAATCAGTGTGTATATTAGGTGTAAATCCAGATATAAAATTTTCTGTTAGAGAATGGAATTATGCTATACTATATGCTTTACATTATAACAGTGTAAAATCTGCAGAAATTGCCATTAAGTTCTATGCATGTAAGCACAGCTTTTAAAAAAAATAAAATATAAAAAAAAATAATAACCTCTTTGAACCAAGATGCCCTCCTGTTTGCAGCTTTAGTTGTCCTAGATTAAGTCTGACAGCAAGCTCATGGTAACTAATGTCACTGTGACCTTTGTACTTTATGGTTTACAAAGCAATTCCTGAGAAAACACGCGGAAAACTCATCTTTAACCCACCTGCCAAAGATTTATGACATGCAGTAAGGTTGAAGTTAAATAAATAACGATGTACAAATGTATCTCTGGTAAGAACTGAAAATCTGCCTATATGCTCTTGGGCTTTTTGAGGTGCATCTTCTCACTGGGGCATGCAGAGTAGTTGTAGAAGCAGATGTTTTATGTGAGTATTTCCTATATGATGTTTGAGGGGAATTATACTTTTGAGATCTAGTGTCCAAGATTTCCTGCCTTTTTAGGTATGTCCAGCAAGACTGGCAAGGTGAAAAAAAAAAACTCATATGTTTAATTTACATGAAGGTAATCTTCTGTTTTTGTTGCAATGAATACTCATTTTCTGATTTAGCAGAGAATTACTTATCACAAAATGCAAAAGGTAAAAGACAAGCTGACTTAAACTAGTTTTCATTTCGCTGTAGGTTTAAACCATGCACTTAAACGTTACAAATGCGGGCTTTTAGAAAACAAACAAACAAAAAACCTTTGTTGCCTTTTAACACTAGTTACACAAAGGATTCCGATCAAGTGAGTACTTAAACAAGGGAAGCTTAACAGAAACATCAGTAGACCAGAATCCTGTAAACTACAAGGCTTTTCTTTTTTAAATTCAGCCATTTTATTCATAAACACATTGTATGGAAGTTTGAAGCTAAGCTAAACTTAATCTGCAACCCAAAAAAGTATTGTAAGAAAAAAAAAAATGGTTCTTTGCCATTAAGTGTTTGAGGGAAAAGTATAGCAGACACAAGCTTTGAAAAATGAAAATGCGTCTCGCGGTTCTTAGAGCTCGTATTTGTCAGATAGCTGGAGCAGGGTATTAACATCCAATAGTCTGCATTGCCATAGCAACGTGTGCTTGTCAGATCAGGGCTGATTTGATGCAGGCACCTTCTAGGTGGAAACAATCTGCAACTCTTTTAATACAAATCTCCAGAATTCAATAGGATTTTCATCTAATTTTTTTAGGTAATATTGTTACACAATGCAAGGTGTACATCTCGAGGTAAGCTATCTGATCTGGATCTGCGCAACCTGCTCTTTACTAACGCAATGTTCTGAGGGATTTAATGCAGCCAGGCACAGAAGGGGAAGTCCTTGGCTACAAGTTTTTCATATGGGAAACTGTGAATGAAAATAATCTGATCCGGACACCTAATTAGCATTTATACAATTACAGAAATGCTGGATGTCATCCTATTCTCTTTGGGGTCAATAGAGAACCTGCCCCTTTATTTCAGGAAAACCAATGGTTTGTTCAATTCTGAACTACAGTCAAGTCAGCCATAAGGTAGCATAGCATATACAGATGGATGAAGAGAGGGAGATGTGCAGAGTTCAGTGATTTGTGCCATTTTACACAGAAAGTTGGCAAGAGAAATAGTGTTATGCAGCTTTGAATCTGTTACTACTAAATTATTACTACATATGCAATAAATTGTTTTATTGTTTGATTAAAAGTAAAAATTGCAACGCAAAAATCTCTCAGCTAAGGTGGCACATTTTCAAGGAATTCACCACACATTACTAAGCTTGATTTCTACTTCAGTATGCTGTGGTTTTGAACCTTTGCATATTTTTAATAAATCAAGCATTGCTATATTCAAAAATGTATGCAGATTGAAATGTTAATGTTTCTAGAAACCAAGGATTGAAACTTGCTTAATTGTACGCACAACATATACTCAGTATTGAATTATTAATGCTTTTTGATTGTACTTTTTTCTCCTTTTAAAGTTGGCTCATTCCTTTACTGGAGGACAAATACAGAGATTTCTATGGAAATATTCCCTCAGACACACAGCTACATCTTAAACTGCTAGAATCAGCTTGTGCTGGAACAGGTTGCCCAGAGAGGAGGTGGACGACCCGTCCCTGGAGGCATTGAAGGCCAGGCTGGACGTGGCTCTGGGCAGCCTGGTCCAGTGGTTGGCGACCCTGCACTCAGCAGGGGGGTTGAAACTAGATCATCATTATGGTCCTTTTCAACCCAGGCCATTCTATGGTTCTATGATATACATGCTTAGTCTGTAGCATAATCTCTGTAGAGCAAATTATTCAAAAGCCTGAGTAATTTCTAATAATTTACGTAATGAGATGGTTTTGTTTTACACAGTTACAGACTTCTTTAAATTGAACCCATAATTTATCTAGTTTGAAATAGTACTAAGATTCAAAAAATAATTATGCTGCTTTGTGATCCTTCTTCAAACGCGAGCAGAGTAGTTTGCTTTGATCTAAACCATTCTAAAACAAAGATCCTTCCTTCAAATACAGTTAAATACTTACTTCTGTGTTCAAACTTTGTTGCTAAGCTTAAAAAAATTCTTACAGCGCTTCTGCTGAAAGATTTTTCTGTGAATCTGATTAAGCCATTAGTAGTACATATTTATTAAGAGACACTTGCACACTGAGATATCCCATGGAGAATGGCAAACAACAGGTAACTCAGTAAGTCACAGCAGGTTCTTTTCACTTTATATTAAGTAGCACTACTTGCTCGTTATGTGTTTTAATCATTATTATAAGGCTTATGATGTGCTTGGACTTGCAATGACTTAAAATATTTTACAGTGTTTATTCATATCAGGTGTTCTGCGGAGTCTCTTGAGCATTGGCTGCTCAGGGCAATATGAAATAAAAAAAATTCTAGTGAGATGAGAGTGGTTTCCCACATCTACCGTTTCCTGGATCCTTTTTAATGAAACCTGCCAGCCATCTTCTTTTCTTTTAAATAAGGCATTAGACAGGAGTAGAATTTAATTTTTTTTTAATCTAAACTACTACTTAGAATACTAGTTCTTCAAATATTTCATTTTGCAACCCAGCTACAATAAGAACTGTAAACATGAATAAGTAAAACTGTGGATTTATCAATCTAAAAGTAAGTTCACAGTAATCCTTCAGCTTGGAACTGAGTATTCATAGGAGTTTCACAGCATACTTGACACATTTTTAGAAATGTTAAGTTACCTTGAAAACATTTTGCAACACTCCAAGCAGTTCTTCCTTCGCTCATTGTTTCTGATACATTTCATTTCAGGCTCTTTCTTGATCAATGGCTAAAAAAATGAATGCATATACACAGTTAAAAAACAACAACAACAACAACACAACAGCCACAAAACACCAACACATAATGCTCGAGTCAAAAATCTTTTCCAGAAAAAAATTCATGAAAAAGATAGTTAATCTCCCTATTTCAAAGAAAAGTACTTAGTTACAGAGTTACATTGCACCAGCATTATTAAGCACTGCAGCTTCTGCGGCTGGCACTAAAACATGGTGGCTGGATATAGTCTAAAAGTGCACTTCAGAGCAATAGAAAACTAGGGCAAGAAAGTGACAGGAAACACACATCTCCTGCACTTCCCTGGCAATGAGGATAGACTACCTACATCTAAACTAGCCATAGCAGCTACTTAAGTTATTTGGTTTTCAAAGGTCTATATCAATACATTCCAGTTGTTTTTAAGAGTCTTACATCTAGCTACGTATAAAAAGCTTTATTCTAATCTCATGCTTAACTGCTACAAAAGTACACAGAATTCCTGTCTTCTCTCCAGTAGGTACACAAAAACAATTTATCACTACTGCCTTGTATGTACTGAAAGTACATTACCATACCATCTGAAGCTTGAAGCAAAGAACAATAGTCTACTCCTGTAGTTTTCCCTGTGACAATGCAGTTCCTTAGTTGATACTGATGAGGGGGAAATGAGTACAGGAATACTAGTTAGAGAGCCACTTAACCTGCTACATATGCATTAGCATGACTGCTATCAGTCATAACACTCAGCACTGGCTGAAGTACAGAACACTGAGAGCATCCCAAACTGTTATATAAGATCAACTAAAAGGCAGGAAATTGCAAAGCCCCATTAAAGAGTAGTTAATTACTTCACTATATTCACCTGGGAGAAAACAATGTCTCCCCCCCTGCAGCTGCTGAAAAACACCTGCCTGTTTTGCAGGGTAAAACTGAGAATTAATGGTTCCTGGGCAGCTGCTATACTTGCATGAAAACACTCAGCTTTTTAAAAGAGCTGGAAAAAGATGTGGAGCTGCAGCTGCACTGTATTCAAGTAATTCAAGCATGAGATAGCTGGAGCATACCACATTTCCCACTAATAAACGAAGGAAGAGAGTTGGTACAAAATTTAGTTTCTGCCCTCTACTGTGTGTTTTACTATGTTAATTTCTTGTTTGCTGGTTTTCTATCCTAGTATTTGGACCAGGAATTGTTAAACACACTTCGAATTTCCACCAGAACCTGTCATTAGAATTCTAGTTTCAAAATCCAGTCACTCTACTTACCTTTTGAGACACCCAATATAACCTTTACGACTAGGTAAAATGACAGTGGTCTCTACAGCGACCATGGAAAGAACCATGGACAGATTATTTAGAAATAAACACAATTCTAATGTTTACGAGGCACAATCACAACAGCTTAGTTCTCCATTAAGCCAATCCAGTGTGTAGAACTGAACAAAGCTGAAACCAGGTTATCACAACAGTTACTCAGATGTAGCTTATACCTACCTAAGTCAGATGTAAATCTTTATAAGACAAAGAATTCCAGGTTTGCAATACATTATCTACTTCCAGAGAATATTTCTTCTTTTCAAAAAATGTTTTGAAACCTCTTAAAATATATAGCTAATTATGAAATCAATCTATACTCGTAAATCTTCCAACTTTAGGGTCAGTGGTATTGTTTCAGTGTATTTCTTCCTGAAGTTATAGTATGGAGGTTGCTCCCAAAGCAATGCCTTCCATTTACTTCTATAGAAACTACAAAGAGAGTTTCTGGATACAAAGAGCACAATAACATTATATGATAGATCAAATTCTCAGCTGTAAAATTCTATTTCTCAGCACAGTTGCCACCATTAGCTATGCATTTTTGTCAGTGATGAAAAAGAGCCTGCACGCTGCGCTCCTTAAAATCTGCACCAGTGGAGGTGACCCGCTGCTGCTGTCACCACTGCTGAAACGCACCACCCACAACGTTACTGTGCTCACATCCACTGGTTGGCCTCCATAAACATTCAGCAAGTGTCAGTGGCTGCATTTTTCTCTGCATGGAGGAATTCAATTCCACACCTTTGCTACATACAGGCTTCCGTGTCAGTCGCCATTTTGTCAGACTGCCCCTCTGCTGCCATCTGTCACACAGCAACAACATGTAATGGAATATTGGTGGGAACGTTCATCCTTCACTGCCGTACCACCACCATCTGCCTCTGACAACATGGGCCAACATAATGAAACAGGAAGCGTTACTTCTGGAGCAGCCCTCATATGTACTTAATTCAGGGTAGGAAAAGATACCAACCACATGTCCTGGGCTCCTAAACATACATACGGGACACCACCTACATACCAACATAATGTGTGTGTATGTTTAATCATACAAAGTAGGTACACACAAATGTAATTTCAACTTGCTATACTGACATACCTAGCCTGTAATGCGATAGCAGTGTTGCTATGGGAACAGATTCTCAACAGAAGCAGATCGCTAAGCAATGACACATGACAAGAAGCACAGGTTTTGATCCTTTCTGTACACGTTAGGGTGGAGAGCAAACATGCCAAAGCTTAAGGCTAACTGACATATAAGAAGATTCTTGTAGTGATCATTTTGCATTACACTTCTAAAAGGACTCTAGAAAGCATTACTTACTTGCTTATGGCTACAGTCTCCCAAGGGTGTAAGAACTCTTTTCCCTCATCTTAATATTGTTTACTTTTCATTTGTAATTTCCTGTCTTATTATCAAGTCCTTCCTTTTTGCTGTGTTTTCACATAAATGTATTTTAAATGCTAATACTCCTTCCATTGAATGCCTTTATTTCTCCTCTCTCTCTCACTGTGTAAATTTCTTTCATGACCTTTCAGTCCTCTTCCGTATATTATGCAGCCTACCTTTCCTCAGAGCTATTTCCCGACAGAACACACAGTGTCTATATGCAGCTCCTCCAGCGGGGAGGCCTACGTGTGTGCAGAACCACAGTAAGAATGGTACTTTCATTCCACAAAACGAATGCAAATTTCTACTTCCCATCTCCTCAAAAGCCAAGAGACAGTCTCTTCCCTCATGAAAAGAAACCTCTGTCTGCCCTCGAAGTCAATTCTGCTCTCCCTGCTTTCTTTTCAGATCCTTAGTACATCATGCCTGGCAAAAGGGAGGCCACTGTACAGGAAACCAAATCACTTGAATCAGCAATTCATCGATAACAGCAGATAGCATGTAGTGTCATATGGAAATAATTTGAGGTGATCTACAGAGAAAGGGAAACTAGGTATTAAGATGACAATCTAATGCAAGTTTGGTTTGGGATAAGTTTATATCACTCATAAGATAGTTCTCTTAGCTTAATTTGTGTGTCAAGTGAAAATGAATGTCAAGATGTGCCCTGGACATTGTCCCACAACCTTACAACACACACTGACAGTAGACATGGCTTTGGGCATTCTTAGCAGCAAATTACAAACACTTTATCATTTTTTCTAAATAGATATTGTCACTGCTTTTTGTCCTGTACAGTAAATGTACTTTAGCAAAATGAGGTACGTTCTCATTTGCTCTTTCAGAAATACCTAAGAAGCTCTTTCCAGTGTTCATTTTTTCCTACCAGGTATAGTAGCAGGATGCTTTAGATAACTGATGCTTTACATAAATGGATACAATATAACCCTTACATCATAGTACAGCATTTCAAAAGCTCTGAAACTCTAAGGAGTACAGGCAGCCAGGAGGTTGAGAACAGCTAGAGGACAGTGCTAGTGTAGCAGTATTCCAGAAATTTCTTAATTCTGTCCTTTCATACGTCCATTAAAATTTTATTATACATTTCTGTAGATATTTCATGTCTGCTTTTGCTTTTGAAAACTCAATACGTATTGAAGCCTATAAACTAATAACTCGCACGAATAGCATCCCGTCCTCAGGTCTGGAAGCCGTACTGCATTCTATTTGGCATTTCAAACCATTAGTCAGACATTGGCAGTGTCAAGAAAACTTCAGTTGAAGTGGAAGGTAATGCATGCAGCTGAGTTTGACTTCCAGTTTTCCAATTTGTTCTGTTCCATGATTATTTCTCTGCATCAGCATTCATGGGAATTTTTAAGTCAAATATAGAACTTCACATTGCCAACAGCTAAAGTTCCATCTGCAATCTGAACAGTCAAGCTGAGCTCCTTCTGCTACACGTAATACTTACATCACCATTATTAAGAAATATTGTGAAATTAGAATTCTGTAGGCACATTTTCTAATGATCTACAGGCAGAACGGAACAATTTGCTCTTTCACACTTTTACTATTTCTCTAGTTATAAATCTCATAAAAACTAATTCTGTGAGGTAACAGTTTTAAATCTCAGTGAAACAAAATTAGAGAGAACTAAATTAATATGCTTACCTAATAAATATTTAAGAACTGTGAGTATAATGGTATGTCTATAGTATTATCCACTGAACAGGTGAATAGCACCAGTTCAGCAGAGTGATAGCCAGCAGCATTTCTGATTCATTTTTTGGCTTTGCACTGTGCAAAATAGCTTCTGGAAAATTGTCCCAGGAAAATTACTTTTCTATGACTTAGGGACACTCCAATGAAGTGGTCAGTTCTCAGCCCCTACCTGGGCTTTACAAGTGAAGCACTGTCTTCCACTTTGAGCAAGTGTGAAATTCCTTTTCTGATAAGGAGGTAAAATTAATGACTTCCAGCAAGGACGGTCAGCACTACCATCAGCCTGTAATATGGAACACCAAAACCGTATCGATGAGAACTGATGTCCACTAACTCACATTCAGCTGTGAACAAAGGTCTAAGGGTACACATTTTTTTCCACAAACTCCAGTGTAATTTGCAGAAACTCAGAAGATTCAACATGTTTTCTACAAAATTTAACAAGATTGGTATTATAATTGGTTTAATTAAAAAAGAAATACCTATACTTTTCTACTGCATTTTAACTGACATTCATTTTCAAATATTTTAATACATCAACAGCTGCTAACTTGTAAATATGGTGATTCTGAAGTTTACTGTCATAGTAAGATTATCCAGCATAAAAGCCATTTCTCTTCTTCACCTGTATTCAAGTTATTTATATGTATATAAGCATACACATATAAATATATACCTATATAAGTACTCTGACAGGGACTTTAAATACTCCCCATTTCAGATTGAGATGGGTGCCAGACTGCAAACCAAGCTGCTTCACCTAAAACTGATTAAAAAATAGGTTAATTTAGAAAATGGATGTGATACAAAAATAAAATAAAATAAATCAGAAAGGTAAAGAACTTGGGCATAGTCAATTTCCTCATTTCTCCTTGCTTTTTCTGATCAAAAAGAATGACATAACGTCAATTATCACATGAGGAGGGAAAAAATATCAGGTATTATAAAAAACAAATCAATTTAGTTAAAGGATGTGAGCACTGAAATAGCTTCTAAGTATGTTCCAAGATGCCAACAACAGCCTGACATACCCTGCCTGAAAGCTTTGAAATTGATGTACTTCAACAGTTGTTTCGAAAGTTCATACAAATTAAAGGGAGTTTTCAATCTAGAGGTTTTAGTTTAGCATTACTTACACACTTAAGATAAAAATGTTAGGCTTTAGAGAGAAGATTCTGTTGTTCTTGTCAAATAAATAAGATTTAAAGATGGAGATAACTTGAGAGTGTTACAAGTTCTTTTCCAAGTTTACTCAGAACCTTAAAACTACTGCAGAACACCATTATGGAGATGAATTTCAATCCACCTTTCTTGAACATATCAACCTGTAATCTCTTCCATTTGTTAATAGTTCGTTAGAACTGGAAGTTGTCTGCCATCTGAAACTGACACTCAACAGCGCACAATTTTTTTAGTTAAATCTACAACGTACATACGTCACTGCAAAAGTAATACTTCCTGTTTATTTCCACAGAAACTACAACAGACTCAAACAGCACAACAGCACTATTTGATAGAGAAATTCTCAGCTACAGAACTCTATTTCTCAAAATATTCAACACTGTTAGCCATGCATTTTTGCCAGCAATGAACATTACCCTGCATGCTGTGCTCGTAAAAAGCTGCACCAGTGGCGGTGACACACAGTGACATTTTGCCACTGCTGAAAAGCACCACCCACCACCTCAGCGTGCTCACATCCACTGACTGGTCTCCATAATGTTCAGCAAGCATCAATGAGTGTTTATGGGTGCCATTTTTTCCACGTGGAGGAATTCATTTCCACACACTTCCAAATCAAATGCCATTTTATCAGACTGCCTCTCTGCTGCCATCTGTCACACGGCAAAATGTAATGAAATACTGGTGGGAACGCTCAACCCCTACTGCCGTACCAATATCCACCTCTGATACTGTGGGCCAACATAATAAAATAGGAGGCATTACTTTTGGAGTAGCCCATGTAGAATGGTGACCAAAAGCTGGTAAGCTGCATGTACTTCCTGAACACACTGATAGAGCATGCAATGAAAAAGATACTCTATGACTCTGATTCAGCAAAGGAAATAAATATTCTTTAAAACCTGTACTGAAATAGACTTGAGAAATACATATTTTTTTTAAATATCACTTATGCCTAAATCTCAGACAGGAGACACGTCCCCATGTGTCTGTTGCCTTAATCAGAGAAAAATCAACTCATCTGCTCAATTTGCTCTTGAGTTTTGAAAGTCAATTTCCAAACACTGGGATAATATTTTGTAAATACAAGAAAATGACGTTCAACAAAGAAAGGAAACAACATTGCTCACTATGGCACTATTAGCCTTAGTTTTTGAAATTTTTGAAGAAACAAATACAGAAGCTTCCCCCCTGCCCCAGAACACCTCACCTCCTAAACAACTTCACTTGAATGCACAGAATCTCAGTTTTATATTATAGAGGCAGAGTAAGTCAATGTTGTCATATTCATTTTATTACAATGGTATTTTGTTTTATTATAAAATGCATTCTATGATCACTCCTTACAAAATCTCTGGATTTCATTTCTTCCCTACTCTACTAGATGCATTTAGAATCCCTTAGAAAACTACCTCTCTCTATAATTTAACTTCTTAATAACTACAGTTTAAAGCTTGCACTCTTAAAAAGGTCAGTGCAGGTATCAACATTACCTGAGGCATAAACATCAAACTCACAAAGTAGACAAAAGGCAGTTTTTGAATTGATTGGTATCCACAGACAAGAAATGTAATTGAACAGAGAACAAGATAGCAAATACTGAAATACGCAGTCAGCAGGAATAGAAGTAAATACCGCCTCTTCACTGCACTGTAAATACACACAGCATTCCCAAACACCTAACATTTCAGAAAATCTCCTAACTATCCAAGTGTCCTGCTGAAAAAGCTAGTTTCATAATTTTGCAGTGTTTTGCTGCCTTTGGGAGATTTAACACTAGATGGCAGACCACACCACTGAATGTGTAATGAAGCGTAAGCAAACCGCACTAAATCAGAGCAGTCATTTAAAAAGCTTAAATCAGAGAGACACTTTTGTACCCATTCCTTCTCTTCTTTTTATTAGATACTTCTGTTTTTCATGTGTGGCTCAATGGTACAGAGGAAATACAATAGTAGAAAATCCACTAAGTCAATTTCTGAAAAACATCCTTGGAGAATGAATATCATACAACATTAATGGGTAGATGTTTCTCTTCAGCTTACCACTAAATGAATTCCATCTGGTTCAGTCTGGTGTTCTTTGGAACACCTCCCCTACAAGGACAGGCTGAGAGCTGGGGCTGTACAGCCTGGAGAAGAGAAGGCTCCGGGGCGACCTGAGAGCTGCCTTTCAGTTTCTAAAGAGAATGTAAGAAAGAAGGGGACAGACCCCTTAGCAGGGTCTGCTGTGATAGGATAACAGGAAATGGTTTCAAACTAAAGGAGAGGAGACTTATGTTGGATATAAGGAAGACTTTTTTTTTTTTTTACAGTAAGTGTGGTGAGGCACTGGCACAGGTTTCCCAGAGAGGTGATCGGTGCCCTATCCTTGCAGACAGCCAAGGCCAGGCTGCACAGGGCTCTGAGTGCAGATGGAGCTGGGGGTGTCCATGCTCATTGCAGGGAGTGGGACCAGATGACTTTTAAGGGTCCCTTCCAATTCAAACAATTCCACGATTCTATGGTATATTAAACACCTATTACATTAGCTGATACTAAGATACAGTTCAATATCCACAGAGGAGTCATAGCTTTACCTTATGCCTTAATTTTACAATTTGTCCCAAAATAACACCGTGTTTTAGTTTCACTATTGATGCAAACCTATACAAAACATGATTTTAACTCACAATTTATAGCATTGAACATAATTACTGAATTTGAAACTCAGAATTGATAGCAACACTGACTTTTTTACACTAAAAATTATTAAGACCGTAAAGTTGAGCTGCAGCCCTCTAGATTTAATTTTTTTCATAAGCATGGAAAGATTGCTTACAGAAAAAAAAATCAGAAAAGCTCAAAAGCGAAGCATGCATTATTTCCAAATGATGCTTCAATTAATTCATATAATATAAATATTCATAAACTTACTACAGGTAAAGGCCTGCAAGTCAAGTAAAATATTATATACATTGTAAACACATTACTTTTGGCACTCTAAGTAAGTTTTTTCACTTTACTGAATAGAAAGCACACCAGAAATTATTTGTATTTTATGATCCAGTAATGAACATATTGTTTTTCTCACTTCTTACAGAAATACAATCATTTCTAAAGATGTTTCTATTTAAGAGACATTTTACTACACTGGAGCTATTTACATCATGCCTCACATGGCTTGCTCTCAATTTTCTGATCCTGCAAGAACTTTATTCCTTCAAATAAAACTGCAGGTAGAATTCCTAGGTGTATTTTGTGTGAGATATCCAGATATCAAAGGAAGAATTTACACAAAAATAGAAAGAAGCCTTCACTCTATCACACAGCCTTTATTCACTACCTTCCCCACAGCCCTTGGCAGCAGAGATGGTTTTCAAATATGGCAAAAAATGATTGCAATCATGAGCTCTGGTTTAAGAATGTGTTGATAACTGCTTTTAGTTTTCCATGAGTAGTTCTTAACCATTCTCAAGCCTGTCTTGTTCTCCAGACAAGGTTACCATGCTGAACAGTGGAGGTGAGGAAGAGAGACAAGTGTACAACTAACTACTATCATGCAGAACTTGAACTTTGGTCCAACAAGAGATCAGTATCCTTTCAAAGCTCAGAATTCATGGACTACAAACCCACTCGCTTCTACTCCAACACTGAAATATTTTACTGTACTTCGTCTCCACATAGTTCATATTTCTGCTTACTACTGATTCAGAAGCACAGCACATAATGTAGATATACAAACATTTATCTACATAAAACAAATGTTGTGATCAGATACATCAATTAAATGCACCAGATGTAACATAACAGACACACAGTGATTCCTTCTGTCCAGTAATCAAGTGCTGGTACCTCCTTAACTGGTCTTTTTTTTACTTCCTTTCTTCACGAAAGAGCTGAGTTTTCAGCCCCCAAAATGCAAATTTATTTGTGCAATTGTACTCCAGATGCCATAGCTGTGCACTGCAAGCATAAGTTTTTAACAGTAACATTTTCAAAATAGAGTGGTTCTTACAGTGAATGCTTTACTGCTCAAGACTTGAAGCTTTCTAGGCTACCAGTATATTTTATTCACAAGGCCCCTAGTAGGTATATTTTGAGATCTGTAAATAAATATCTATGATTCACTTAGGTATTGTATTTGTGATGTATGCTTGCAAAAAAAGAAAGAAAGAAAGAAAGAAAGAAACAACTTTAAATTAGATCTGTATTTCACGTGCTCTGCAACAACTTGGAATCATTAAAGTAGGAATCTGGCAGGCAGAGTATTTTTAAGCTATCCTTATGTCTGATGCATAAATCCTGCGCAGGATACTCACTGAGTAAGAACTGACTACGTGCTTCTTTTAAAATCTACCCTCAAGAATAAAAGACAGAGCCTCTCCTTTCCAAATGGGAACAGCAGGAAGGTCTTGTAGGGAAACAATCTGGTCAATCAGTGGAAAATAATCCGTACAGATACCTTATATAAAGCAAGGAAACGAGTGTTGTGACACATGACAAAGCGTTATTTTTTTCAGTAGAAGAGAAATAAATATTTACAACTCAATTTCATCTAAACTGAGACCAAAACCTACAATGTTTTAAATAACACTGTAATTGCAAGACAGAGAAGTTATATGGTTGCCATGGCTGCCTTCAAATGCCTTTATACGCTTTTACTTCTTCATATTTAATCTCACCTCTGAACTAACACTGAATTTATCTGTGTTACTGCCATATCAGCCATTTTCCTTCAGATTTCCTAATCTTGTACATAGGGAAGGCCAGATAGTCTTGACATAATAAATCTCACTGTTCAACATTTCAATTCAACATTTACTCTTTCCTAGCTTTGTTTTTGACATGTACTTTAACACCTAGCTCCGTATGCGATGCAAAAATAACTGTGGTTAAACAGTTAAAGCTGTATTCCTTTTCTTAACTAAGTTTTTCTTCTTTCTGGGTTGATACTCAGTCTTTTCTGGGTTGATACTCAGTCTAGAATAAGACTCCAGCAGTACAACATATTTTTATCCACTAACATAGGCAAAAAAGCCCATGGTGTTCAAAGTACGGTTAGGCAACTAACACACTAACCACAGCTATTTTGGTATTGCATCTTACTGTATCACTCAAGGAGGACAAACAGTCAAAAATAACTTTCCCTCAAACACAATAATCAGGCTTGTATTTGATGTTGAAATTACAGGTGGTTTTGCATTGCAAACAACTTTGTGGCAGTCTGAAAATACAGGCTTTTTTCACCCTCAATAGACACATGCTGCTTTATGTTGTCATTTTGGTAGAAGGAGTTTTCCTATGTATTTAAAACAAAACAACCCTTATTAAAATGTATTGGGACTCTGAAATTACAAAGTAGTATCTGGGATAACATCATCTAAAGATAACCTTACTCCTGTCATAATTCTGTGGCTATAACCAGTGTAAATCACATGAGTTCTGCTATTTTTAGAGAAAGATGCTGCAGTGTACTGCCCATCAGTGGGATTCAGTTTCCAACACGAACCTTGTTCAGACAGATTAGTGTATGCTATTTTTTTCCTGTAACATGAAAGCCAAAATGGAATTTTGAAGACTGGTCAGCTTCTTCACGAGTATCTGATGCTTAGAAGGTTATTAATGAAAGGGCAACGTTCACTGTGGTGTTGCCACAGCATTAGGGTGCTTTTACCATATTTTATATAGAAATTATGTTTCAACTGTAGCTTTATGGCCTAAGATTGATTATAAGAAACAAAATACAAATGATAAATATAAGGGAGTTCTATCTCTAATCTTAGCATCCAGATACCCATGCTTACATAAACTGACAATGATCAGTTTGGGAAGTCTTCATTTTACTTATATTATTCAAGTTACTGAACATGTTAAACATACAGCACCGTGACAGTGTCAAGGAAATTTAAGGATGCAAAGATTCAGAGATAATACTATAGACCTGGGTTAGTGACATACGGCTGTGCTATAAGGACAGCACTTCAGACTCCGAGGATAACTTCTGCTAACTATTCTAAGGCTACTGTAGCATACATTGTACAGTACAAAAATACATGCAAACCTTAATCAGCGAAGAAAAAAGATCATGAAACCAAGAGCGACCAGCTAAAAAACACTTTCAAACACCACTGAAATCATTTGTTTCGTATTTTACTATTTCAAACCCAAATTTTCAGCCTGCTGTTAGCAACTGACGTATACAATTATACGGTGAGGTTTCTCAAAGAAGACAGCAGTTTCTATTTAGGGCAAAAAATTAAGTAGCTAGGTTTCCTAAAGTGCTGATCAACCAGCAAGTTTGAATCAGTTTATTCATTTTAAAAATATCACTATTTAATGTTAGGGTCTAAATACGAATTAAGCTATTGTAATCTATGCTCCTCGATGCAGTGCAGAGAATAGCTAATACAATACTTCTTCCTTTAAAACATTGCTGTAAAACAACTAACCAGTACTGCCATCTGGTCTCTTACTGCAACCACAGTATTGCAATCACCGTACTGCACTACTACTGTACTTGTAGCAACAAAAGCTCTACAGATACAGCAACATAAAAGCAGAATCTTGTGGCATGCAAATTAGGTGCTGTCATTACCTTTACATACTTAACTAAATACTAGGTAGACTTACCCTGACAATACTGATTTCTGTCTTTCATTGTAAAGGGTGCACTTCTCTTTAACATTCAAAGCGTATAAAGCAGAAGCTGGAATACTGATCACAGTGCAAAAATGATTAATGAGGAAATAAAAGGAGGCAATGTACCTGACTGGGTAAAAAATCTGTCCACAGTAGCAGAAGGCTTTTCATTGAATGAACTCTAGATACCCCAAACTGACATTACAGCCTCCAGTTGCACCAGGGGAGATTCAGGTTGGATGTTAGGAAAACATTCTTCTCCAAAAGAGTGCTCAGGCACTGGAAGGCGCTGCCTAGGGAGGTGGCTGAGTCACAGTCCCTGGAGGTGCCCTACAACCATTTAGATGTTGTACTAAGGGACATGGTTTAGTGGGGAAACATTGGTGGTAGGTGGAGGGTTGGCCCGGATAATCTCACCGATCTTTTCCAACCATGGGGATTCTATGATCCTATGACACACCTGAAGCCTCTTCCTTTCTTTGTGAAACAAACTCAAATAAACCTTGCTTGCAAAATATTATGGAACCAGAAAACATACTTGAGTGAAAATATTTTCAACAGGTATCTGCAAGAACAAATGAACGATTGGTATTTGGATAGTACAGGACTATGGAGAAAATGAGTTCCTGAAAAGTATTTTGCTAATCATGTTCCAGCAATGCGGCTGCCCTGGAGATTTTGTCTAGATCAAAGCATCTCAAACTCATGGCATCAGTTCAAGCTTCCTACTATGCTGAAGCTTCTTACGATCCTATACTGAACACTGCAGATGTAATCTCTATCAAATCTGAATTTATCTTACTCTTCTGATGAAGTAAGCTAGAGCAGATGACTACCACTTGAGTATAGTTCATGCAGCTATAAAATTACTAGTATTTGCTTTTAGTTTGTTTCAATTTAACTTTACAAACTGTGTTCTCTATTTCTGCACTCATCGAACACTACATATTTAAAACACATTATATTCTCCCACTAAAGATTTACTTGTTCTCATTCCTTTTCCTAAAATAAATTCAAGTTAAAGTACATCATTATGGATGTCTAGAAGAGTAGAACACGTAGATCTAGAACTTTCAAGTGTTATTTTCCTGTTTAGGTTATTCATGATAACTTTAAAAGTTTCACTCAGGAATTTGCTGAATTATATTGCTATGGCAACATTAGAGAAGTCAGAATTTTTGGAAAGCTTCATTATCCAGACTTTTTGCAGTATGATGAGCTAGCAGTTCAGCTCTGGGACTCACTGTTGCTTATCACCATAAAGAATCAGAGATTAAAATAACTAGGCAAGGCGCTCTGCTGGACGCCATGGATGTTCACACACTGAAAACTGGCCTAGCAACAAGCTAGAAATCAAAGGTAGAACACTCAAGACTGCAATGAGCAAACTGCCGGTATTTTTTTTTCTCTTTTTCAAAACAAATGTCAGAGGACTCCCTTAGTTTAGAACAGCGTGCAGTGGCAGAAGAGGGAAACACCGTGAAGTGCTGAGATGTTGTAAACTTACAAACCAGAACTGTTTTTCTAGTAACTCTCTTTTAAGGTTTAAATAAAAAGGAGCCACTTGTTCAGGAAGAAAGAGATCTCTAAGTGCCAAAAAAGCCCAGTATGACCGTATCCTCAACAAAATGCAAATGAATATATTTAAATACCTAATACCAGATGGAGAGTTTACTTAGACATATGTCTACTATACCAGGCTTGACTGAATAGCATATGCCACAAGGACAAGTCTTGCATTCGTATGCACATGCAAGCAGTGTGACATTTTCATGTTGGTTTTTTTCTTTTTCAAATTAGTATTTTAAAGGATGTTTCAGAACTGGTGGAGCAAGAACACAGATCAGATCATTAGTTAGACTAGTCTTTGGCACTCTCATACTTACATTTAAAAATCCTTCCCTCTCTTATAAGTCTATATAATTTAAAGAAGAGAAGGCAAGACTATAGATAAACAAAGGTATCAGGGAGATTTAGAAATGGAATGCATTCCAAGTCCTGCCAGAACAAAGCCGCTGTGGACTTCATTTAAAATTCATATGTTTAAAACCACAGAATGTAAACTTCCAGTCATATTGAAAGCCATGACATCCAATAGCTATTGGGACTCAAAGGAGGCTGTAAATCTCTGCTCTTACCTGTGCATTTTAGAAGCTGGCACAGCTGCCTTCCACATAGCCTTTCCTTTCTACACTTTGGGAAACCGGAACCACAATTTTGCACTTTCTGTACTGAACTTTCACTGTACTTAGTCATCACTGAAGGCTGTCACTACATACTCTTGTTGGATAATTCCATGCCAAAAGGCAGAACTATTTATGAACCTTTGTAGAAGCAGAGGTTAAACAGGGATACCAACAGGAGCTCAAGGTGTCTTAGAATTCAGGATCTTAAGCAGAATTCTTTGGGCAGGATGGTAAACATACTGTGCTAGTCCTAGACTATCATACCCAACAGAATAATGTAAGCTTTAATTGACTCAATTCTATTTCTTTTATTTTCTTTTCCAGATAGAAAACTTGTTTGAAAAAGGATCCTATTCTCCGATTCCCTTAATGATTTTCACAATTAAAAGTTCTCTTTAAGGTCTTTTCAAGAAGAGAAGTGTAGCTGAATTGTTTTCACAATTCTTTTTGAAGCATCAACAAGTAAAAGATAACATATTTGCTTATCTGTCAATATGGAAAAAATCTCTGGAATACCCGTCTCTGATGGTATTGTAGCTGTGACGACGTAGGGATAAAAGAAGACTTTTTTTATCTGATTGTTATCCAATCAGATGATCTGATATACTTGGAAAGAAATAAAACAACCAAGCATGTAAGATTTCACTTAGCACAGGCATGTTTGATGGACTGTTTTTCCCATATGGACCTCCTTCTACTTCCTCATACTCACTGCTGCCTTTTTAGATATATATTGTCCCACTCCAGCCTCCTTCCTTACAGAGCCACGGTCCCAGCACTCCACAGACAATCTACCTCTTCCTTGCAATTCTGAATGATTACTGTACTTTGGTAACTCAGAGAAACTGTTTGCTGCCTCTGCTTCACATCCAAGGAGTTGCACCCAAATTCTAGTTTTCTCTAGTCATAAATAGTTGCATATAATACCTATATATAAAAACATATACAATATATGAACATACACTTTTAATAGATATTTTAGAAGAAATATCTTGTATGTTCATCAATTGCTTAGCATGTTACAAGAAGCTGTTGGGAGCACATTTCCTGTTAGAGCTTAGTTTTGCCCAAAGATACATTGACAAAGTGAAAGACTAAATAACTTACCAGAAGTGCTAACTCGGTGAATACTTTCAGTATTGATTGTTTCTTTGGTGAACTGCATTCATTTGTACTCCGCCTCTGACCAGATTAAGAAGCAAAGACTAAATCTCAAAGCTGCAAAAGAAAATAAAATTCTGCATGGATGCAATAACACAATTGTAGAATTTCTAACTTAAATCATATTGTATTTCCTGGTATGAATTTAATTTTGTAAAATATGATTAACATAACAGTATACTTTTTATTAGGATGTTGCCTTCACATAGCCTAAAGGCTGAATGAAAATGTGCTCAGTAAATAGAAAACACTAAAACAAAGTAAATCTGGACTGTCATTGCCAACTATAATCAGACATACCTCGCTGTTAATTTTGCCTTCATAAAACAGATATTACTTATCCTTACCCTCATCTTCAGTTTACTGCTCATTACTACTCAATGGTTGTTAATGCAAAGTAATAAAACTCTATAAGATTCTACAAGAATATTTTATTGATTCATGGCTGTGTGTGGGAATGGATTCTACCAGTTAATAGTCAGTATGATCTTTCAGGGTTTTATGGTAGGAAAATATCTGGCTTAAAAAGCAAAGTGTACTCATGAGTGTTTGCAGCTTAACCATATTTAATGTAATATTCTCATAAGGATCTCATTATTAGCCACATTATGATTTGTTAAATTCTAAATTTAATTGGAATTTGGAAGATTGATGCAGTGTTCACATGCCAATTGTAACTTTAACTCTTCATTCACAGTGTTATTCTTTGGATCCCTCATGCCTTTATCATTAGGCAGCCAGTTCAAGAACTCAAATACCAAAGTAACTGAGAAACAATACATGATTTGAGTTGGATATATTAGCTTTTAACTGGAAAAAAAAAAGACCAGAAAAGAACAAATGAACACCTCTACACATTTTTATTTTTATTTTATCTTTACAAACAAGCTAAAGTGAAATAACTAAGTAACTGTGAAAACATAATCCTGTAGCTGGAATTCTGAGAACAGCATAAGCTGTAAATGTTTCTATTTTTCTCTCTTCTCCACAAACTGTCTTGGTAATCTTTGATGCTAATTCTATCTAGAGAAGAATTTTCATGGGTATAAAGGACATACACACATGAGAATCATCAAAATGAGAATGAAGTATGTACAGATTTTTTTCTTTATTCCTTTTACGCTCCATAAAAAGAATTGTTAGGTGATTTGAAACTATTGCTCTTCTCAAATGAATAAAAAGTCTTCTCCATTCTTCCTGTTATGTTCAAGCAGTTTTCTTTCTTGCTCTGGCGACAGCAACTTAATCTCCTAATTCACATATGCTGTATGATCTGGCTCATAATATAGAAGATTTATGTTTATATAATTGATTATATATGTAACACAAATCTCAATGCTAGAAATACTTAGCATTTTAACTCTTATCTTTTCTGATAAGTTCAGTTGAATCCTCTTAGAAATGGAGATAATATTACTTGTATATTTCACACTGGACCAAAATGCTTTTTGTCTAAGATGAAAATATTGTTGTTGATGTTGTTTTAAGTAGAATGTCTGTTTATTACTGCAACTGCAGATACAGGAGAAGACCTATTCCTATGTTTAGTATGCATAATATAAAAAAGTTTAAAATATCCATCTATTAAAAATAAAAGCAGTTAAATTAGCAATCTAAGCTTGGGCTTAGAAAGGGATGTTAGATAGTCTGATGCCCTATTTTGTCCTATAAAACAGTGAAATGCAGTTTGAAAATGAGCTGGAGGTTAAAAACTTTTCTAGAAGGCATGGTTATAGATGTTCTTGGAATTACAATCAATGATAATCATTAACTTCAATTTAAAAAAATCCTGTAAGTTCAGGATAGTCATTAATGACTATATCTCAAGAAAGAATATCACGTGACTGAAAAGGATGTTTTAACACAAAGGTAGAATTAAGTGCTCCTTTCTTTATCTGATCATGTCTGCCACACGCAAGCAAAGGCCAACAGGCAATGGATTACTGTCACAGCCCTGAAGCTTTAGCTAGCTTGATACTCTGTAATCCTTTACTCACAGCAGAGCTGACCCTAGCTCCAGTGCCGGTCATAGGAACGCCCACCAAGCTGCACATACTGAGTAAAGTGGTTTGGGGTGAGATAATTATGCGGGGAGGGGAAAGTTTGTGAATTATTTAATGTTTGGTACTACTTCCCTTACTAAATAACTGCATACTTAAACACACTGTATGTTTTGCACAGGGCGGTCATTTGAAAATAAAGTAACACTCAAAGGGAATGCTTAAGTCAGTCTAAAGAACTCAAGAGTTCTAGTCGCTTGTTCAGCCTATATTGTAGTATTCATTAATATCCATAAAGACGTATACAATTGGGATTGTTCAACATTTTGCCATAGCTTTCCTGCTAATAAACAAATTAGCCAGATGAATGTTAGTTTGGATAGTCCTAAAATCCTGCGGTATAATAAAAATATCCACTGAATAACCTCTGACAGAGTTTCATTAGTGTAAGCGCTGGAAGGTTCTGAGAACATCTCAACGTACTTCTGCGGGGAAAAGCTCAGCATGTAAGACTTTTTTCATATGGTACTGTAAGTTAGATGGCACAACAATTTTAAAAAATTTGACTTAAACCCTCACTCATTTTCACTCTTTTGCTTTTTTTAAGCTTCTACTTAAAAGATTATTAAGCAGAAAACAGCACTAAATTGGGTGTCTGTGTAACAATACTAGAGTCAAAAAGCAATGCTCCGACTTGAAAGCATGCTGCGCATCTTTCTGTTACTTGTAAAGCACATCTTCCCTTTATTTTTGCCATTTATATGCACTCTCAAACATTATTTTCTGTGAATTGCTGCTCTCTGTAAAACTACAAAAAATAAAAAAAGACATGGTCACATTCTACTTTCTTAAGGTCATACTATAAATTGTCACTCATGTTACCATAGAAACAGAGTGGATTTCATCATTACAATGCATGCAGCAATAATTGTTTTTATTTTAGTCCATGGATAGGTAGTTAATGGTGCCAGCTGCAGTTAGCACAGAGGCAGATTCTTGTCATCTAAGCACAAAGCTGCTGTCGGCTGTCACTGTGAGCTCTCCTAACCATCAGCAATTCATAGGGGAACATTTGGGCAGAAAGAAGAGCTGTTAACAGGCCTTAGTTCTGTGGCTGAAATAGATTTCCCTGCAGGAATTATGTTTTCATATGAAAAAGAAATAAACAAGCTACAGCAGAGTTCTTCACACTGTCCAGGCAGGTCACTGCAGAAAAACTGGTCTTTATGTGGCAGCTTGTCAAACTTAGATTCTGTTGAAGAAAGGTTGAGCTGCCATCCTACCCACAATACAAACTTTCTCAAGAATGTACAGCTACATGTTATGAAGTTGCAGCTAACATAGGTCTCCATGCAACTGCACACTTCAACCTTAGATCAACAGGTATTAAGAAATGAAAATACTGCAGCTCTGCGAGATTAGAGCTACTACATGTATGCTCAAATTTGTGCTTATTTAAAATACACAAGTAGAGACTAATATATAACAAAATCATAAATGAAAGCAATATAGGATAAGGGATAATATGGAATATGGGATAATCTATGGGATAATTGAATCCCTACTTAAAATCAGGTTGCAGTTTTACAATGTACAAACCCCAAAATAAGCAGTTAATGGCCCCACAGTGCATTACAACAGGTAGGGAACATTGGATTTGGATGCCATCCTTCCTAAGGTACAAACATGCATATCGGTATTTTTCTTTCATATAGCACATTGAACTTGAGTTTTCTCTAAATTTAGGAAGTGTACTACACTTTTAGTTCCTCTGAATATGTATTTCAAAGTATCACAGAGTGGTTGGGTTTGACAGGGACCTCAGGAAACATGGGGTCCAACCCCTCTGCTCAAGCAGAGCCAACTCTGAGAGCCTGAGCAGGTTGCCCAGGACTGTGTCCAGACTGCATTTCAACGCTATCTTCATGGATTCCACAGTTTCTCCAGCCAGTGCTTAGTCACCACCACAGTAAAAGCAAAACAAAATAAAAAAAATAACAACAAAACAACAACAACAACAGAAAAAACCACCCCACAATTTCCTTACTTTCAGAGGAAACCTCCCACGCTTCACTTTGTGCCCACTACCTCTTGTCACCAGGCAGAAGAAAGTAACATTTTTGGCCACAAAAGTGGCCGAACAGTGGAACAGGAACACCTTACTGAGAGTGTGATATATCACTGGAACAGGTTGCCCAGGAAGGTTGTGGAATCTCAATTTATGGAGATACTACAAAGTCTTCTGGCCATGATCCTGCACAGTAAGTTCTAGGTGACTCTGCTTGAGCAGAGGCAGCTGGACAAGATGACCTCCAATGGTCCTTTCATACCTCAACCACCTATTCTGCCCAAATATGGGCTAAGCATCACATGAAACAGGCAAGCCAAAGCCTACTGGAATCAGGTGTCTAGCGTTGTGAGAGAAAAATGTTTTTCATAATAAATGTCTGTTAATTCCCTGAACTGGTTATTGTAGCTTTCAGGATTATTTGAGGAACAGAAACCACACATCACAGGTCTCTGCACTACACCAACTTACTTCTACTTCAGTAATGTTCCACACAATTTGCTGAGCAACACATAAAGTGCTCGCTCTTAGTGTACACTTAATACTGAAAAAACTATCAAAGCTGTTACTTTATATTAAAATTTCCATTATTATATCAGATTATTATTATATTATTATATATATAAGATTTGGCTTCCACTACAAAAGATTTATTACCAGTTAGTCTCAGTTCATGTTAATTTGGTTATAATTAATGATAGTTATGTGGAATATTATCTCATCCTTGTAAGAGACACAGCTAATGTGTAGCTTAAATATTAATGAGCTTATTCTTTATAAGGATAACTGGAAAGCTTAACGTAAATTATTACTCAAGCAGACAATTATTTTTCCTAAACTTAAGGTACTTCAAATCAATAGGTTTAGAGGCTAACTATAAAGCACCATTTTCTGTACTTAGTCTTCCTTACTCAACATGATAAAATAAATCACGCAGGATTGTATTTCCCTCTGACATATGCCTGTGCAACTTGGTTCTGAAAAAACCTCCTAGAAATCAACAATATTATATGAAAAGCAATTGGCTTTCTTGGCAATTTTCCCAATGTAGAACCGACAAAAATGCAGCAATAAATTAGAACAGTTTCAATAAAAACAGGTATTTAGGCAAGGCATTCTGAAAACTGAATTATGGCTAGAATTCTACTTGGAAATGCCTGTATAGAGGTCCCATCTGTGAACACAGCAAATTATAACAGACAAGGTGTTGATGGTGGTATAATTTTTGAATACCAATAATGACAATAAACGTTGCTCAACAGGTAATACACAGCAGTCACTGACTTGTACAGTTCTTTCATTGATCACTCGTCCTCAGATCCCAGGAATTGTAATATATGTATTCAGAGCCATGATGTTTTACACAGCATCTCCCTGCATGCCTCCAATTACTGAGGTTTTCCCAACTCCTTTGGGATTCCTCACTCTGTACAAATGTACCCTAGTTATTTTGTATTTAGGTCACATCAACTATGCACACACAGCGGCATCAAAGAGGTCACCATATGTCCAAGAATTCCAGATATGTTTGTTATACATTTGCATTCTGAAATGTATTTAAAATAAATGAGCATATATATATTTGTTCAGAAATATAGTAACTGCAATTCTAATTTTAACAATACATCAGCTACATAGTGCAAACATTGTTTCGGGGGAAACATCAGGCTTATTGCACAGATACTCCATAGTGCATATACATAGACAACTTCCTAGTAAATCTCAGGCAAATATGACAGTTGTATATTTTCTGAATGTTTTCCAGGTGGACAGCCAGACTGGAAAGTTTCTGCTGCAGTCCTATAAGCTATATTTGGTAATAACTCATTTCCCAGCAAGTATATATAAAGCTATGCAAGATGGAAAAAACAAGTTTCTAATTCTCACCCATTTGAAAAGAACTCAGTAAAAAGAAAACTGAGAGGGTTCTGTGCAAATGCTGCTCGATGCACAAAGCTGGCAACGATTGCACTGCGATCTCTGTTCTTCTGACCCCGGCACATTTGCCCACAACCTGGCTCATTTGGTCAGGCCAGGCATTGAGCTGTGTCTTGGAACAGAAACAAAATAGGATCAGCGAGGTGGTGCTGGCTTGTTTTATTTTTACAAATATATGCTATGAGCAAGCATAGATAAAATGAATACATTGTAGAAGGAAGAGTAATTTAGACATATTTCAGCAGTCAGCTTGACTCCCATACTACTTTGTTATGGATATCTGTTAAACACTACACGTTCCGTCATAATTCTACAGCGTTGCACAACATTCTGTGTTCTAAGCTGAAGTTAATCAGCGTACACTGTGGTGTAAAGACACATGTCAAAACTAGGTAAGAACAGATCGTGTACAGTGATATGAAGAATGGTAGTACAATCAGAATTTGGACAAAAATAGGTATCAAAAGTGGCATTCTTTTCACATTCTAAATGATCGGTATTGAGTTCAATACCTTGACTTTTCCCTAGGAGTCTGCTTAGCTACACATTTGTAACAAAGTACAAACACATAATACAGAGCTGTCAATACAAGAACAGCAGGAAAAGGGATCTTTCTCCAAAAAGCAGCAGAACAGAAGCATGTTAAAAAAAAAAAAACAAACCAAAAAAACCCAATTTTTATAAAAAAGAACAAAACCCCAAACCATCCTACCAAGCTAAAAAGCAATCTATGTAATTACAGGTATTTTCTGACATACTATAATATCACAGAAGGCTGAACAAACTCAAAGACAAACCACTTGGAAAAGGCTCACTGGAAAATACTTCTGTAGCTCGAACTGCCTACATGGGGCCGCATGTCGTAATTGCTGAGAAAGAAAGGTAGGGAGGATCTTGGTCTTTAGCAGTGTTAAACATACACAACTCCAGAGAGACTACCCAGACATATGCCGTCAGCTCCCTCCTGCTACACAGAACACGTCAGAATGGTAGAGAGAACTGCGTTACACTACCAGCTTTATGCTTATACCAGCGCAGAGTAATGATTTAAGGTCCTGACTGGGAAAGAATTAAAAATAAATGCATCACTGTTATTAAGTCAAACAACTATTAAACAAATTTATGGTATTTACACAAAGGTTACTTTATGAATAGTGACCGTTTGAATGTCTTCTTGACCCTTCTTAGAACTCCTGAGTAAGTCTTCACAGAACAATGCAGATAATATCAGGCAAGGGTCAGCTCTCCATGCAACTCAGAGAAATGTTGCATATATTTACTATATAAATAAACAAATCAGTTCGCTTTCTTTTAACTGGTTTTTGTAGGCATCTGCTAATTTTCTTGAGAGTTTTTTGTGCTTTCATTGTATCTCACTATGCATGGCAGGGTAGGGAATCACTCCACATGTATCAAATTCATCTGGCCATCCAGAAAAACCAGTAGCCTTTTTATTTCTAACACTTAATTTTAAGCTGTTTTCTTTCTTCACTCATCCTTCCACCAACGTTAGCAATAGATGAGTTTTGGTTACCAACATGCTTATGCTTTACCACATAAAGCATGCAAGAGCAACCACAAGCAATCACCGGTGCCTTCAGTAGTTACTGCATTAACCTGCCAATAGCTGGAAATCGATGGAGCAAATTGCACTTAGATAACTAAAGTGACTGATCATCTCAACATGCAGTTAAATGGGGGATAAGTAGTCTACGCATCCCTCTCTCCTGTCTATATAAGTAAAATTGTGATCACAGTATATATACAGTTTTAGACAGTAATATGGAATATTTGCAAGCTACTCTCCTTTAGGATATATGTGCTGCTATTACAGACAGTTTGGAGAGACAAGATATTATTTATTAACAACATTTTAATGCAAGCTGTCTTGTTCAGCAAAGTAAATCTGGTGTGGGGAAAAGAAAATCTCCCCCATCAGCTCTTAAAATGATGCAGGTAATATTCTGTGTGATCAAAAGACTAGCCAATTTACTCCTGACCACATCCTTCTCTGACAGTGAATGCAATGAAATACAAGCCCGCAGGCACATGCTAGAGTAAAAATATTTTTAGATTTTCAATCCCCTGACTGGATACTGCCATATTAAATATAGATTACCTTTTATGACTACAGATAAAGCTGAATGAAAGAAGGAAAAAAGTCACTGAGCAAGAGAGAAGTGCAGCAAGGAAGGTATATCATGTAAGTTGTAGACAATGCCGTATAAAACTAACATATAAGTTCACCACATGAAGCAGAACAATGAAGACTGTATTTCAGGGGTAGATATTTTGATAGTAATTATTTATAAATGTATTCTTACCCTAATTATGACTGAAGCATCCTTAAAATTACAAGGCCTTGTTTGTAAAAGTCCCTCAAACGTTACGAGATGCACGCCCAGCAGCTTACATTTATATGGCCATGTCTTGGGATATAGAGAATATTTAACGCAGTTTTTCATTTTTAAAGTTGTTGAACTCGTAATTTTGAGAATTCAGTGGTAATAGCACTAACTAAGCAAAATTTTGGTTCCCTTGGCCAGCCCTGCAAAATGAAATAGTATTGCTATTTTGATAAATGATTCCAAGTATAGCTTATTATTTTAAACAGCATGAGAAGTTGATGTTTTATTTAAATTTTCAGTGTATTGGTACAGACATTAGAGCCTTCCTGTTATCAGCTTAGATATGTTTATTTGGCTTTCCATTGAGGCTTCGTGCCATCTTCCTTTGCCACAGATAAAAATTATATTTTTAGCAGTGTATTTGCCTTTAGTGTGAAACTGCAGATCAAGCAAACAGCAATACAACTTCCACTCTGAAGTAGTTTAGTCATGAAATAAGCGAGATGAAACTTCTGCTTTAGTGAGTGACTGCTGGGAAGGACAAAGTGCAAACTGTTGGACTACACACTGAACAGTTCAGCAGTAGACAGGGAGAAAAAGACTAGCCTCAGCTTCTCTCATAGAGCCTTGCTTTGAAGCATTTCTGTCTGCAGCATACTGCATATAGGATGGCCTGAAGAAGAAGCTGTTCCAAGCAATGGCTCACAACATGCATGCTACTTTCAACAGAAGTAGCAAGCTTTTCCCATGGAGATGCTTATTGGACTAGTCCAGCACCCAGATTTACTGAGCAAATCTAGAAGCCTCCTTTCATTTATAAATCCCAATCCTTTTTTTGGTATACACTAATGACATGACACATTAAAACACAATGACAGAGAGAAAAAAACCACCAAAGGCTCCCTGCTCTTTAGACACGTTCATCTGCAATATGTACATCAATCATCTCTTACAGAAAGAAAAAGAGCTACAGCTTGCACTTCCAACACAGCAGTAATAACAAGGTGCCTAACTAGACAGCCAGTAGGATGAAAAAGTACCGTATACAAAAAAAGCATTTTAAAAAGTATTATTTTATTTAAGACTTTTTTTTTTTAAACAGAAATAATTCTTTTCCTGAAATGGCATGGCAGACTTCTGAAACACAGATCAACTGAGAGACAGGGATAGTTCTCAGTGGACACAGCTCCAACTAGAATTTTCCACAGAATCAACACTGCCATTCAGCAGTGACTGACTGAACTTAAGAGCTCCGCTCCAAAAATAACGCAGTTTGCATATTGCATAGAAGCAAAAAACCATTCAAGTTCAATACCCTTCTGCTGATGAAAAGGGGCCATTTGGGTTGAAATTCTATACTGAAGATTAATGTTCTTTTTTGTAAAGAAAGAATCATTAAACAGTACTGAAGCATCTACTGCTGAAGGCACCAGCACTAGTGTTTAAAATACTTGTAACTTGTGGTTCTATTTCTGGCTTTTTTTTTTCCTCTTGTTTGAAATTTTGAAATCGTTCACAGCCAAAAGAGGAAACTAAAGTAAGCTTTTAAATTATCTGCACAGAAGAGAGATGGCCAACTTTTGAAGATCTAAGGAGTTAAGAAGAACACTGTAAGCATACAAAGTCTGTTTGCTTACAGAGGGACAAAATTCTCTGTGATTGATCAAGTGTCATATACTTTCTCTAAAACAATTACATCTTCAAACTTGTGAAAATTTTCAATGCTTTACTGTATATGGGATATAGAGCATAACCCTTCAGCTCTTCTATCAAACTGCCTTTGCAGAACTCCTCTTTTAAAATGTCTCCTACTAAGATCTCATTGGCTAAAACAGTGCAGAAGCAACCCCCAGCTTCATCACACTTCCAAAGAAAAGGTCTCAGCACAGTAAAATTCTTCTTGCAGTGGCTTCTGCCTGGCTCTGAGCTCTTGGTTTTTGTTTTTTCCTTGCTGAAGACTGTTATGTTATCCCTTCTGTTATTGTTAAATCATCTGCTACCAACGTCTGGCTGACGGAAGGTTCGCTTGAAAACCTGACTGGTTATGAAGGAGACACAATCCTGTTCATCTTCAACCCTGGTATAAACCAACTGGAGTCAGTAGACAGGCACTGGCTCATTCCAGAGCTGAATTTGATACTTTGTGTTTACATTAATTGTTTCACCATTTCAAACAAATGTTTATTTAAAGCTGATTGAGGTAAGAGCTGACACAGTGTGCCATTTACATCATCAGTGACTTTGCCACTCCATCTCAGCAGGTTTTACTTTGAAGAACCAAAAATAGCTTCATCAGACACAGAAGGAAAATCTCATAGCTCTGGTTAATCAGCAGCAGTCTGTGGAGAAAACAGCAAAGTAATGAAATCTCCACTTCTGAATAATTTTACTTGGGAAGCAGTCAGATTTCAGCATAAATTAATTCTGAGCATCCAGCTCTGTTTTCAGCTAGAATGCTGAATCAATCAAGTACTGAAGCTAAATTCACAGCTCCTCCTGGCATACCCTTTAGGGCGAGGCGCTGACAGATACAGAGGAGATCCATTAGGTGTAAAATAAAAATTACAGTTACTGACATAGGGACTTTTATTAACCTTATCTTCTCAATATTCTAAATACCAGTAGTCGATACACTGGAAGGCTTATAGAGGTAAATACATTCAGACATTCTTCGGTTTTTTATTTTCCTTCTCAATCTGTCAGAACTCACAGCACCAGAGCACTCCTGCAATTTACATCCTGACTTTGTCCACAATCAGACAGTGAAAATGAATTAAGAGCGTCTAATTCTTATCTGTCGATACTCATGTTAAAAAAGAATTTTAGCTACATTACTGCAGCCATTTGTGGAAAAAAAAAATAAAGTATTGTTTAACAAGAAAGATGGACAGGAGAGTGAAGGAATGCTATATGCTCCCCAGCACTTTGTAGGCAAATTTACCATCACACACTTTTATATTGTTTCTAAGGTAACTACAGATATTTTTGGAGTATTTTCCTCTCTCATCCCTCAAATCTTACAAGAATGAACCAGTTGCTAAAACCTATGCACTACAGTAAAACAAGATTTTCCACATTCTCTATTAACCAAATCCCAAAGAGTTACTCATAAGCACCTTAAATCACTTGCCTGCCTAAATTTTCCGGATTGACAGCTGTATTAACATCAGCAAGCCTATGAAAATTATAGGTAAAACCCAACCTCTTTAAAAATCATTCCACTTTTGGCCTGCAGACCAGGCAACATGTGAATGTTACTACTTTTGGTGCAAGAGCATAAGTCACCAGGAACAATAAAACTGTGATATTATTTTAAAAGGGCCAAAGAGATCAGGAAATTTTAATTAAGATGCGAACACTGATATATGAGGTGTAATGCACAATGAAAACATTTTAAATAACAATATCCAGCAGGAGTATTCTAGAAAGCTCTTTGTCTTACCTGTCCACAGAAAAGCTAAACATGAACTAAGAATGCATATGGAATTTATATTCCAGCAAGGCTCCTGAGCTTCTGGGGAACTTCAGCCCGAGAGGCTTACTGCTGCTGAGCTCCTAGGTGTCATTTCCATTCTCACAGACAAAAACAACCACAAAAATCAACAAAGTAAAACCCCTTACTGCATTTTTGGAGAAAATAGAGGCCCCAAGGAAATTACAAAACACAAGTGTTTAAAGTAGATGCAGACAGCTTGGCAAATGGGGAAAGTCAGCAGTACCATTTACTGTGTGAATACATTAAGGTAAAGCAAAATGCTCAAAAATGTAACATCACTAAACAGGAATCAGTATTAGGCAATAAATTCCAACAAATCTTCTTTAAATGATAAAAAAAAAAAATGACCCAAACCTTTTTCTTTCATTTCCCCTCCCCATGAACAGGTCTCACGTAAACTGGTATTCACAAGCAGTTCCTAAAGAAACATCATATTCTAAATTTAATCTTTTCAGAAAGATTACTAATGAACAGAAGTGTATAGCTCAAACCAGCTTAATCCTTTTAAACCACTTTAAAAAAAAAAAAAGAAAGAAAGAAAAAGGAATGCTCCGGATATTTTCAATGAAGATATTCTTGAAGCTTTTAAGCCAGAGACAAGACTTGTATCAGACAGGCATTGTTAATCAGCTGACACAAGATACTTAGCATAGTTTCAAATCATTAATTTCCTTTTTTCCCATGATCTTTACTGCCTTCAAATTCCACATAATGTAAGCAAAATCAAGGTAGTAACTAAGTAAAATGGCCTCTTCTTTAACTACCTTTAGCAAACTGGCTCTTTTACAACAAACACACAATTACTCCCAAATTAGAGCAGCAGGAACAAAAAATTGTTTTAAATCAAGATTTGCCACTTGCATAGCATTAAATGCTTTCTGTGAGGAAATTTCCTGGGCATATATATTTTACATCTTCTGAAAATGAATATTTGCACAGCCACGTTGGGAACACATATTCAGTACGGTGTGAGACAGATCTGAAAATGTTTTAAGTACACAGCCAAAGCTGAAGACAAGAGCACAGAAAGGTGTTCTGGAAGCTCCTTCCAGCACTGACAAAGGAACATAGGCTGTTCCTTGCTTATCAGAACCAGGATTTGTCATCCGGGGGAGAAAAGAATTAAAGTTAAAATGTTATAGAAAGTTATTTTTATAAATTCTCCGCAAATGTTGCTCTTAGAACAGTATTAGAAAATTATTTCCTTAATATAAGCTGTTATTTCACACTGGAAAACCATATCATTTCACATTCTGATAGATTAAGAGTGTTGCCCTAGAGCACGTCCAGAGAAGGGCAATGAAGTTGTGAGGGGTCTGGAGCACAAGTCTTATGAGGAACAGCTGAGGGAACTAAGATTGTTCAGTCTGGAGAAGAGGAGGCTCAGGGGAGACCTCATTGCTCTCTACAGCTACCTGAAGAGAGGTTGTGGAGAGGTGGGAGTTGGCCTCTTTTCCTGTGTCACACAGGATAGGGCAAGAGGGAATGGCCTCCAGTTGCACCAGGGGAGATGCAGGTTGGACATTAGGAGCAATTTCTTCTCCAAAAGAGTGCTCAGGCACTGGATGGGCTGCCCAGGGAGGTGGCTGAGTCACCATCCTTGGAGGTGCTCTAGAACCACTTAGATGTTGTACTGAGAGACATGGTCTAGTGGGGAAACATTGGTGGTAGGTGGACGGTTGGCCTGGATAATCTTGCAGGTCTTTTCCAGCTGTGGGAATTGTACTATTCTAAGAGACCTCCTACCACACAGCAATCCCCACATCTCAAATAATTCATCTCTTCAACACTTACTGAGTTAGTGAACTAACCCTCATAGGCTTTACAAGAGTTGAAAATAAAGATCTTCATGTATGCATATGCAACGCCTCTAAAATAGGCAACTGTCTTCTGGAAGACACACAGCTGGCATACGGGTGTCTGGAGTTTTGCTAATGGACCTTTGGCTGTTACAGAAGCAAATCACAGGACCTTAAACAATCACATTTGTCTCTTCAAAAAAACTTTCTAACAATTGCAAATAAAAAGAAAATAATTAACCCACCAAGTAAAAAATCTGAAATTATCACATCAAAAGAACTGATCAGAGAGTTACAAGTACATTAAACAAAACTTTTTCCTCCTAGAAAAAAACTAGCATGGCTATAAATTAAACAAAAAAAACAAACAAAAAAAAAACCACTCCTTTTTGAGACTCTCACATCTGAGAAAGATACAGATTGGAAGCTCACCCCAGAAATGAATACCCTGGGAAAGACAGAACACAAAGCACATAAATTTAAGAAGTTTGGTGGTTCTTCAACATTAGAACAAGAGTCAAAGGTTACAGATAGTAAGCTTTCTTCTGCTTGTCTGAATTCTGATACTCTGCAGTAACTGTTTCTAAAACTCATAATCCTACAAGTTGACCCACTATTAACTGAGAGCTTGGCTGTGTAAAACAGAGTACAGCTTCCATTTCTCATCTCTCCCTGAAGGAGGATGATTCCTTTTTTCCTCTTGCTTCAGAAGCTGAAAGCTCTCTGTTCATTTATTACGACTTCCCATGAGATCAAGGGAGAGAGGGATTACACTGTCATGACTACAGCTCTCAGAATGTTTTCTTTGTAATGACAGCATCTCAGATTTCAAGTTTGTTGTTTAATGCCTGCTGGTGACCCACATCAATGCAGTTCAAAGAAAGCATAACTATATAAAAGTCACTGCAGAATCCAAATTAAAGATCTCATAATTGATCTGAATGAAAGGTCTGCCTACAACAGGAGGCTTGAATTGCAAGTTGCCCTTCTCCTTCAATTAATGACAGAGTCCTCCACAGTCTCAGTTTACACTCTTCATTGCCTAAATTAGAAGATGAAAATGCACTGGTTACCAAAGATGCTCTGGACCACATTCACCTCTGAACTTACTCCCCTAACTCGCTCAATGAAGAGGAAATTTTTTTGCTTTAAAAAAATAATAATAAATCCCAGTAATCCTAGTGTTTCATTATGGAAAGTGCCAGCTTTTTATTATAGGGACAGGCAGTACATTCAGAAACAGGAAAATAGATCTTAAAAAACATCAAGAAATTTGGGATTTAAAACACTGTCTTACTAGCTACATGTATGCCACAAATCAAAACATATGATGACTTAAACTAATAAGGAAAACAGAGCAATAAAACTACTTTTGCATACAAGATCAGAAAATTTTACTAACTAGCACAGAAATTTTTTCCCCATCAGTAGATACCAGAGGTCAGTTTCCATCAAGCTAGACTGCGGTGCTTTAAGTGTAACACAGTGCTACTCAAACCCCATCTAATTTCCTAGTAAAAAAGATTTTTAAAGTTGAAACTACTCAATGTCATAGCCAACATAGGATTTTGGCCCTTCTACTTTTAAAAGGATGGGACTGAGAGGGAACAGCTACTCCTTATTGGACCACTTACCATAATACCATAATAAGAAAGACGTCATATCACAGCATCACAGAACAGTTGAGGTTGGAAGGGACGTGGGATCATCTAGTCTAACCCTCCTGTTTCAGGCAGGGTCACCTAGATCACATTGCCCTAGATCACAGACAGGTGGGTTTTGAGCATCTCCAAAGAAGGAGGCTCCATAAACTCTCTGGGCTTGGTCACTGAAGTTTTTTCTCATGTGCAGATGGAATTTACTGTGTGCTTCAGTTAAAGCCTGTTGCCTCTTGTTATGCACCCCAGAAAGGAGCCTGGCCCCATCCTGTTGATATCCTCCCTAAAGATTTTTCTAAACATTAATAAGGTCCCCTCTCAGTCACCTATTCTCCAGGTCAAACAGGCCCAGCTCTCTCAGCCTTTCCTCATAGGAGAGATGCTCCACCCCTCGATCAACCCCATACCACATCACAGATGGTATCAGAATAGCTAGCAACATCCTGTGACTGAGTGAGACTGGCAAACTGTAGCAGCTGGCATTGCAATGATGCCATAGGAAACAAGAACATAATCTTGCTTAAGGAATTACTTTCCACCTTTCAAAGCTCTATAGCAAAAAAACTATTGCAGCTGAACATATCAGCTCAGCAGCAGGAAAGTATAGCTATGTCAAGGCTATACATGCCACTTCATTGATCTCTGATACCCCCTCTAAGGGTTGAATAACTTTTTACCTATGTAAGCCAGTGCAGTACAATACAAAAGCGTCTCATTACTTCAGTTACTTCAAGTAAGGGATGTGTTAGCTAAAGGATCATGACACACAAATGCAGCTCAACTACTGTCAGTGCCCAAGCCAGTCTGAACAGACCTAGCACTGGTACCCAAGCAAAGCACCAATCTTATGCCAAGTTGAACCAAATACAAAAATATAATTCCTCAAATGATATGGAAATGCACCCTCAAAGAGAGCTATGACAGGGCTTCAGTATCCCTGCTATCCCTCTTTTTAAAGACTTTAAATTTAAGACCCTTTCCTTCCATTAGCACTAGTAAACTAACTTGGGAGTGGAAAAGTAAATCTTTACCAAACAAGACCAATTTTCTGAAGAGCATATTCACAGCAGCGCGTATGTGCCAGCATTAGACCAGCAGCTGGATCACAGATGGCTGGATTTTGGCTTCAGCTTCCTAAGAAGTATAACCCAAGTTCTTACTGGTTTATGCATGCAACAGCACACTTGCACATCATTAAAACCACTTCCACACACTCTGTGGTAGGATCACTAAATCTTTTTAATAGGCAGTGTTTAGTTCATAGAATCATTTAGGTTACTAAAGATCTTTGAGATCAAGTCCAGCCTTCATCCTAACCTTCCATGCCCCATTCCACATCACTGAACGACTTGGGTTGGAAGGGACCTCAAGGATCATCTAGTTCCACGCCCCCTGCCACAGGCAGAGTTACCAACTGCTACATCAAGTACTAGATCAGATTGCCCAGGGCCCCATCCAGCCTGGCCTTAAGCACCTCCAGGGATGGGGCATCCGCAGCCTCTCTGGGCAACACGTTCCAGCACCTCACCACTCTCTCAGTAAAAAACTTCCCCCCAGCATTTGATCTGAACCCCCCCCTTTACTTTAAAATCATTCCCCTCGTCCTATCACTATCTACCCAAGTAAAAAGTTGATTTCCCTAATGTTGTAAGCTCCCTTTGAATACTGGAAGGCCGCAATACGGTGGCCGCAATGCGGTGTCCCCACTGCCTACTCTCTTCCTGGCTCAACAAGCCCATTTCCTTTCACCTGTCTTCATAGGAGAGGTGCTCCAGCCCTTTGATCATCTTCTCAGCCCTCCTCAAGACCCTCTCCAAAAGCTCCACATCTTTCCTGCACTGGGGGCCTCAGACCTGGATGCAGTACTCCAGCTGGGGCCTCACAAGGGCAGAGTAGAGGGAGACAATCACATCCCTCACCTTGCTGGCCAGCCCTCTTCTGAATGAACCCACAAGACCATTGGCCTTCCAGGCTGCAAGCATACACTGCTGGCTCATGTTTAAGTTTTTCATCAGCCAGAACTCCTAAGTTCTTCTCCGCAGGGCTACTTTCAGAGAGTTCTTCCAGTTTGTATACATATCTGGGATTACCTAGACCCAAGTGCAAAACCTTGCACTCTGCTTTGTTGAACCTTACTGGGCTCACAAAGGTCCACCTTCCAAGTTTATCAAGGTCCCTCTGGATGGCATCTCTTTTTTCTGCTTTATCAAACACACTGCTCAGCTTGGTGTCATCAGCAAACATGTTGAGGGCGCACTCAATCCCATCATCTGTGTCATTGATAAAGATGTACCAGACCCAGAACGGACCCCTGGTGGACACTGCTCATTACCAGCCTCCACCTGGACACAGAGCCACTGACCACAACCCTTTGGCTGTGACCTTCTGGCCAACTCCTAATTCACCGAATAGTCCACCCTTCAAATCCATCTTCCTCCAATTTAGAGATAAGGATGTGGTGGGGAACCATAACAAAGGCCTTGCAGAAGTCCAGGTAGATGACATCAGTTGTCTTCATTCATTAGCTCTTACCTCTAATACTATTTTCCTATCGGTTTCTATTTTAGCAAATAATTAACTCTGTTTCTCAAATCTTGTTAGATTTTCTCCTAATTTTTTATTACCACATTTTTTTTTTTTACCAGATAGGCAGCATATGGATTCAGTGTGGAGTGATACTTAATGAATCCTGTTTTAATTAATTTCATGCTTTCCCTCTGTACTAGTTACTCATTTATGATCAGATCAATTTTTTTCTTGAAATAATCTGATATTAAAGATTAATCTGATAATCTGAAGTTAATTTTTAACTAGGAACTTGTTTGCAAACTATTTCTGGCAATTATTCACTGTTAAACTATCTTAACTTCAGAAGTATTCTGAAATTTCCCATCTTGGATGTCCAAAGGTAGGCAGCTTGATCTATACTTGGTACCTAAAATAATGGTCTGGCTTTTTCAAATATGTTAAGTAAAATTATTTTATTGCTAAATAAGGCTTAACTAATTACAACTTGCAAATTAGTATTTTGAAGGGCTATAAAAATTGAGTTTTCATTTCTCAAATATTCCACAAAAAGAAGAATGATATTTTAATGTTCTTCTATTAAGGAGTAATAAAGTAAGTGGCTTTGTGCTCCAAAATAAATAAAACATTAAACAAAACAGTAAAACTCTTTTGCTCCACCCATAACATCAATGAACATCTAATTCAAATGAATAATGAAAGAGAGCAGCACAGATTTTATGCTTTCAATATTTACTTACTGATCATTTAATTTCCTCATAGGGCTAATGTGGAAAATGGAAGCTACTACCGTACACAATCAATAACTCTCCTAGAAGTTTAATGTGAGACTTTGAAGACACTGGCAAAAGTAGCCAGCCAGAAATTAAACCCTTTTTTTTTTTTTTTTGGTATAGAGAAAAGCAATACAAACATTCCCAGCATCCCTTATTTAGCTTACTAACTCTCCCTGATGAAGGATGATGATGAAATCTTCAGAAGCTTTGTTGGACTGGAAAAGTTTGACTGGCTAGAACTTACTAGCTCAATTTGGACTTGGAGAAAAAGCAACAAATGTATTATTTCTGTGGAGTGCTTGTCATAACAGAAGAGGGCAAGTTCAGTTTATCAGTCCTTACTGCTATTAAACGTGTTTTGTTCCCAAAAGAAGTATGAGTCATTTTGTCCAAGGGGTAAAAAAAAACACAACCAACTACCTGGTTGCTTTAGAAAGTGAAATTCCAGTAACAGATCACACCTGATAAAAGGAACACACATTCCTCCTAGGAACAGCAAGAACTAGAAACAACAAGATTCAGATATACAAGATGTTGAATATTTTAACTAGTGCTGTTCTCTGATGACAAACGTGAATATATGTCAATCAGTTGAACTGGACCTCTGTGAAATATTAATAGCCATTTTCAGTTTGGGTCCTTCAAGTCAAACAGAGTTATTCTTCTAGAAGTGATCCAGCCTGACTCCTTAAAAAGACAACACTTTTAGAGAAAGATCTGGCCCACCATAAAAAGTTGCTCTAAAATATGAGGCACCCATAAGAATGAAAGCATCAAAAAATCCTGAAACTGTAACTGGAAATGTAGTTCTAGTTCCATTTTTAGGTACACAAATAAAACTGGTTTGGGTATCCAAACAAAAGCAGCTTTCAGGGGAGAAAGGATGCAAAATCCGAATTTAGTTATTCAGATTGAAGTTTTGGCCTTCATTAGCATTACAGTTCTGTTGATTTCTGATGGATTAGTTACATCTTATTGATAATTACTTTCCTCTTATTTGATTGATTAGTTCACTAGTTATTTGCTCTCCTCAAGGCTACTGAGGGTTTAAAAACTCTCCTCCCATTTAGAATTTGTCTCAAAATAATAGGATATTCTGCTGGGATCTCACAAATACACAGTTTTTCCCTAGAATGCTCACATTGTGTTCTCTAACACAGAAGGTTCTTGTGATATAATCATTACTTAGACTTTACTCCTCAAAGTGTTTCTGCATTCCAGGTATTTTGCCTAATTTATGCTTTGCTGTTTAAATAAAGTTTTTCCCTCCTCTGTGCTCCACATCATAACCTACACCTACCCAAAACGGTCAGCACTGTGCCTAAAATGCAGAACTGTTTCTCTTCCTGCTCCTAGCAGCCTATCTGCTCTCCTTTTCTCTTTTTCTCTTGAAAGTAGTCCTGCTGCACAGCACTATCTGACATACAGTTCCAAAAATTTAACCACCATAGAGATTTCGGAAAGATGTGAAGGGAAGAAAAAGTTATTTCACAACCAGTTGACAGTGAAGGGCTACTTGTTTGGAATTGTTTTGAGGACATGTCACAAACAATCTTAATATTTTTTATTTTTCTGGGCAGAAGCCAGATGTGTCTTTTGGAGGCAAAATATCTTTCCTATTTTTCTCAGATATCCACACCATGGAAAAAATTTGTATGAAATTAGTCATTCATCGCATATAATTTTGAAAAGGTTCCCATCTGGTCACCTATATTACAAGATATTTATTATATTGAATTATATTAAATGTTGATGTCATCTTAAGTAAAACATCTGAGCAGGCTTTAGAAAATAATAAAAGAAAATTTTAATTAAGTCATGCTTTCTCACTAATTTCTTGGAAATAAGCAACCTTTCATGATGGTTTTTAATGGAGATTTTGCTGAACCACTTAAGGAAATCATCTCAGAATGAACACCCATCATTTACGTGATTACCCAGAAGAGTATTTTAAACATCTCACAGACAGAAGCTGGTAATGTATTCCAAAACAAGAAGCTTTTTACCGATGGCTGGCAGCAAAGCGTGATCCTTGATGCCTATTTTAACATCTATGAAAATAAACTTATCCAAAATACTGAAAGAAACAACCTAACTCACAAATCCATAATGCTTAATGTTCAGAACAATTTCTCAGCAGACCTAAAAAGCCAAGGAGCTCCCACCTTAAAATATCTGTCTTGCTAATACACTAATTCATAGAAAATAACTTCTTTTAAACCTGAATTTTCCATGCTCTCACCTCAGTTTCCATGTTATTAAAGTGTACATCTTAAGTAGTGAGAGACAGATGTAATGTATGTGGTATGTAAGGTATGTGCAAGTTTTCCTACCTCCAGGTTAACCAGAACAATAAAATTTAAGTATGATTCTCAGAACTTTAAAGCCAAATGCATGGAGAAATTCACAAATTTGCAGACAAATTAATTTTATTTTGTTAATTTTCCTTAGCCTGTATGTTATTTTCTCAAGATTTAAACAGAAGCCATGAGTATTTCTTTTGTCCTCCAGGTGAATTCAAAAACTATGAACAAAGGACAATAATCCTTAAAATCTGAGCCCCTAGAAGAAGCCAATAGGTTACCTTGAAATAGCTATAATCATCAAAACTTGGCAATGCTTCGAAATGGAGAGAACTGCCAAAAATCAAGTTCCAATATTACATCTACTACTTGCTACTAATTTCTGATTAAGAGGGGAGCCCAAAATTCAAGAACGGACAAGCAACTCAAAGGATCATTGTGAACTAATAATCAATCAGAAGTACAAAAATCTCTAAATTTCATAGCTGAGCTGTAAGCAATAGTTTAGTACACTGGAAATATGTCCATTTTGTTTTTATTTTATTTTAATAAAGGAAAGGTCTAAACTGCTTAAATGCAATAATGAAGGAACCCATCTGCATTCCCAAAGCTGGACAGTGAACAAGAAGGAATGCAGATGAGTGGATCCAGACAGAACAGATTGGCACAAAAACTGGAAAATGATAAAAAGGTCATGGTAGCATTTATACCTACAGTTCTGCTCTGGTTGTCTCTAAGAAATACTCCTGTCTCTTATGTAAAGAACTTAATCATTCATCTGATCCAAAAAAAAATAATATTCACACATAGAATTTAATCAAACAATTTCTATGTACAAAGGTTCCAGCTTAAACCATTTTTGTTTAGACAGGGAGATCAGGTTTGCATATCTACTACACTTCATAAAAACTGTTCACAGGATAAGGGCATGAGATGCCTGCTGCTTCTGATTACCAGAACAAGGCTAAAAGCTATCTACCTCCTTCGTTGCTCCTTTGGACACTATAATTATCCTGGCCAACTGGACATGAAAAACAATATTCATTCTTACAGATATCTGAAGCATAGTCTACTGACTACTAAGAACACTGCTTAAAACCTGACAGATCAAACCATGACAGTTCAATGAGCAATTTGCTGAGCAGCGACAAGACCACCTTGTCATCTTCAATAATTAGAACATCAGATCAGAAAATAAGTGTTTGACTACTGCTTTGCTGTCTTTTATATACCAAGGAATTCAACGATGGATTGTGTGTTCTGAAACTAAGCTTTTATACGATCAATTCTAAGAGAAAAAAAGTACAAGAAAGTTATTTTGATGATGATCTTCTTAACACATTTTTTTCTAAATGTAGGTTATTTGACTACACTCAATATTAGGGTAACACACAATAAACTGTTTTTTCATAAAGCAACTTGTAGATAAGAGCACAAAAGTGATTAAAATGAAGCATCTGGTAGTGCTGACGAAGGCTTTGTTAGGGTATACCCAGTGGTAACATTGAGAAGTGTGCGTTTGTTTGTTGTTTGTTTTCTCCCCCTTACCTTATAATAGAAGCATCCTGTCATGACAGAAATAGATTTCAGATGACAATTATTGCATTTCTTTTTCATGCTAAAGAAAAATAATTCTCATCCACAACCATTAAAAAAAAAATTCTCCCCATAAATCCTAGGTAGCCTCAAGCTAACTTCATGTACCATAAATACCAAATAAGAATACCAACCACCAAGCTCTAGCTGCCTTCATGTCTTAATCTATGGTTATTTGCCTTCAGGTTTTATGGTCCAATAAGTGACTCAGAATCAATGCAGCAAGGCTACAACAGTGCCTTCTGGTACGCTACAGGCCTTCACTTCTTGATGGCAACTGCTACTCGGCTGTCATTCAAACCTAAGTTATATTGAAAGTCGTGGTTCATTAGCGCAATTTTTACTGTATATTTAGGCAACTGAATTAAACTTTTATTTTAAGGATTTGCTACTTAACTGGCACATATGTTTTACTAAACTTAATCATAGGGCCATGTTTTCTTGCCTTTCAGAAACTGAGACTGAGATGCCACTTCACTGAAAAAGATAAAACTAAACATGCAGCAGAAGATTAAGTACATTTGCTTTTTCTGAACCTTGCCAGTAAAGTATCTGCTTATCAACACAACCCTATGAATAGAAAAGTAATCCCAACAGTATTTTCTTTATCAACTTTGACTCCTAATAACAACAGATATATGGTAGCCATCCTGAGTCCCCTTGCTCAATCCCAGCAAGTCTGTTAAGACAATCAGTTCTCTTTTCTTTACACACAAGACAGCTCCCTTATCATGAACGTGGCACAGGCTTTTCTCTACTATGAAAAATATTTGACTTCAGCTCATCATTCTTCAGGTAGACTCCACAATGAGGGTGTCACAAGCCTCACAAAGGTAAATAGGAAAATTAATTGCCCACTGTGGGTACTAAAAAATGAAAGCATACAATTAAATCACAGTATTACTCAAAAATATATCTCCATAGCAATGACATAACAGAACCTACAGGCAGTAATTCCAATACATACTCCAGTGCCTTAGACTTCAGTATAGAAAGCAGCATGGAAAGCAGTCATTCTGTTTTCTTGAATTCACCTACTTGATTTCCAACAATACTGCACAATTAGAGATAACACACTGAGCTCCATTTTATTTCTGTCAACACAACAGCTGAAGTCTCCTTCTGACCATCTTCCTGGATTCCCTGAAGCTTTGAGGATTACGAGAAAAAGGGTGGACTGTCTAAATAAGGCCTTTAAGCATTACCATGTGACGCGTCCCCTTACGTAGTTGTTAAGTCTCTCACATCTACAGCTATTTTTCAGTTTTTGCTCCTTGCCTGTTAACTGTCCCTCATAAAAACATTTCCAGATAATCTAAGATGAACTGCTTCTCCCAGTCAGCCTATTTTTTCTGTGTATTTGATATCTACCTTTGGACAGCCATAAACAAACCATCGCAACTACATACACAGAGTAATATTCCATGGTATCTCTAACTGATAATTAATTTATCTTCAAATGAAGAATCATAAAAAAGTTATGGAGGACATCTCAGAACAACTTTTGGCACTTTCTATGTGAATAGAAGGTCTAAAAATAATTTCAAAATTGTATTTAAATACTGACTACTTAAGGGAAGATTAAGGCTGTCTCTAAGAAGCACTTATTATGTGGTTTATTGTGCTTTTGTATACTTTATGTGCTTTACTATTTTCTATATCCCTTCAATTATATGAGGCTGTTATTATATCTGGCTGTGTCATTTATTTTTGCTACACCACTTGGCATTTTTTTCTAATCAACTACACAGAATTTCTTTTATTTTTTCAGTTTACTTCTTTGCAAGGCAACAAAAGTGTTGACCCAACATGGTTATAATTTACTGAGAATGAGAAAATTGAGGTAGCGAGGATGAACTGTGACATCTGCTGTTCTTTCAAGTAATAATAATAATAAAAAAAACAACCATTAGAACCACAGTTGGGCAGCCCTCAGAATGATCAGTGATCCTTCAGAATATATAACTGTTTACTAATCCCTTCAAAAAGAGTTTGGATGTACAACAAACTGAAAACAAGTAACACATTGAGGTATCCTTAGAAAATACAAATAGTAATCTTTTTCTTCAGTTCTTTCATAAGATTTATTTTTCATTCTTTCTCCTGCTGAGATAAACGCCAAAATTCCACTGAAACTGGGAAAGAAGTTCATCTTTCTGGCTTTCCCCAAATCCATTTCACTCGTGCAGGAAAATGAGAGTTACAGTCTGCAGGGTAAGCAGGCTGGTTGCTGCTGACAACAGCACACCACAGCTGCTGTTAGCAGACAGCAGGATCCATGAATTTAGTTATTCAGCTGTACTAAAATGCCTAATGATTGTCAATGCGAGACCTTAAAGAAGTTTTCTTATTCGATTCAGATCATTTTATGTTTACTTCTGTCCAAAGCTACTTGGAACTCTATCTTACTCAGCACAGGCAGACGTAACTCCAGTTTTAACAGTAGTTCTCAAGAATTTTTACATGACTCTGGAAGCAAAGTCGTGTTTGTTCTTCAATTTCAGCACCCAAAAATTTGTAGTTCAGGACTATAGGCAGAAAAGAGAGCAAGAAAGGTAAGAGATCTGAGTTACAACTCACCTAAGTTGCCTGCAATATGTACAGAGTTGTTCTCACTAAATCCTTTAATTGTAAGATGATGTGAACTGTGTTACTATTTGAAACAATGTATGTTACTCTTTGAAATAATATATTTAGATTCCCACAACTATTTTGATTATATTTTGGACATGTCTTTCAAATCAACCATTTCAAACAGTTACTGCTTTACTAGGGCCCTTTCAGCTAAAAACAGAAAAACATGGCTTCATCAGGGTCATGGTATAAGGAAATAATGCACAATAAGAAGGAAGTTGCAGTGGGCCTCTTCCATATAAGAAAACTCTATGGTGCTAATTTCTGGTCCTGTAATTTGTGATGCCCTGCAGCTACATATACACCTGAAAGTTTTCCTCAGCTACACTGTTTATCTCTGCTAGGCTCTCTATCATTTCAAGTTCCCTGCTACCTCAGATATAGCATACCCTTGCTTCAAAATACCACATGCCCATCTCTGAGGATGCTCATTCTGTTGTTATTTGAATGTGTAGGAAATGATGAAAGGAAGAAATTCTTTTTTTCACTATTTGTTTTTGACTACACCCAAAACTCACTTTTAGTAATCGTGAGTCATTATTCAAAGGGAAGCATTTGCCTTGTAGTCCCATAAATGCTTCCCACACCTACCATCTCAGTCAAATGAAAGTCCTAATAGAGTAAATACCGCTTTCAGCTTATCGATTATTCTTTGCTACAAATGCGAAAAGATGAGAACTTCAGGTAGAGCACTGAGCATACAGAATTCTTATTGAAGTAAATTGTGAAAACTCTGCATAAGTTACTTTAGGAAGTAGCTTAGCAGTTCTAATGTAGCAAAGATCAGAATAATTATTTACACATTCCACAGACTTTACTTATGTTATGATCAAGTTACTATGTCGGTTGCATATAATGTAGCAGGAATTCACTACAACACAAATCTAACAGTACTTTGAATCTAAAAATCACTTTGCAACGTGCAATATCAGAGTCTGTGTCAGCTTCTCACCTTTTAAGGAGAGCTGCAGAAGTGAGCTTGCTCAGTACTCTGGCTGCATGATCCAGCTGCTATCATGGAAGCCTGTTACACGGCTGTTCTAAGAACTATCCAAAAAACATCTGAAAGGGGAAGAGAAATCACTGCAATATCTACCTTTTCAAAGAAACAAACAAACAAAAAGTATATGTTAAACATTTTCTACATCACTAGCTTAGAACAAAGAACACAGGGATTAGGATGACCCAAAGGCAGGTTTTGCTAACGCAGAGTAAATAAAACATTCTGCTTAGTTTAGCTCAGTTGTCCAAGTTCTCCTACTTGGTAGCTTGCATTACAATTGCTAAAAGCCATCTCCTGGACATGAGTGATGGTTAGGCATCAGTTTCAAAGTAGCAACAGCAGGGGAGTGCACATGACCCTAACGCGGAGAATTCTAAGTTGCTCTCTACAAAGAGAAAGCAGAAGCAACACTTAACATTCTCACCTTCTAGCACTGCAAAATCCCAGAAGGCAAAAGAAAGCTTACAAAGCTGCAGAACAGAGCCTTCAGTACTACTGAAGTCAAGGTGAGACACTCAAACTTCTAAATCAATTTGCTGGCCTTTAACTTCTTTTTTGAAACAGCTCTTCAAAGATTCTGTCATAGCAGTTACAAAAACCTACGGTTTTCCAATTAAAAACATACCCAGTAACCACTTATTTTGAGATGTAACTAAAGAAATTGTTTGGAAACATAGTGTCAGTTCATTTGTAAGGTAACTAATGACACCCTGCTTCATAAAATGTATCACAATCATCTGAGGAACCCTGTAGAAACACTGGTGTGAAAGACGCCCTTATGAAAGGCAGACGCAATTCGTTTACTGCATTTTTGCAACGTTTTTGTAGAGCTTTGCTTTTGATTCACGAGGCAGCGTTCTGACCTTGTTTAGTTGCTTCTACGGATCTTCTAAATTATAAGCCCCAGTGGGAGAGAGGAAGGGCGCGCGGGAAAGGAGTACAGCCTTCAGGACTTTCTCCGGGACCGCAACAACTACAGTATCACTTATTTTTCCCTAAACGTGCCCGTGAATTCACGGAAGAATTCGAGGATCTTAGACTTCTGTTAAAATATATACATACATATTTTGAAAAGCCTTCTCAGAGGCAAGAGGCGCAGACTGCCCACTAACGACAAGCCAGCGAGGGGCGACCTCGGCCCCGATAACGCCGGGCGGGAGAAGCGCCGCTCTGAGGCAGCACAAAGCGCGGCTCCATCCGCGCCCCGCCCCGAAGCGGCAGCACCGGCGCCTCTCCCCGTGCCCGAGCCGCAAAGCCGCCGCCCCTTAGCGAGTCGGGAACCCACCGCCCCCTCCCGGCGCGGCGCCACCCAGCCGAGCCCCTCCGCGCTCCGCACGCGCCAGGACTACATCTCCCCGCAGCCCTCGGGAGCGGGGCCGCCTCTCGCACCGCGAGGCCGCCTGGGAAGCGTGGTCACTCCCGCCCTTCTGCTCGGCCACCGCCCGCGGGCCGGGTCCCCGCCTGAGGCGGGCGCGGGGCGGGGCGGCCGCAGAGGCGCGTAGCCAGGCGAGGGGGGGGGAGGGCGGCGCGGCCCTCCCGCGCCCAGGGGCGGGGAGCGCGGCGCCGGCCCCGCCTGTGGCGCTCCGTGGAGCTGTTCAGCGCCCAGGTGCTGAGTCTCCCCCCGGCTCACGGAGGCTCCGGCGGCTCTCCCTTCTCACCGCTCACCGGCGCGGCTATGGCTCCGGCGCTCAGCCGCCCGCTCCGGGCACTCTGAGCGCCGCGCCCCGGTGCGGATGCGGCAGATCCAGGCGCCCCTGTTTCCGCGGGGGGACACGGCAGGTAAAGACCCCCCGCCCATCCGCATTGCATCCGCGGCCCCCCGCCCCTCTACCCGGGGGGCTGGTGCCGAGCCGAGGCCGGTGGGGAGGCGAGCTGGCGGGCAGAAGCATGCACCGCGAGGCGGACCGCGAGGAACAAAGCGGTGCAGTGCATACGCTTTTTAAGTAGTTTCGTTATTTTAATTTCCGGGAGGTGGGGAACAGAGACGAGATAAAAGGCTTCTTAGTGCAAATATCTGCGCTTAGCTATACATAAGAAAGAAACTAACTCGATTAATCTGCTGTTGGCATCGTGCTTGTATTCTCATGGCTCAGCACTGAAAAAAAAAAAAAAATGCAGCGCTTGTCTTACAGGTAGTGCTACAGTCAAGCCTGCAAAATGGTTTCCTTGAATACTCACCTCAGTTGTATGTAGTGCTTGTATGGATTTTGCACAGCAATAATTGTCTGCATATTTCTATGTGGATTATTAGCCACACCAAGGAGCTGGGGCACGCAGCAGAAGGTCAGAGGCAGACCAGCATATATAGTGGTCCTGTAAAGAAGTGTCAAAAAAGGGAGGAAAAAATTCCACTATGTATGACCAAAAAATAAGTTACATCCTAAATGAAGTCCTTCGCAGCCAAGCATGGTGCTGCTATGCATGGTGCTTCAGGCTTCCGCTTAGTGCTGAGTGATGAGGTAGGGAATGGAGCGAGAACATTTAGATGTGCACAGTCAAGCAGCAAGTGTTCTCAACTGTGTGCATGTGGAGTAGCTTCTGTTGTCAATGCATTGGTGAGTATTCCTTAACTATCGTAAGACTGCATATTTTACCTCAGAGCAGGATGTAGCTGTATTTTCTTTTGTTTTGGTAATATAGATTTACTTAATTTCAGAGTGGCATGGGAAGGGGGAGGTTAGCAAAAGGGAAACTCAGCACTTTTCTTGGGTGTAGAATGTAAGAAGCAAGTTTAACCGAGGAGAATGCATGCAGGTAGACCAGGAACTTGAATAGGTTCTGTGCCGATTTCAACAGGAAACCAGAGAACTAAACTAAGAGTTTTTTTTTTTTTTTTAAAGCTTCCTTTAGAAAACCAAAATGTAAAGAGTAAGGTAATAATACACTGTATCAAGAAAGAATGTGGTTTAGGCAGCCCTCACTCCCCACATTACCGTATCATGTATTAAACCAGAAGAATGCCATCAGGCAATTGCTGGGGTCAGTAAGGTGGGCGTTTAAAAGCAAGTTGATGAGACTCACATTAGTTGCCGTGTTATTAAAGATTCTCCAGTGTAGACAGAAACTTAACACTTCTCATTTTTCATTGGTTTTTTTATTGTTTTGTTTAATTCATCATTTTAAGATATGGGTATACAACTTGTTTCCAGTAGAGGAGAATGCATTTGTTTTGTGTTACCTTGGCTGTAGTTTAACAGTTTCTGTGCTTTACTATAATAAGAAGAGTTGAACAGATTGGGCGTCATCTCACAGTCCTTGCATATCCAAAAAAACTCTCTACAGTAAGAACCCTGAACATGCAGGGCAGAACACCAGGTTCTCAAAAGTAGCCTTTTAAGAATCAAGTTAGCCATTACAGTAGCATACTACTGAAAAATTAAAAATCAATCTGTGCTTACGATTGTATGCAAGGCAGGCTTACCTACCCCCCTCGAATTAAAATGATTTGCTGACATGGCTCCTCCCCACCTCTGGCTTTTAGTCTCAGTACCACAGAAGCCTCAGAGCACATGACCAGCTATATGTGTGACTTAAGTTATGTTATTGATTTTTTTTTCTACCATGAACAATTACTGTGGAGTGACAAGTCAACCATTTTGACCTTTACAGATCTAGCTCTGTTTAGCAGTGCTAACCATAGCATACACAACCTAACCCAGCCTGCATACCTCAAAGTAGCAGTTAGCTTTGAAATTAAAGGACACTGTTAAACCTTAAAATAGATTTTCTTTTGGGGTAGGAATGAAAGAGGCTTAACACCAGAATTGCACTCTAGACATTTCAGTTGCTGCTGCCTGAAACAACCCTTGAGGAGCTACTGAAATACCAGAAGGGCTGAACAGCATGCCCTGACCACACCCCTCTATTGCCATAATTCATAAACTGCAACTCTGCTTGTTGCCACATGGATATTTTTACCTGGTCAGTTAGGACAAAGACAAAGCTTCTTTGTGCTTATTAAAAGCAAGCTATCCTAGCTTCATTAAGCCAATGACCTACTCTTAAAATATTTTAAAAAGGACACTTCTATTACCCCAACGCTGATTATGCTAAAGCATATCACAAGTAGAACATGTTATTTGCTTACATGCCAGCTCAGGCAATAAAATATTTTTCTGATTTAGAGTCCATCGACTTTTCCTGTCCAGTTATCACACATTAAGCACAGTGCAGAAAATCTCAAGCTGCAAGCTCTTCATGGAAATGTTTATTTTATCTTCTGTAGTAGACTGCTGAAGTCATGGAAAGATTTCTATTACACTTCAGTAAAAGTCCATTTTTCAAAAAGACTTGTGCACAAGTGATAGCTACTATCACACTGTACAACAGTGTTGTAAGTTTTGTGTTTAAGATCAAAATCTCTATAATCAAATTTGGTATAAAATTGTTTAAGTTAAAAATCAGCATGTATCAATGGAAAGCAAACTAGTGTTTCTTTACTGCTAACTGCATGAGGGAGCAAAGAGACACATACCTTTACAAAAGAGCGCCAAAGTATTTTGTGTTACCATAAAAAAAAAAATAACATGCTCTTTTGTTCCCTGGATTGTGGCTCAGATGGTGCATTAACTTCATATAACTCCAGAATGAGGTTAAAAAAAATTATGTACTGTATAGTGCCAGTTTCCTGCTTGCATTCTAGCAATGCTTGCCATTAAGTATAACTAGATTATACATATCCCCATGAATGTTCTTAAATTGTCAGTATGACGTTCTCAACTCCAATCTTCAAAAGATATTTGAATGCACAGGGCAAGGAACAGTTACCAAACTGCTTTCTCTTATAAGAAAGGGCCTGGGAGCTTGAAGCAAGTCACCTGCAAATAGCGAGTCACGGTATCAGTAATTTTTGAAAGTATGCCTCCTAACTTGAAGATTTACCTATGGATTCTGAGTATTTGTAGTAAGTTCTCCACAACATTCAGAAATAAACAGAAGAAAATCATGGCTGCTTTACAAGCATGATTGTTATAATCATGTACTATTATGTACTATAGTTGAAACCCACTGTAAAAATCTGGGAAAACAAACATTAGATCACAGTTGAACGTGAAGTTTTTGTAGAGGAACAGTCTATAATCTGAGCTGACAATATAATGCTGACAAGAATTTGTGCAATGATACTTCTGGTTTGGGAATGGTATCCATGGTGAATTGCACCAAGTACAACATTTTAAGTTCTACTGAATTTAGCTTTTAGTATTTGAGGTGGGGGTAGGAAAACAAAGACAGCACAGAGGGCAAAGTCTGCACATAAGCTTGTATTTATCCATTGGGAAGTCACCAAATTTCAGCAATTCCTGACTTAGTCATGCAAGTACTGCCAGGGTCACTCGGCTTTTACTGTAATAGCATTCAGAATGCTGTCAGACCTCAATAAAGTGACCAGCAAACATCCTCTTAAGTCAAAGCAGGAGTAACTAACTTCATGATTATAGAAGATCATATAGAAGTGAAGGTGAGGGAGACTGAGAAATTTCACATTCTTGATTACTGTGCTACAAGCCTAAGGCTTAGCAAGTATATTTAAAGAACTCAAAGAAAGCACTTGTGTGTGAGCTGACCCCAGTCTCCTCAATGGGAACGGATGCCTGGGCAGCGTGCCTGCTGTTCCTGTCTGTATGATGATTATTCACTCTGGCTGCAGGCCTACTGGCTTCAGGTTAAACAGAACTTCATAGGTTTTCCTCTTTGCTCACTAGCTGTTCTACAGATAGCATAGATAATGTGTCTGGACTAGCATCTATTTGTAAGAATTGCAATTCTTATTATATATATTCTACCCGTGAGAAGTTCAGCTTCAGCCCATTTTCTGCCTATAAATTATAGCAACCCAAATACAGAGCAGGCAAATGTTAACTTGGCAGTCTAAAAATTTGGGAAACTATTCCTGCTACTTTTTGTTGACATTCCCATAGGATCTACTGAAACCTGCACTTCATAAAGTGGCATATGACCTATGAAAATGTTCTATGACAAAATTAGAACAAGGTTTGTCTTAAACCTCTGTTCAGTTTTGAGATCATTCAAAATGCATATACTCCAAGTAACTAAAAGTTATTTGGAATGTTGAGGAATGTCCTAGAACTAAAAGGGTGTCCAGGAATACATTATCAGTGAGAATGGGTTAGTTAGACAACATGAGCCAGGAGATTCCTATTTAAATATGAAGAACATCAAGGCTTACACCTATCTCACTGTCTCATAGGAAAAATGCCACAATACCATAAGATGAACTATGAACAAATTCAGTGTAAGCTTCAGAGAACACATCCTAGACATTGTTCTGAGTAGCTGAGCACTGTCAAACTTTTTCTCAAACAGTTTTTTTTTTAAAACAGTTCATTACTATACAATGACATCGACCCCAAACCCCATCATTCCTTTGTTTACTAGAACACATCCATTTGAAAAATATTCTATTATTGTTATATCATTACATAGTTTAATCATACGCAGCTCCTTAAATATGAAAACTGAGATAAATGTAAGACAAGTATTTTTTTCTGTGGTACTTGACATCTGTCAACTACTGTAACTCAAGCACAATCTATTTTGTTCTTAACAATAGCAAAAATAACCTCCAAAGTGACAAGCCGTATCTGTCACTTGAAACTATACAAGCTTTGAGTGTATTTATAAACTGACTCAGGGAGAAGAGAGAGCATTGCAGGGTTCCATCTGTTTCTCAATTATTTCTAAACATTTGATTTCCTCTATGCTTGGGAAAAGGAATATCTTACTGCTAATATTTTATTAGAAGCATGCTTATGTTTTCTTCATACTCCTTAAGGTGAGGTTTGCTTCCAGACTTTGCATTTTAGAACCAACTTTTACTTGATTCTTTGGTTTTCAGCTGCTGATAGAAAAAGGGCCTACCTTAATGCTTCTTCAAAGAAAAGAAAGCATCACGGAGGAGTAGGAGATAAAATCAAGCGCTCGAGGAGAAATAAAGTCTGTGTAGGAAGGAAGGGGAAAGCCGCTTGGTGCCTAGATGATGCTTGAGAGGGTCAGAAATTAAGGACAAAATTAAGAACAAGAAAAGATGCAAGGGACAAATAGGAATGTAGGACTCAAGATAAGGAGACATACCAAACCAGAACACAGCGTAAACATGGACTTAAAATTACAAGGACTAAAGATCCTGTGCGGTCCAGAATGAAGATGGACTAAGGCTTCTCGCTATGCCACCACTGCTTATGCTATGCAGAGACATCAGTGTCTCACTCTCCAACACTGAACTCCAACACACACATCTGTGAAGGAATCCAAAATCTTTCTTGATTGAATCATAGAAGCACATTACATCCAGGGCAGAAAATGAAAGACTATTCAAGATGGAGTAGAGCAACATTAAAAAATAATAGGAAAAAACAACAAAAAAAACACAACACTTGAGAGCAGCAGAGTTCTAACCAGCCTGTTAGGTCATGTGCCTTACTTTGTACTTCACCCTAGCGAGGTGATTTTAAGAATGGTACTCATATACACCCTGCATCAAAATAACTTGAATAACTAACAAAAATTCAATCATTTTTACCCTCTCATATTTTCAATTAACTCAGCATTATCATGTTGCAATAACAAGACAATTAATCCTTAGCCTTTCCAATAACAATCGAATCCATGAATTATGCAAGTCTTCCCTACCACTTCAGTTATTATCTGTCTGACCACAGACTAGAATGGCCAGTGCTGTCATTCTGGAGAGACAGCATGGTTCACTGAGCAGGCAACAAACTCAACGTCCAGGTACATTTTCAACCACACCACTAACTTGCTATGTTACACAGAGCAAGGCACTTCAAAACTAACTAGTCACTCTTTATTACTAGATTTCTTCCACTCCAGCCAGCAGCACAAGCCCTCAGCTGGCCCAGGGGTTAAGCACAACAGAGCCTTACATTGTCTTCAAATAAAAGAGTGGCAAAGTGAGAGCCATGAATCCTACTGTGTTCCTGGACCCCTGCTCCTATTTCCTTCTTACCATAAACTCATTTATAGGGAATGTACATTATTGTTGATCTGTATATTGTAATAATAATTCCTTTAATTAGAACAATATTTTGTCCACTTTCTGACCCAGATAATCATTAATCATATGACCTCTTTTTTATCAAGACATAAAACTGCCTTTTTTTTTTTTAAACAAAGATTTTTAAGATAGACTTTGGTAGCTCATCTAAAAAGCGAAATATGATTCATTAAATTTATTTGCCAAGGAGACTTCCAAGAAAGAGTGGTTAAGATCTTTACTGCTGTTATTTTCTATTTTACAAAGAAGTTTACCTATTCCTTTGATGCTAATTTCACCTGGATCCAGCAACCCCAAGCTAACAGTAAAATAGATTTCTGATCAAGATGCAATTACCAGAGCACCACAACATGCACAGTTCCAATTTTAGAGGCACAAAAAATTCATTGTAATCTAACAGTGGAGAACAGCTAGCGGTTGGTGTCAATATATTTTCATCTTTGAACCAGCGACAGCGTAAACGTTTAGCACCCTACATCAGAACTCTAGTCACTACTGAAGTTCCTAAATTAATTGACATTTGACCTGTGTTTGAAATCTACATTTTGTTCATTGTCTGAACTTCTCACTTCAGCCATTTCTATAGACTGAAACAAAACACTAATGGAGGCCAAGATCATTTCATGATCTTTAGAGTGTACCTTCTGGAAAGCACTTGTATATACATTCTCCTAAAACTGAAAGATGAACAGCCTGTTGTCTTCCACCTCTTTGAAAGGAGTATACTGCTTCACCATAGGAAGCCATTTTTGTTCCGACTGATCAGAATCAGTCTTTCACCTCACTAGCCATTAATAAAATTCCAATGGCAAAATGCAGCAAATACAACACCTCATCGATACACATGTGAACTGTGGCTTGGGCACTACCATTCACAACCATTGTCCAGTACTATTGTTAGAGCCAGTCACCAGGATTCAGTGTCACAGTAGAAATGAAGCAATAAAACTCTCAGTATGAGTATGCCTAAAGTAACTAGGACAGACATACGCATTTTTCCACATTTACGTAGTACAAATATCCTAAGGACAAGTAATAACATGCATTTAATACAGTAAACCATGTATTAACCAAGTATTACATCAAAGTCCAAAGTCTAAAGTATATTTGGACACGTGAAAAGCAAAGATTTTTTGTTTGATACGACAAACATTTGCAATGTTTAAACCAGTCTTCGTGTAACCATTTCTAGCTACTCAACTTCCATACCTTAGCAATTGTTCTTTATCAACACAGATTCTTGAGTTTCCTATGCCATCCTGTATCTGCATAACACAATATGTACATTCCTATATCTACAATGCAAACTGAAGCTGAAGATAACAGCAGACAGGGTTCTTCCCTGTCCCATCCTAACGTTCACATGAATGATTTGTGAATAAGATTTTTCTGATTGTTTCTACAGGTCTTTTGTTGACTTTCCTACACAAACTGTTTGATAGTAGGCCTGCAATCAGTTCACATTGATCATCACTTCACTACTTGTTTTGTACTAATTACTATTAAACTAAATAGATCATGTGCTTCACATCAAAATAATCTACCGTCTATAAACACAAGTTTCAACTCGGAGAGCTTTTATACACTAATAGTTGTTAACATTTGTTTTGGTCATGCATTCAGAGCAATCTAGGTAATCTTACTCTAATTCTTCAGATCTGGAAAAATGAGATTAAGTCACATGAAACTGTTCCCATGATGGAACTATTCAAGGGTTACATATCTGAACCAATTTTTTATTTAACTTTTTTTCTAATGCTTTTAAAGAAAACAGACCACAGCTTTTCAGTCACAGAACTGCTTCCAAACATTGTAACTGATTCTATTCAATGAGTTTACCTAGAAACTCAACTCTTAAAAAAGTATGACAGAGAGATAACTAAATCCTGTGCTGACAGAAACTTTTACTTTGTTCATTACCGTCCACACTGGGATTCAAGGGCAGTTTTCACTTTTAAAGGCAATAACTTGCTTTAATCTCCCCTTTGTCCAAAGAGCTGATAAGTGGTCACTTTACTGCAATCACTCACTCAAGTATTCATAAAACTGTGATGGAAAGTGAGCTAGAAATCCACAAAATCCTGCAGAGTGACCAAAAACCAGCTAATACCAAGATGCCCGACCCATTTCCTCAGCAACTAGTGCAACCGCCTTCTTACTTTATTAAGCACATACCGGATGTAAAGACAGTTGAGTATAACCAAGGAACAGATCTATTATTTCTAAAGAATTAGCAGCTACCAATTGAGGAATTATAGCTTTCTATGCAGACTACTCCAGCCTTGCCATGTTTGTAAGCAGAACTGTCTCTTGCTGCTACTGAGGATGGTAAGAAATTCCGTCTCAGTGAAAAAAATTAAGTGAAATGAAGATACATTAAAATAGCAAGTGTGCCCTTAAACATTGCTGTTTTTCTTCCAGTCTCTGAAATTCTATTTAGTTCCTGACTTCTCAGCACAGTCAGTTACTTCTGTGAAATCAGCACTGCTTTGCCATACAGATGAGAGATCAGAATTTCAAAGCACTTTGTACAGAAGGATCTAACACAACACAAAGCTGAAATCTATCACAGATGATCAGAAAAATCTAGGCTTCCCCTCAGGCCTATTATTTTCCTGAAGATCTAGTAGGGAAAATAGTGAAAAGCATTATTTTCTCTCACACAAGCCAGTTTTAAGAGTCACACGAAAAAGGTGAAAATACAGGTTGAGTTGTTTGTGGTTTTTTATTTTTTTTCATTTCTCTTTACTGTAAATAACTGTTTCCATTACATTCATTCCATCTTTCCAGTGGTGGTCTGCTAGCAGCTCCTGAATACCTACAACTCTTTAAAGGGGATCCATAATATAGCCACAAAGGGAGCTCTCTCCTACGCAGCCCCATTTGAAAATCCATGCATTTCCTTCCAAGAAAAGTTAGGAAAATCCTGACAGATGGAAGAACCAGTAGACAGCTTCATCCCTGAAAAGACTGCATATTAACTCTGTCAAACAGAGATTACAGTTCTGATTCCATAATCTGCCTCTGAAGAGCTACTTCTGAAAATGCTGTGGGGCCCAGCTCCAGATCTCTGCATTCAGATCTCACCAGAGTCTTCATGTCTGTGCCACACAGAAGTTCCATCACATAATTTGTTTGATCAAGATGTGAAAAGTGACTTGACCTAACTTCTTATTGAGCCCATTTTAAGTAAATGGAACAGCCTGCCTTGCTTGAGTGTGAAAAAGATTAATAGAAACAACATTCTTTAGAGCCTATTATTATAGGACACTGCAAAAGAGTACTTCATGTCATGGCAACTAGAAGTAATTTATTTGGATAGTTTTTATATTGTATTCTAATTAAACTTAGATTAAAAAAACACTACAAAGCTAGAGTTTGTGTTTTCCACGATGGAAAGATTTTAATTTAAGTCAAAAAGTTAAGTTCTTATTTCTTCATATTTTTATTAATTTATCTACATTGATTCAAGTTGACTGGTTTGTTGGCAGGCATTTTTTTGGTAAGAGATTACTACAAGCCCAGAATTTTGAAGTTTTATCATCTTTTTTTTTCCTCCAGAGGATAGTCATCAAGATTCCTTTTAGTTTATGCAGTACTAAATAGCAGCTAACACTAACATCTCTATAGTCTAGCATGCAAGTCAATTTTGTCTGATCTTAAAATACCTTTCCACTCATATTGTGTTGAATAGTTTTGTTCTTCTGTAGCAAGTTTACTGGTTTCCAGCTCGGCAGATGAACACAGGCATGGTCTTCATTTAACAATATATCTTAATACCAATAAGACAACACTCAGTTTGAATCTAGGCTACAGAGCACAGTCCAGTAAGAAAGAAGAATAATCTGCAGTTCACCAGCTTCTGTCTGCAGCTTTCTTCACTTTGACTACTTGCTCTTTTTAGAATGAGATATCTGCAGCTTCACTTGAGAGAAAAAGTTTATTTGCTACCAACTCACAAGTGCAGTCTACTACTGGGCATCTTAACTTCCTCTGTCTCTCGTAGTCATACATGAACATACTGTCATGTCCACACTTGAGATCCTCATTTAATGGCACTCTGAATCCAGCTTTTACAGCCTGAAGAGCCATCACTGTGCCACCTCGAATATGAAAGTCATACCTCAGGGGCAAGAAGTTAACTTACCTGAGAGGTGACAGACAAGAAATTAATTTACACCCTTACTGTCTTCCATGCTGTTGTCCTCTTTAATTATTTGTCACTTTCTCCAAGACAGCACAAGACCACCCTGGTCAATGCCAGAAAGACAAAACCACGCAGCCTTTAGTAAGGCTACAAGCTTCTCTACACCACTGGAATTATTCAACCAGCACGAGTCCCATTAGCAATAATGTACAACAGCTTTAGCTCCCTGATCCGGAACTGACTAATCTATTGTGAGCATACCTCTATTAGTGTAACACCACAATAGGAAGAGAGCTGTTTTAGCTACAATGGTTTAGTTTGGAAGCAAACTTCCCTTATACAGACATTCCCTCAGCAGAGGTATTACATGACAGGTCTGCATTTACCCTAGAGGTCATGAGTACAGGGAGAAATAAAATCCAGCTTACTGATTATTAGTTAGTCTTGTAAGCACACTTAGTTTTCCTTTTTCATTAGAGAAACAACTAACATGTATGAAAGACCCTTAGAAGATGACGAACAGTAACATCTAATATGCAAATCAGCTTCCCAGGAGTTTTAATCTCCTGAGGCCTCCTTCATGAGGACAGCTGCCAGCTACAGACGCTTGGCTGACTAATTGGCATTAGCAATAAACAATATTTGAATTTGTCCAGGAAAGGAATGGAGAGTCTAAGAAAGGCTTATCAACATGCCTTAAAAAAAATCCAATAAGCCTCTATCTTCACCGAAATTACTGTTCAGTTCATTTCTACCTTTGAAAATTGCACTCATGCCAAATGGTGGTTTACAGTGCTCTAGACACCACCTAGATGAACTTTAGCTCTTGACAGGTTATGAAATAGGTATTGTGTACATAAATAAAAGTAACTGCTACTACAGTAAGTAGGGATACTATATGCTTGGGGTTTCGTAAGGCAGGTTTGTATTCAAACCTGAGTAGCTTACAAGCAAGTAAGACTTTTTATTAAATAACAGTCTGCTAGATTGCTTAGCAATATGCCAGTCTCTGAGCTACAAGACAACCTGTCCTATACGTTACAGATACTGCTGCAGAAAAGTTTTTCTCCAAATTCTTGGCAGTAACTATGACGTTAATCTTTTGTTTTCAGGAGCTATAACCTGACTTGTATAATATCTATCCAAAGTATTTAGATGCTTCTTTCACCATTTTTAAAGAATGCAGCTACTGGAAAACAACAAACAGAAGCGGACTAGACTGTACTTGCATTCTGACATGCACATTCCAGACAGAACTCAGAGTCAGTCTATGTTGTCAGAGTGAAGAAAATTAATGTAAGGACTTCAGGAAGAGAACTGATGCTATAGACAAGCAAGCTGCAAAAGAACCTGGAGAAAGGTGGAGACCGAAGCAAGCAACCATAAGCGATAACCACTGAAAAGAAAATTGAAATACAGGATGTGCGCAGCAGCTGCTGTTTTAAAACCTTTTGAATAAAGAATTAACAGCTGATGCTGTACTCAGTAGGCCTTGCATCTACTCTGAGAAACGGAGCTGAGCCAGGGAGACAGATGGCTGGTGAAGGAACTGACGTTGCCAGAGCTAGAACATTCAGTAGTAGGGAGGAAAAACAGCTATACCCATAAAGGAACTACTGCCAAACATGTAAGTGAAGTGAGAGGAATCATGTGATTTCAGCAGCTCTGCAGAATTGTGGGTGATGTGCTGAACTACAGGCAGTGAATAAGGCCCCAAGCTTGGCAGTTCAGCATCAGCACAGAAGCAAACAGACAAAGGAGTGATTGAAAGGTCAAGCACTACCTGAAAAACAGCAGCAAACAGTTCAAAAACATAAGTGATTTGAAAAGCAAGTACTGAAATGCTCAGTCAACATAAGCACTGAATAGATAAATTTATCTAGAATCAATTTGCAAAGAGATAGCTCATTATTCAATAGAAATAACCATGTCAGATGCTAAGAAGTGTGAAGAAGCCAGATTTAAAATCTCTCTACTAAGAAGAAAATAGTTTGAACAAACCTAGTGTTTCTCACAGCTGTAAGTCAGCTCTCAGTAAATTCCAGGTACACGTAATGCTTGCATCTTGAGACTCGCCTAGTGTTTGCATTCTCTACAGGCTTTAAGCACTTTTAGTAAAATTCACTTCTCCTTACACTTACCAGAAAAAAACACTTAAGAATACCCGCCCATAAATATCCTTGGAAATAGAGCAGCTTCAATGTGCAGTTGTGGGGAGAACAAGTTTGGGAATTTTACAGCTTTACAAAACAAAGGGAGGCATCCTGAGGTCTTAGGAAAAGAAATATAAAATTTATTAGCACTTGATATCTTCATAAGAAGTGACAGTTCTCAAGAAAATAGAGATGCATAGCGGTACCTAGAATGGGCATCTAAGAAAATAGGAAAAATCATTTCTACTGATTAGCCCATTCACTTTTTACTAAGTACTTTTCCAGCCCATTATCGCTGCCAATTATTGATAACAAGAGGAAAAAAACCAAATCTTTCTTCTGAACCCTGCAAAGGTGCTTATCAATTTAAAATTGCACTACTACAGATACAGCTTCAGTATATGCTGTTTTCATTGAACAGATTTGTACTGCCTAATATTAAGGGTGTTTAAGCCATGCAGTTACAGAAGAATCCACTTTTTAAGATAGCTCTTACCAAATTCTTCAAGTTTTGCTGAGATTTTAACCACGATTGCAGAAGAGCAACAGCTATGCCATGGACAAATAGAATATTCAAAATCCCATCAAATTTATTACAGAATAAGATTATCTTTTTGGTATTCAGAAAATTAAATTACTTTCCAAGATGCAGAAAGATTTTTTTAATATGCAGGCTAGGCAACCTAATTAAATAACAGTATGTGATGGCTCCAAAACATTATAGATCACACATTAAGGCAGAAAGCCAACATAATTACCAAGTTACCCAGCCCAGACTTTTAGACACAGAAAACAGATTTAAAACTACTAACGAGCATAAAAATCAACATCTGAATGATAAAAATAAGCCAATGCAACTGATAAAGCTAATTAATATGCTGACAGTTCAGAGGAAAAAATACACAGCAAAAGTCATCATCAGTAGGACTACATAAATCTACTACTAAAACCACTTTAGAGAGGCAGGTAGTACAAGTTTTACATGAAAACATACTCCCTGAGAACTAGAATATCAATGGGAAGCCTCTTTCACAGTGGGAACAAGCAGGTCAATAATGAGGTCATTATTGACCTCTCCCCCACCTCCCCCCTCCAAACCACACCCCAACAGCAACAACAAGAACAGCCCTCACTTTCTATCTATAGATATATCCAAAGTTAAAATACATTTTCATTTCATTCCTCTTCTTCACTCTACCTCAAGTTTTGTTGTTAGGTTTTTTTTTTTTTTGCCCCTTATTGGATTCCCGTTCTGCAGGAAAGTAGCATTAACGTGAATCAGAAGTGAGAGGATAAGAAAGCCACCTTAGGATGGCCAGGAGACACACGTAAGGAAAATGCCAGAAGGACAATCAGGTAACACGGGCAGCTCATCTGTACACCAGAGCAGGTTTCTGCCTCTCCCAGGCAGTATTCCCTTCACACAGCCGCATTCTGCCAGGCTCGCGCTCATCACCCTCACTCGATACCTCAGTCACTTGCATGCTAGAGGACCAGAAAGAGCGTGCTAACAGCCAGCCAGGTCAGCTCCGCATTTACAGTGACAGGACTTATTCATCACAATCGGTTAAAACACCAAGACTGATGCCCTTCTTTCCAAGTTTAAAAACTGGATAGATCTTAAGAGTCTGGCTACGTAGCACTAGAAAGATATACATGAGGTAAAATAAGGTATTCCTCAAGAGGGCACTGACATTTTACTTCAGAAGCCAACGTTAAATACCTCCAAATAAATAGAACATTAAAAAGAGTAATATACAGTTCATATTTCAGCTCAAGAACGCTAAGCGATATTTAGCTCTTCACCAGAGGCAGATAGTAGAAGTGAGGAGGCCCAGCCCTCACAGCCAGCCCTGCCACTGAGGAGACATCTAGGACCTGCAGTACCTCACCCGCGCCACCAGGACAAACCTACCCGCTCTCGCCAGAACACTCCACTAAACCAAAACGACTTCACCAGAAAGAAACAGTGTAGTAATAACAAACTCACTTACTTCTCAGAGAGAGGAGCCGCACCGCCTCACGACGCCCCGGCCGCCATCTCGTGCTCTCCTCACAGAGCTCCCGCCGTCCCTGATTGGCTCTTTCCATTCGCGCCTGCGGCTCTGCGGCCGAACAGCCAATCAGAGCACGAGTGGCGGGAAAGCGGGCTCCTCGTTATCGCGCCCCTCAGAGGGCGGGAAGGTCAGGGGAGTTTCCCCAGAGCTCGCGAGTATCACGACCATCTTTTCCTCGGGAGAGGTGAGCCCTTAAGAAGTAACTGAAACTTCATTTTCTCATTTCTTTCCTGACTTTGTCAAGCTTGTCTTACAGAAAAAGTAGAGGAGAACAAAAGCCTGAATGAGTGCAGCAATAGTGGTAGCTGAGGGAGAGTCAGAGGTGTGAGGAGAACTGGGGCTGGGACAGCGTGGCTGCTGCTGCTGGGCTCCTGAGCCACCCTGCCTGACAGAGCACAGGTTTCTCTCTGTGAGGGTCTCTTAGTTCTGTTTCTCCAGCATCACCTGTGGAATTAACCATGCTAGGCAGTATGGAGGAAGAGCATTTCAATGGCAGTAGATTTACTAAATAATTAAAAATATAAATATATTTTTGTACCCTTACTAAATAACTGAGCGCTGTTTCAAGTGAGAGATTCTGTAATACGCTATGGCTTTGTTTTTTTCCACGTGCAGCTCTCTGCCCTCTACAGAGCTGGGATCAGTGCCACCTGCTTGCTGCTTTTGCTCCAGGTGGAAAAGAGAGGGCAGACTGGGGTCAGGTGTGCCTGCTTGCAGCACATCTCCTGAGCGAGCAGCCCACCTTGCAGAACAGGAGGTTAGGCAGGGGATAAGTTAGTCTTATGGGGCAATTTCTTGCTGTGGAACTTGCTGAAAAATTAACTAAGCACAGTCTACCATTCCTTCTCTGTAGGTGGTGAGCCTACAAGTAAGCCTTTATGATTCTTGAGGGTTGGGGTGGGTTGGAGCTCCTCCGTGTGAGTTTCTGTATGAGATTTTGCCAAGACAGTGGATTTTAGGGCCTCGGGATCAAATGGATTAAGTATTCTGTGTTGTGTTTGCTCAGGGTGCAGGAAGGGAACGTTAAATTACACCCACTTGAAGTTACTTGCTAATGAATTACTTAATTATATGCTAGGGTATTAGAAGGGTTTTACATTAAGTCACCAATGTTTTTGTTGTCTCATAAGAATCACCTATGTTTAGATAGGCTAGAATTAACATTCTCTCTTTAAAAGTCTGTATTTTAACTGGAGGGAAAAGAAGATTATTTTAAGAAAACAGCGTGTTTAAATTTTTGGGGCAGGTGGTTGCAGTAAAAAGTGAAACACTAATACGTTAGATGTTAAGCATGTCTTGTAAAGGCAAGAGTTTCTTTAACAGGTGGTTGGAAACTTCTCCTTATAGCTCTGATCACAACGTGCAGATAAGTCTGATGCTTCTACTTTCGCTGCATGGTGGCTCAGGGAACTCATGAAAGCTTCTTAATTTAGTAGCTGTATGAATTGGCCAAAACTCTCACTTCAGTTCTACATTTGAACACAAAGGTGGGAGCTCCTGCTGTGCTACTATATTCAAATATCCTCAGTATAACAGAAACAAGGAAGGAAACTCTAACAACAACAAAACATTTATTGATGCCTTTGGGGCAAAGTTTTGCTGAAGGCAAAGCCTTGGTATTCCAGGTTTGACAGGAAATGTAAAAGGTATGAATGCTTCAAAATATATAATTTAATCTCATTTTGCATAATTATTTGTTTTAGGAAGTAACTTGGGGATTATATACCATTCTAATGCAGTTAAGTAACAAATGGCTCTGTTCTCTTTAGCAAGACATCATGTAAATTATCAGTTGGATGAATATATTTTACTATTGTATTTTCTGCCAGTGTCTTTTAAACTCAACTCACTTACATAGATTCAACCTGGTTCAATTACTGGAGTATGGGAGGTATTGATGGTTTTCTTTCAGGCCAGTTGTGAGCTCTGTTCTGGCTCTGGATCTACTGTCATTAGCAATGTGCCAGACTAACATCGATGACAAACTGACAAAGAGAAAGAATAATATGCAAATAAAACAGGCTAAAACCTAAACTGTACTATGGACAGTGGCAGTAAATATAGCAGAAGTAAGCTTTGTCATTTAAAGGTTTATTCAGTCTGTTACAGGTTGCCTCTTGCTTTGCTCCTCCCCTGACAGGAATACAGTCAGGAGTCCCCAAAACATTCAGTGGCTGCAGTATTACTTTTGGGCTTCCAAAATCAGATTTTCAAGAGCACGGAGCCAGGTTTTTGAGTATTTGGCATCTAATAATTGGAGACAGATTTTTCAAAAGAGGTTGGTGTTGATTGTGCTGAGTTCTAGTAAAGATCTGTCCAGATCGATTTTGTGCCTAAGCAAGCTGATCTGTTGAAAATCTACTCCCTGTAGCTATGCATGACATTCTTAGAAGGTAGTGAGGGCAGTCATAACAAGTATAAAAGAAAACGCAGAGCAAAGACAAAGTCTCCATTCATTTCAGTAGCCCCAAACTGATGCCCTGCACAAAATAGGACAGCGTTTTCCTGCTTGCTATGTGCAGGCGAACAATTTTCGAAGTTCAGACCAAACTTAACATCGAGGGAATATTTATTGTTTTGCTACCTCCATTCTGTCTATGTGTTTGTCTAAACCATGGCCTTTTGTGAAAGGAAGACTGCTACTTAGAAGAGTGTGAAAAGTCTTGTGTGATTGGGATTGTACAGGAATTAAATGCTTTAATTAAAATTTACGTAAGCATTAATATTGTGAGTTTTATGATATAACCACTGTTTCTAGAGCTGTACTGCCTTCTGGCTAAACATTTTATCTTTGATTGCCCTTCTCTGTAATCAATGATGCAGTTCCTGCTGAATTTGATTTAGACTGTTTGATCTAGCAGTGCTGAGCCCTATATAAAACATAGCTGCATCACCAACAAAAGTAATGTTTTATAATGGGAAAAACTTTCATTTGGCCAACATTTTTACTAGCAGAGTCATCACGGGGTCATAGTATTGAACTATGAGGTCTTTCTGGCTAGTCATTTGACTTACTGCTGCAGATTCATGCACATTAGATGATTTTCCACCTCTGAATAATTCCTTTAACTTGAAAATTATTTAGTTGTCTGTTAACACAATGTTTTGAACTTGTCTTTGGTCCCTTAAAAATGACTATGTCTGTTCGGTACTGAGTGGTTAAATAAATTTTATGTGGTCAGAGGCTAGCTTGCAGTGCCTAGCCTGAACATACTCTGTAGATGAGTGAAAGCAATTTTCCCAGACATGTTATCAGGTGATTGCACTTTATTTCCTATGGCATGCACAAAGATGTCATGGTGGTAAATACATTAGGTGGGGAAGGGTAATATTTCATAAATCATTCCTCCTTTCTTCGCAAAGACTAAAAATATACAAAATTGTGAAATGTCTATCACATAAGACCAGAGAAATTCATACCAGTCACAAGCCTCATTCATTTTGGACAAAGAATTCTTGATGTGCTTTTGATGAGATGCAGCTTCCTTTGTCGCGCTTTTAGGAGGGGGGATGATTTAGCTGTATTTTACATCTGTAGTCTATTCCTTGAATGTCTTTCTGCAAATGAATTTAATTTGCTGAGGCTAATATAGTGAATCTGATTCAGCTTGCACCTCACTGATATTGTGAGCTTATTACGGCATTATTAGTCTCTAATTATAGGCATGAAGGTAAGTAGTGGCCTAGTAATGAAGGGTACACACCCAGTGCATCATGTCAAGAATTTTAAATGAGGCAAATATATATATACGTATGTGCACACGTGTGTGGAAAGATACACCAGGTTGATATCTATCAAAAGGCCATTTTCTGGAAGTGGCTACTCTGAAAATGTTCCCAAGATGTATTAAAAATTACTGTGCTGTCACTTGTTCTTCCAAGCTACAGACTGGAACTTGTCACAAATGTGGATGTGTACAATCTGTATAGCTTGAAATACTGCATAGCACTGTTCTGCTTTAGTATTTGATGTGCTTTCAGTTTTGAAAATCAAATGATCTATTTATGCTTTAGAAATCTCAAATATTTACTAGCATCGTTACAGAACCAATGTAACTGTCTTCTGAGATTTAAGATACTGGAAACTAATTTTGTGCGCCTTTCCAAAACATCCTCCTGTTGCGTGAGCAGAAATTTGTGAGACTGATTATTAGGGGATCTTACAAGACTCATTTCTAGAGAAACTCCTGCGTGCTTTCAGATTTCTTCACTGTAAAATTGTACTGAATGTGCCACAGTAAACTAATATGATTAGAAGGAGCGGAGGGATGATAACTATCAATAGGGGGCAGAGACCATATAAATTACATTTGTAGTATTTTTATTCTGAAGAATAAAACACAGTCAAAGAGGACTGGTGGCCAAAGAAGATAGAATGAACCTGAGAAGGAAGGAAATACTGCTTTTGGTACAGCAAAGAGTGAGATCTAAGAAAAATGACAGAAATAGAGGCAAAAATGGCACCTTCTCTTCTGAAATCACATCTCAAACTTCAGATATGTGGAGTAAGTATTTTTGACAGAGGAAAGGATCCTGTACAATGTGAACAGTTGTTGGAAATATCCAAATAATTGATCAGGACGGTATCTCTGATCAAAGCAGATTTTATTTGCAATTGCAGTGGCGGGCGTCCTGCAAACAGGAGTGCCTGCAGAAGGCAGTGTTCCATCTTTTATGCCCTATTACCCAATGCTTACCTTTTCCTCCCCTGGTTCCTTATTGGCTGAGTACTTCAGGTTCACAATCTTCCCAGCGCTCAACTAAACATACAGATACTGGCTGAACATAAATTGTTGCTAGCTAAGCATGTATATTGCTAATTAATTAACTTTGAACTCTTGCTTACTCAGCACTCAGTCATTATTTCTGGACACCTGTTCGTCCTTGGGTTGAGATTAGTGTGGAAGGAGGACAGAGGGGGGCATCCTGATGCTGCCTCTTGTATCCCAACCTACCCACAGAGTGAGGCAGTTTGGCCTTGTGTGGAGGCCCTGGCTTCTTGGGTGTTTGACAAGTCTGCTTTCCTTTTGCTGAGGGTCTCTTATCCAAACAGAACAGCCTTACAGCATGCTTTCCAGTCCAAAATACTATTCCCATACTATTCACAACTATTTCAGTTTTACAAGTGAGAATTAATCACATAATTCAACAACTGTATTTATAAAATATGTTACTGAAATATATGGTATTTTTACTTTTTCAAACTAGCTGTTTCTGAGGGCAAGTTACAAAACACATTGTGCTCTACTTCTTTAGATCAATTCCCCTTTTTTGATATCTAATGCAGAAACAACATTTGATTTCTTCAGAGTAAAACTAGCAACCTGCCGAATGCCAAGTAATAGCCAGTCTCCTCTTCAGTACTTTCTGCAGTTTTTTGTACCCTATCTCTAAATATTCACACAACCTTTTTAAAGTTGTCGGCTGTAGTGATGTGCCCTGACACAAAATAGTATTTTGGGCATGCAGGTCGTACTCAGTTTTAGGATGATGCAAGTCAGTGTTGCTCCACGTAGATTTTAGCAGGATCAGTTCCTTGGTTTAGCTGCCCGTGCAGGGCTGCTTGAAGCACTATTGTCAGTACAAGGGATAAGCTGAAAAATCCTGAAACAAGAGAGAGTGCAAGGCGATCCTTGCTGGAGGTTGCACAGGTTCACACTGGCTGAGTTAAGCTTTCTGTGAACGTATGAAAAATGGGCTTGCGCAGAGTTTAGTTACTCCTTGCTGTTTGGAGTAGTTTATTAAATTATTAAATGTCATGTTGCATTTCAATCTGTCCAGTTTTCTGCTCTGGTTTGCTTTAAAACTGGAAAAAAATCCCTTAAGTGTTCTAGGTGCTATGGAGACCATGCTGATGTCAGAAATGTTTGCAGTGGGGGCCTGGAAAAGGGAAACAGATGTCTGCAGTTACTGTTGAACGTGGTTGGTTGTTGGTGCATAATGTAGAGCAATGGTCTGCAGTACAGAATTGCTGAGCTAGCGGTGGATGTGGTAAAGTACAGCTTGTGGAGAGACACGTTGTCACCTTCCTCCAGTGCTGTGGCACTGAAACTCTGCCGTATGGTGTCCTGCTGTGTCCTGCTGTGTCCGCGCGGGGCTGAGCTACGCCATATGGCTGCATTAGCTTGAACTGCTGCCAGCTCAGGTGCCTGCTTTTTATTTGCAGACTTGGGCCAGATTAAACTGCCTGTTCAACTCTGTCTTTCCTTCTGTCCCAGTATATGATGAAGTACCTTTCTGGCGCTTTGCATATCTTGACCTTTACAGATCTTTATTTTTTAGGTGGCTCCTAAACTTTTATGAAACCCGAGGAGCCCGGGGTAAAGAGATGGAGCCTGAGATGTCGCTCTTGATTGGGGGAGAAGAGAAAAAGGATATTTTTTTCTTAAGTATTGAATTTTATGGGAAAGTTAAATGTTGCTGATAATATTTTGCCATGGTATTTTGACTGAACCGGAGAACCAGGAACAGACCTCCCTTGCCTTCCAAAAAAAAAGCTTTCCAAATGCCAGACTTCCAGTTCTCCCTCACTCTGAAAGAAATCTCCTTCTCTATGAATCTTGAATCCAATTTTGTGCAGTTAATACCAGTGCAGAACTCTGTCACTAAGGTCATTAGCTTGATTATTGATTTAGCCACCCTGCATGGTTTCTCAACGCATCTCAAATACAGTTAAAGCAGGACCTGCCCACATACTTTCAAAACAGGCTGCTTAGTTGTGGTCTCTTCTGCCATATCTATTGTCTCTCTTGGTGTTATTTTTTATTCTGAACCATAAATAAGCAGTCAAGTGTCTTAGGTGCTTATTTGTCAAGTTTTCTAACAAGCCTCTTTTGTTTTACTCTCCCCTGTGGTTAGAAGCTGCCTGCAAACATCCCTTGAGGTCACCTTTCCTTTAAAATCCATCTTTTTGAAATTCTCATTTGTTGTGGTATCTATAGAGCCTTTACAGTGATTGAATAGTGCTTATCATGATGCTCAAAATTAGCTTCTTGCATGTACTTTCCCATCGCTCCGTGCTGTTGTCCAGAAAATAAAATGAAAGATTTGATAAGCTCCCTTCTAGGAGCAGAGCCCAGGCATTCAGGAAGAGACCTATAATATCAGCTCACTTTAATAGTGAATGAGATTTTAGAGTAGGTTTTATGTCTGTCTTATTACTATATTGACTTCTACATATTCTTTCATACACAAAGTATTTGTGTGAGAGCTCTGTTCATTTTCCTAAGAGTATTCCTGTGTATGGAATTGTTTTTTCCCATTGGTATTCAGGATATTTTCTTGCTAAAAAAAAAGAGGACAGTTTAAAAAAAAAAAAAAAAGTAGGTAGCCTGCTTAGTTAGCCTCTGTCGAGTATGAGTAGACTCAAGTCTAAACCAGTAATGGTTTCCATGTAGTGCAAACTCACCTACATGTGCAGTATGGAAATCACGTGCTGCTTAGTGAATGAGGAAATGCAATCCTGATCAGAATGATACTGAAGTACTACTGAAAAGAAAAGGCTACTGGAAAAGGGGGGGTGAGAGAGAAGAAGAGAAGGTTTCTAGTTGTAAATTATTATTGATTGGAAGGGAAGTGCAAGGTGCCTTCAAGGATTGTTCCTTCCTAATGAAATGTGCATTAACATTAAAAATACACATTTTTAATCAGGCTGATGTGCCTACACTGTGAAATAAAAGTTTTTTTCTTGTTAATGGTATCTAGAGCAGCATTCACGTTTATCTATGGTGGTGTGGGTTATGTGATGAAGTGATTCTGTGCTTGAAAGCTACAATTATTCTGTAAACTTCAAAATCTGGAATTCAAAATTAGAAGAGGCTGAGAATTGCTGTGTTTGATCGGCTCAGGCTGAAAGCTGGAGAGAAAGTGGTTTGGCTTTTATGCATTCTGTCAGATACAACAATGCTAACCGAGGAACCTGTCACCTCCCTAGAGTCTCTTTTCAGACAGAAGGGCAATAATGAATCTCAAAAGAAATTCACAATCGGAAGAAGCAGTGTTTTGTGTATGAGTGTTTCTCGTGAAGCTATGAACATTAGTCTTGTACTGTATTACTTTAGAAAATACCACGTGAATCCCTGTATCTTTACTGATTCAAGACATGAAAGGAGATATTTGTTTTGATTACTGAATTTAAAAAGAGCCTGTTGTGTTCCATCAGAACACAGGTAGAGTTAAGAATCCAATCTGTTTTCCAAATGGAAACATCATTCCAGTGTGTTGTCTGTATGCTCCAGTGATGTTGCCTGAGCAACTTACAGCAAAATACAGCAGGGTTGTTTTCTGTGATTCTTGAAGATATTGACAACAAGAAGTTTTACTTCGTGGGCATCCCTGTATATTATGCATTTTGCATACTAGATTTCTTACAGTTACAGTTTTCACTGGGAATAAACTTGTAAATTGTCACTCTGGATTCCATGGGACTTCTTGCAACAGAAGAGGCTGAGGGACTCAAATGAAAACCACGACTTGCTTTCTGCAGGATACTTTCATTTGTTGTTGGAAAGTACTGTTGTGATGTCTGCATTTTACTAAATGTTGTACTTGGATTTTCTTTTTTTTTTCCTGAGGTAGTTAGGCTCTATTGGAAACTGAAAATATTTCCAGCTGAAGATACAGCAGATTCTGACATGACTTACATTGGTTAGCACTTATTTTGCTAGTGTTTGGTAGCAAATAGTACCTAGTTACTAGCTAAACAATAGAATTCTTCGGTGCTTTAAAACTAAAGAGATTCTAAATTCCAGGTTTAATGCAAGTCTGAAACTGGAGACAGCTGAATGGATGAGCAGGTAGTCCTGATTTACTTAAGTGTGAGGGTATCTGTTTTGTCATATGCAACCTCTTTATAAGAAGTCTGGTTCTTTATAAGAAGTCTTGATGACTTCTTTATGTGAAGTTCTAAATAAATGAGATCGCAAAATCACACTGGATCTAAATCTGCCTTTTGCTTTCTAAGCACTAATCACAAATAACCAGCTAATGAGAACCTGTGTATAACACACAGTCTGTAAAAGAATTGTTAGTGTCGTGCTTTTCTGTTGGTTTGTTTTGGTTATTCAGGCTTTGTCTCAAACATAACCAACATCTCACATTCTTTGGTTCCTGGACAGTGATAGTCACCACTGTATGTTTCACTTTTCACTGGTGGACATTTAAATATAATATATTTAAAATAGCATTAAAATTGACCTTACTGGTTTTAATGTCTTCAGCGTCCTGTTTAAAAACCAGAAAATTCAGCTATTTTCATGCACCAGATGAGTATGTTTCTGTAAGACATATTGTACCTTTCCTCACTTCCATGGTGGCATCTCATCGAGCTTGCTTTGTATGAAAGCTTGTTCTCTGCTGACTTTAGAAATGCTGGAGAAATATCTGGAAAATTCACCAGTTTATAGAGTATAATTAGAAAGCATATGCATTGTGTAGCTTTATTTTCAAGTGTGAGTTGTCTGAGACCCTGTGCTGTCCCTGTGCTAACTTTGAATGTTCTTGACTGCTAGTTCTTGCTACAAAGAGAAAACTGATCTTTAAAACTTTAGTGTTTTTCTACAGTATAATTACAGTTAAAATTCTAAAACTGACATGGATTAATTAGTACAATGACATTTTCTGCTAGTATCTTCAAGAGGACAAGGACAAAGGAACAGATATTCTGTCAAAAGCTTCGGAATAGAGTAGTTCAAAGTAGATTTAAAGGCCAGGGAAAACACAGAGGTTGCACTTTGAGTGCTGATGGTGTTGTTGAACCTAGCTTTATGCACCTCCAGTACAAACACGTTGTCTACTCAGAGTTTGAGCAAATCATCTGCACAGCCTTTATGAGCAGTGGAAAGACATAAGCAATTCAGTGTGCAGTTCATTTCAGCTTCATAAATCTAAGTAAAAATATCTGCCTTATGGAGATCAGAGCAGTGCTTGTGTGCCAAGTATGCTTAAACATAGAACAGATTTTCTTTGAATAGGTCTTATCCCAAAACGAATCGCTTGTAAGAGCTTGCAGTGACTAATGTGTAGCACAGCTAAGTGACTTATTGCAATCCAAGAGCTGTGGGATGAGCAAGACCTGGTTGTTTTATCAAGCAGATCATTTAGTGTTTAATTTTAAAGGTGGAGCGTTTTGTTACTGAATGGCTGCATTTACCCCTTCTGCTTTGATGCCAGGTGGGTGTTGAGGTGTTAGATTGTTAATTCTAATGCTTGTGGTAAAGGCAATAATTAAGTAAATCAGAACCAAAAGAAAATACGAAGAAACAAAATTTCTAGAGAATGACAGCGTTGCAATTTTACTTAAAAGCTCTAGGAGACATGATTTCTGATATAAATAATATGAAAAATTATGGTTTCCAAACAGTTACTTCTGTTCTGCTGAGTTGAACTGTGATAGGAAGTGCCAAATACTAAATAAATCAATGGCTTTTGAATCCTTGAAGTCTTATACCTATTATGTTACGAATCCCAAAAATGTGAGGAATGATGGTTACAAATAATGAACGTGCGTTCTGTTTGTATGGTCTACATTGAAAGCCTTATTTTGGATTTCTGTAGCTCAAGTCCAAAAGCCCTACGTGGGGCTCAGGTACCTCTCAGCAAAGCGTGTTTGCTTTTGCAAAAAGTAAACGACCATATGAGCTATTCATTTATTAGAACCTGTTCTCCACAAGTGGTTTCTAAACTTGTTACATGAATAATCATAGAATTGTGGAATAATGTCCAGAGATGGCAGAAGATCTACCTCTATTTTAAGCTAACATAACGTTAAGAACTTTTTATGAAGTTAATATGTATTGCTCTATGTTTTGTCTGATAATTATTGACAAGGTGAAACAATTCCATCTTCAACTCACTTTGCATAAACCCTGAAAATAATAAATGCTTAGATCTTCAAATGCTTCTTATTTTTTAACTAATATAAATGTGGTGTTAAAAACATGCCCAAGCTGCAGGACAGATAAAACTTGTTTTATCTTGGATAGAATGAGCAGAAAATACTCTGTAAAGCATCTTGCATGCGTGCATTTAAGTTACAGAGAAGCTGTTACATTAGCAGTGCAATGCCATGCCACTGATACTAATGTGATGCTGAAGACTATTAAAGCACTGTCTGTTTGTGCAGAAGTATTCAGTAATACCTGACTATGCTCAAATAAAATGTCAGTAGCTCTGTATCTGTCATTACTCAGAAGCTACTTTAACGAGCTAGTTTAAAACAAACAAACAAAAAGTTGTCATCTAGCAAAGACTCTGGAGTTCTGCTTTCACGTGCCAGCTGATGACTCAGTGGAACTACAACGTGCTGTGGAAATGCGCCTTTATACGGGGTCATCCATCACTCCAAGTCTGTGATCTCATAATAAGAAGCGCAGAGATTCATGTTTTATTAAAGTAAGGTAACTTTTACAATGACATATGTAATGAGAGGGGGAACAGATTGATTGAAAAGCTTCCATCTTTCTCTAATTAATATAGAACTGAAATGATCTAAAATTGAAGAACACTATCATCCTGGAAAAATTAGCTGTCTTAAGTTTCATTCTTCCCCCTGTCATGGCTCGTTAATGAGGAAAATCCTTTCCGTTGCTATTTTCTACAAAATGATCCTCAGCCAGAACAGCGAGTGCTCGTTATCTCCTTAACCCCACAAACAATGATACGGAATAATTTCATCTATGCAGTGAATTGTAATGTATGTAGCTTACGCTATGGCTCAGTAATAGCACAGCAGCTCCTTTAAAGCTGTTTGCACGGTTTGTTGTTTGTATTCTGCTCCTGGGAAGTGACTTGCAAGTTGTGAGGAATAGCAGTAGATCTGCTTGATTTCTGGTTCTGTGCTGTTCTTGCCCTTTCCAAACTCCATTTCAGGAGGAAATGGCAGGAAGCAGCATAACTGAAAAAGACAAGAACAACTTGTACTGAAGAGGGGTTACAGGGAAAAAGGAGAAAATGCTGAGCTGCCTACCATCACAACTTACCAGGAACAAAACACTAATGCAGCCCATCTATATAAACCCATTATAACTAGCAACTAACAATGGGGGGGAAAGCCGTGCTCTTGAAAGCTGAAAATTGGGAGAAGTTCACCTCTCTGTGCATGCATTATGAGCGGTACTTGTGGATGTGAGCACATCTCAGTCAGATTAAGGCAAGTCAATAAGGTTTTGCCAGGCTTCACTCTAAAGGGTTGGAACAGAGGAAGAAACTGAAAATAAAGGAAATCCTTAAAATGCTTTACTTGCTAAAAATATTCCATATGTAAGTCACTGTAAAAGTAAAGAAAAAATGATGCTCTCTCAATGAGGTGAGACCAGAAATAGTTAAACATTGTCATGAAAAACTTCTAATATCCATAGCTAATATTTACCAATCCATAAAGAATACAATAATTGACTTCTGACAGCAAAACAAATTTTCTGAGCATCTTTTTTTACATGCTTCTCTTCTGCATTGCTTAGCAGCACTACTAGAACATGACCTTCTGCAGACTTGTTCATGCTAGGAAAAAAAAAACAGTCTTCATCTATTGGATAACTCGATGGATACATCACTGATTTTTAGATCTTATCTTCAGGTTACGGTTCCAGTAGTGCTTCTAATATCTATTGTGTGTAACTTGTTCAGGAAAGATGTTGATTTCTTCTCATGAGGTACTGTCGTTGTGCAGTGTAGAGGAATATGATTCAGGGAACAGTCATGAACTTGCAGTTGATAGGCGTGCTGTCCATAAAACATCCTTGAGCTGTCTTGAAGCTTGTTGCCTTCCCCCGTTCAACTGCTTGACAGGAAAAAAATCCCAGCAAGCCTAGTATCTGTTCTCACTGGCAGAATGAATAAAGCAGAATGCTGGCAGGGTGCAGAACAATCCTAATTTCTGAAATGCTGTTATGCATCAGTGCAAGAGACAAGTACAAACTGACATCCTGCAACAACTCTCAAGGTGAATTCCTTTGAGTAAAGCTGACGATTTATTATTGTATTTCAAGTTTGTATCAGAAATTCTAACAAATATATATAGCTTTTGTTAACTATTACACTTGAAGGGAAAAAGAAAATTACCTGGATGTTGTCAAAGTTCCATGTTTTAGTTCAGAGATTTATGTACTCTGTTCCCTGCCTGTTGTCAAACCTGACAGAATTGGAAAGCTCTGTTAAATTCTGTAGATGGACTTGCGGGATTTGTGGTATCGTTTTCTTCTATCCACTGCTTTGCTGTATGATAATAGGTAAAATAATTAGGTGCTTAGTTTGAACCTTCTGTTAAGCAGGCTTAATATTAAATTATAGAACTGACTGGATGCTCAAATTAGCGGATAATCTTTTGAATGGAGTTAACAGCAAGTTCAGGCCTAAGAGTAAGAGCTGAAGGACAGAAATTAGAGGGTTTGGAGCTTCTCTCTTTTATCCAGAACAAAACACAGTTTAAAATTAAACTTGCTGAGGTTAGTTAGTGTCTCACTGCTGAATCAGTTTCTTGAGTCAGAAACAAACACTGGGGGAGCTGGATACAAAGCAATTTCCACTTTAAATTCTGCTTAAGTTGAGACTTTTATAATTATTTTCTTAAATAACTGGAGATGTTTAGGGATGGAGTTCCATGCAAAGTGTAATTTTGGACTTGCTGGTTTCTTTACTAATAAAATGTAGTTATTGCCGTAATATTTTAAAATCTACTGAACTATTACTTACAATATCTCAGTAACATCTCAACAATCCTAGATGTTTTTAAGCAGAGAAAATGATGTTGATTGAGAGCAAATGTGATCTTGGTGTCAGAAAGAGCTCGCGGGATTAAAGCCATGCGTGGTCACTTTTCATCCATTTTTCTGTTTTGCCACAGTAATTAGGCACTATGCCAGGCACCACAATAGCAAAGAATGTTTCTTCAGTAGAATATTACAGTCACTGCTGGACATGTACTGAGATCTGTGTTTTTCTCTTTATGGCCATATCTTCAATGGGGAAAACTTTTGATCATGACTTAATTTCTTGTAAGGTGTCTACATGCTGTACAAGCTTGGGGCCATAAAAGATGATTGTTCACACTGCCATAATGCAAGGTGTGCTTGGGGTTTTTTTGTGTGCTCTTGTTTGTGTGTGCATGTGTGTTTTGCTTGCTTGCTTTTTATCTTCAGCGTACCTTGAGAGGATTTGATGCAGGGCAGGGATGAGTAATGTGATGCATAGATCATGTTTTGGAAGTAACATCAGTGAATCTTGCAATTTTTAGTAGAGTTAGCTCCTTGGGTTTGTATTCAGGTTTTACAGCGTTTTTTGTGTCTGTAGGAATGACTGTGTTCAGCAGAGTATTTTCTTTGGTTGGAATTAAGAGCCATTTGCTGACAACCAAGCTGTAAGAAAAAGGATTGTGTTCCATCTGAATTGAAAGGCAGTATCACCACTGCAGGCCACAGACAGGAATGGGCTACGTGAGACTTCTAAAGCCTTCAGTTTGATTTTGGATTCTATTTAAATCTAGTCTACACATTGTTTTTGGTAGTGTCTGTCTTTCATTCTACTGCTGCATCCAACTATTGGAGTATGAATAATCAAGTCTGGAATTGATTTTTAAAAAAATTATTGCTGACTCGGTGTTAGCAATTCACTCAAGAACTGGTGGAGGTGTACGTATTTTCCTTTAAATACTACTAATGATGTAATTTAAAGCTTTCATATATAACATCTGGTTTATTTGGAACTAAAATGGTAGTGAACAGATAAACAGAGTTTAGCCAGATGGATGTTCATGGATTTCAAATGCACGACCTTGAGTAGATTTTTATACTCTGTTTCAGGCTTTCATAAACTCTGGTGACCTATACAGCAAGAAGGGAACTCCTCTCCTGCAAAACTGGAATTCAAATGCAGTCCTCTTTTCAGTGCTGTAATGTTTTTCTTTTGGAACTGCAGCTCCACAAGTTGCTTATTGTCAAGTTTATTGTATCTGTTAAATTAGACTCAGGTTCCCGTTTATGTTATTTTAGCTTTCTGAGGAGAACAAAATGCTGAATTTAAATATTATTGTGTTAGGTTTTAATATGTAACGGGCTCGTTTTGGACTAAGCAAATTTGGTAGCTACCTTGAGATACTAATTGCATCCATAGAAACTGTGAGAGAGCTGGAGCGTCCCTTATTTACCTCCTGAACAATGCACAAATTGCCTTTATTTGTTGTTGGGTGAGTTGAGTGGCTTTGATCATTTTACATAAGCTGCAAAGCATACATCTTTTAGGCACAGCACACGTGTAAGTGCATGTGATAGACTAGGTTCCTGTACGGCCTCTCTCAGAATTAACTTGTATAATTGGTGCTTGAACAATGTAAGGAGCACATATCTATGTTATGCAATAACACAATGTTGTGAATAATAAGTTATGCAACTTGATCTGTGAACTGAAGGCAACTAATTTGAGCAATATAGGGATCTCTTTCCCAGGTCTCTTAATTTATATTCACTTGATATCTTGGCTAACATGCTAACATTTATTTTACTGTGGGAGTGGTGCGACCTCATAAAGGATTCCCAACATTACAATAACAAAAGGTAATGGGAGGGAAAGGAGTGTCTCTGTTACAGATACAGCATTGCTTCTGCCCAGGGCTTCCAAGTCAGCCTCAGCCTTATGTATGTTGCATCAATAAAGGCTTCTGGGAAAGGATGGAATCTGTAATTCCAGAGCGTGTTCTCAGAGCATTCCTTTCTAGTGATGTGCTGATTTCAGCTGGTAGGCTTAGAACTGGGAGAATGCAGTTAAATACTGTTTTTTTTGTTTTGTTTTGTTTTTTTTTACAGTTATCACATTCTGGAGTTTCTGATTCTCATCATACTTCTCTTTGCATGAATTTTTGATAGATGCAAATTCAATGAATGGGGAAATCTAGGGCATTTTTGTATGGTAAAGTAAGTGGCTTTGGTATTGTTGTTTGTAAGAGGAGGGAAAAAGATGTACCAGTCCCCAGTGAATTGCATGTAGAAAATTACACTTTAAGTTGCTAGTAAAGAAGATATTTAACATTTTGTTCATGGAAAATACAGTCCGTCTTCCCCTACTTAGCTTCACATGTATAATGTACAGTCTTGCTTGACGTTCTGTCTTGGGGTGGAGCAATTTCTCTTTGGAGTATACAGAACTTAATATTACTGTCTGGCACTCGTCCTGCTGAAGGACCTGGGCAGTGTCAGTCTGGTTTCTCCAGCTGGAAGCTCTGTTTCTTGCCTTGTTTGTATGAGCACATACTATGTACCTGTTTGTGCCTTTGTACATGCTGTATACTTGCAGACATCATTCTTTCTTGTAGTGTTTCTTCACTTGCTCTGAAGTAATCTTACTAATTACACAAAAGTAAGCTATAGCCCATGAGTTGTGTTATTTCAGTGAAAGAAAAATTCTTATGTGCTCATTATGCTCAAATTGTAATTAGTTTTTTTATTAAAAAATAGAAGTAATGTTTGAACATTTATTACATCTTAACTCTTCCCTCCTATCTTTATTAATACATATCTATGCATATTTATGAATACGTTGCAGAGAGAATGGGAGTTTTTAAATCAAGTCTCGTGATCCTTTCAGGGAGTATGTGGACTAGATAGACATTGCTGCTAGCAAACAAGTTACACCATAAGAAGGCTGTCTGTGGGCTTTCAGTGCCTAACTTGTATTTGTCTAGTTAGCAATTGGATGTGAGCCAATACAATAGTCAGCTTAAGAAGAAACTGCCTAATTTTCTAAACTGGTTTCTTCTCAGAAGCAGGCCAAGAATTAACTGCTGAAGAGGCCTAACAACAGCAGTAGCAGCCATTGTTCTTGCCTCCATTAACTCTGATGGAAGTAATTTGCTGCTCCCTTCAATGAGAAAAAGACTGTGGCTAATAACGTGGTAATAAGTTTTTAATTTGAAGTGACGGGATGCATGTAGGTGTCTAAAAAGTAATCAGAAATTGAAATTAAAGAGAGGAGAGTGTTCTCAGTCCCTGTTAGGCAGCTGATGCTGTATTTCTTCGGTGTTTCTTTTCTCTTCTGCCCTTGGTTTGGAAGTGCTGCAGAGGAAGTTCAGAGGCCAGTTTTCCAGGTGGCAGGCTGAAGTCGTAGCTACAGTGAAACAATTCCTGATCTGTAGTGCCAGAGTTAATGGATTCTCTTATTTTGCTATGGTAGGTAGAAGTTTATTGTTCAGACTTACTGCAAACAGGAAGGAACTGTTTAGCAGAGGTATGGTTATTATGTAACTTCTTTCATAACTTTTTTCTATGCAAAATGCATTTATTTCTCAAAATAGTCAACTAAAGAAATGAAATACAAAGGAGCTTTGCTATTTGAATTATGTAATATACTGTTGGATTATTTCAGTCAGACACATGAACTAATTTAAATAGAAAGCTAATAAATGCTTTCCCTTACATCCATTGATATGTATTGACTGATAGCTATGTGTGAATTCTTACATTTTAAGCAGAAAAAATTCTTTTATGCTTTCATTTATTAAAAAGATGTTTAATAGTCTTCATTTGTTCAACACAAAATTGGCTGTCTATTTTTATCAGAGATTTGCCGTCTTATTTTTGAAAAGCCCATTGTTTGCCTTTGAAAGGTTCTTGATAGAGCTTTAACAGGGGACTAAATTTGAACAGCCAGAAATGTGTGAACATAAACTTTTCTCTACCTCTCTTTGGATTGGTGAAATTTTAATTTTATGAACTACAGCAAGAAGCTTGAAGACCTGCCTCTCTCTTCTGCAACTTTGTTCCCTACTGGCAAAATCATGTACAGATTATCAGCATCACCATTATTTGTCTTATACTTCTGCATCTGTTTAAGGAAATCTAATTTATTTTGATCTATAGGGAGAGAAAGGTGATATACTTTGTTTTACATGTACACTGTTTAAAAATGTTTCCAATATTATTTTTTTATGATTCTTTTATTAACTTTTGATTAAAATAACATTTCTGAGTGAATAACTTAAAACGACACAGCTGGAACAGTGTGCAAAGGTGAAGCTGAGGGACATATTTGAATATTGTTGCATATTGGAATATGCGAGGGCAATTTGGAGGCCTTCATTTCTGAAACTTGTAAAAGATGCTAATTCCTGGTGAAGCTATACAGCTTTCTTTTGCAAATTCTCACTGTGCACTTGTTTAATTCATAAGTACTCTAACTTTTATTTAAAAAAAAAAAGATGAAATTGCCTTATTGAGTTATTACTTAGCTCCCAAGGAATTCTGAGTGGTACTGATCTAATTTCTTATTTACGCAGCAACAAGGAGGACTGAAAAAAGCTTGAAACACCACCATGAACCTACATCTTGTTGAAGTTTGGGGATTTGCTCCTTCCCATAGTCTTTCTGTGTAACAGTGCATGAAGAACTGGCCTAAGAACCATGCTGGGTTGCCCGGCCTTTTTTAGAAGAAGAAATTGTAGTTTTATTTTGTTTGTAATCTTTCTAATGGCTAAGCACTTGTCTTGATGGCCCCTGCTTAAAGTATGAGGAATAAATACCCAAGGTCTAAGCATGCTTCTTAGCTTGTGGAGCAAAAGGGTTGTATTATTTCATTGTGAACTGCTGTGAAACAAATCAGCTCAGCCCTGCTAAGGCCTTTCTTGAATGAACCTGGGTCATGTGGATCCAGCTCAGCTCTTTCTGCTCTATGCTTCTGGTACTGGGATTTGCTTCTGCTGTGCCAGCTCAGAGTGGCTAGATGGGCTAAATACGCTTGTGTGTATCCTTGTTTTCATTAATGAAAGAAGGACTCGAGGCTGGATAAAGCCCTGAGTAACCTGCTCTGACCTCACAGCCGACCCTGTGTTGTATAAGAGATTGGCTACAGGGCTTGTGAGGCCCCTTCCAACTCAAATTTCCCTTGATCCTATGAGTGTAGAGGAAAATAAGGACTTTGACTTATTAATTTGTGGTGAGACCTGTTTGGGCGTCAGATCTTTCCTTAACCTGAAAATTAGCTAAGCCTTTTTTAACTGACTAATGCTTCTGTGTGATGTGCAAATTAAATTAGATTACTTACTTTAGGCAGGCCCAATATCTTCTAAACAGAATTGGTGCTGAACAATCCTCTTGCTCAACCTAAATAAATGATTCTGAATAATCAAATCCTGAGAACTCGAAGCAGTAATGGGGCTCATCAGAATGCGCCAGTCACTCATTGGTGGAGGTGGCTTGACACACGGGCAGTACAACTGGAGTTCTCATCCATATAAATGAAGATGTGAATACTGTTTAGTACTAACCGGAGTGGCTGGCAGCTGTAATAATACCAAGTAATAAACAGACCGCATAGCTCAAGCATCACTGAAGAAATGAAGCTTATTGCTTACTAAGGCAAGTTGAATATGTCGGATTCTTGCATGCAGTGCAGTCTGTATGATACAAGTAGTATCAATGCAGTCTATGTCCGTGTAGTATAAAATGTGATTTTCTGGCTCATTGTATATGTGAAGTAAAATCTAAACTAGGTCTACTGGTCCAAATATCTGACTGTCTGCATGCTGAGAATGACCAGGTCCTTCACAGCTGTGTCACCTCAGCCTTTGTTCGGTTGAGTACTGGCTGAGAAGTAACACTTCCTATTTCTTCCTTAATCCAGTTCTTATTTTTTTCCCTAAGACTTTGAAAGCTCTGTGAAATTAGAGATTTCGGTAAGCAAACTGAATCATCATCAGTTCCCACTGAAGAGTACTGCAGACAGAAAAGAGACTTTCCTGCTGAATTTTTCTGTGTAGCCCTTGTATGTCAAAGTATGGATTAATTGAAAACAAAATATTTTTCAAAATAGGGTTCTTTTCTGTTAATCTCCCACCTTAAGAAGAAACAATTTTGAACCCAAATTAATGTAGCTGAGCACTTTCATATTTTCAAAATAAAATATTTGGGACTTCCTTAAGAATTAATTTTAAGTTACTTCTGTAGAAGAAAAAAATCATAAGGTTGAGATACAGTTATTTAAAATTCAGCAAATGGTTTTAAACCAAAATGAAGGTTTGAGAGTCGTTCAGTTGAAGATTTTCCATTTTTGAGGACAATATTACACTATTTTAGAGCATATTACTGGCTTGGGAAAACAATTTCACACAGAGCTTTCCCCAGGAGTACATGGAAGACAAAATGTTTCATGCTTTAAACTTCTTGTAAACCCAAATATATTTTCAGATGACTGTGTTCATGGCCAAGATGAGGTCAGCACCAACTGTAATACCGAGCAGTGCCAAAGTCTTGGTTTTGAGCATTCTGTCCGTGGTCGCATCTTTGTAGACTAGTAACTTCGATCACATGTTGTACAAGAATACAAGAAAGCAGCGCCTGCTCCCCAGAAGCCTGTCTTGTCTGTTTAGATTTCCAGGAACGCGTGGCAAAGCAGAGAGAGCACTGAGCAAGGGGCACAGACAACACTGGAATCTAGACATTAGTCTGGGGATGTCAGCAAGCAGTTCTTTCTGAGAAATTGCAAGACATAAATTGAGGAGGGAGGGAAGAGATCTCCTCTCTCCCAGTCTTTACATTGTGTATTCTAGCTCTCCTGTCGCTTATGTGAGAATTCTCTCATCTTTCTTGCATCACTATTTAGTACGAATTGTCTTTTGAGTCCTGTGGTGTGGTAGGTGTTGTTTTTAGGGGGAAAAAGATACTGAAAGGATACATGGTTACTTTTTTCTTTTTGGAGGATGTTGTCTCTTTAGAAATTTATAATTGCTTTTCACATTTAATTTCTCTTACTGTTAATATTCTTCTGTACTTGGTGCTTTTTTTCCCCCCTCCTTTGTTTCCTAGATTTTTTTTTTTATGGAATCATAGAATCCTTAGAGTTGGAAGGGACCTCTGAAGGCCATCTAGCCCAGCTCCCCTGCAATGAGCAGGGACAGCACAGTCAGATCAGGTTGCCCAGGGCCTTTATCTGTACCGTCTCCATTGCCATAATTTCTAGCTGCTGCTGTGCCTCTCTAATTCCTGATGACTATTCTGAGGCTGCTCACGGATGTACAGAAGATGGGATACGTCTCAAAGACTTCACAGTTGAAATAGGTACTTTCCAAGGGAAAGAAATTGGAATGGTCCAAACAGCAAATTTGGCCAAAACCTGATCCCGCATCAGTGTTGTGGCCTGACAGGTGCACCCAACTGGGCACCCAGAAAAGAAAACACCACCATGTCCTGGGTAGGGTTCTTTGGGGTGGGGGGGCTGCCTAGAGGTTGTTTCATCAGAGAGAAGAGGTTTCCAATCTCTGGAAAAGTCAGATCCCTTCTGAAATAAAGCCTGTAAAGGAAACCTGTTCTCAATGAAGGGCTTTGGTAATGCCTTTAGGGCTATAATAACACAGTGCTGCTATTTCTTGCTTTTTTACTAGCATGGAAGACAGAAATTTGGAGCTAGTTTCCTGAAAATATAGGGAAAGATTAAAACAATTTCTAGATATTTCTGTAGACAACATTATCCACTTAGCATGTAGATTTCTTTTATATTGTTTGGGGAGATCACCTCGAGGCTGCTTTCTTTTTCTTTTGAATGGAGTTTCCCAGATATTCTCAAAGCAGGCTTACAATTTTTAAGGATATTTTGTGTTTGCAGAACAAAACATCTGAGCGTATACTTCTTTTTAATCTCTCAAGAGCTCACAGGCATTGTGAGTTAAAATTTAAATGAGAAGCTCAGCTATTCTAACAGACATCCTGTAAAATTGTACTTGCAGGTACAGCTCGCACAAAGCCACGTGTAATTGTTGTAGAAGTCAGCAGGTGGTCGCATCCACTTGGATGAGAACCAAGCTCACAAATGGCTGCAGTGATCAGCAGCATCACTCTTGTGTACAACTTTTCCCCTGAAGAAAGTCTTAGAATGACTCTAAAACCTGTCATCAAAAATTTGTCCTATTATTATAAAGGCTGAACTTCCCTTATGTAGAATAGTACTTAAGTCCCAGTCAGTAGTTCCAAGCTTGTTATTTTCTTTAAAGTCAGGTTTGACCAAAATATTAGCAACCAGCACGTCTTTTTCCTTCACTTAACCACAGGGTACAAATCTCAGGTTTTTAACTGCTGCTAATCTGTTCTTAAATCCCACTGAGAAGAAAAGGTTGCTGCATAATGATTTGCAAATAGGTCTGCAAAATTAGAAAGCAATATGTTTATTGGAAAATACACCAAGTTCTTGTTGTCTGATATTAAATTGTAAAAGTTTTTCATCTGAAATCATTTGTGGAGCGCTAGGTTGAATGTGCTGCAGTACCCTTTAGAGCCCCAAATTATTATTTTCGGGGACCAACAGCATGTTCATGATTTTGTGAGCAAGTACTGAAGTATTAGGGTTGTCATTTAGTTTTATTTTGTTTTTCAAATCTTCTGAAGAATTTGATACCAGAAGGTGCTCTGGAATGTTTACATCTGCGGTAGCTATGAAACAAAAGCAGGCTGCTGGGAGGGCTTCTGTTGTGTATTCAAGAAAGTTGTTTATAGCTCTGTTTACAAAGACTTGTGTAAGACCCACAGGAATGGAGAGGTATGTACAATAAAAATCCATATTAGTAGTGTTTCAGGAACATTTTCTTCCTTGAAGCCTTATTTGAATAGGCAAAGTGTTTTTACATTTCATAAGTAAATATAAATGATTGTTTTTTTTTTCTCTCACTGAACCTTGACTGGAGAACTGTTCTTACCTTTGGCATGTTATCAGAAACGGGTTTGTGTAGGACCCGATGTGGAAATTCACCCGTGTTTGCTATTGACGTTAATAGAATAACGTAGCAAACTTCTTACCTGGTACAGTGGAGCCACGTTCTTCAGTATAGGGAAGCCAGTACTTGTATTTCCCAGCGTGTCTTGGAAGATTTGGGTGGTTGTATTTTTTCTGCAATCAGTGTTCATTGACAGTTGCTTGTATTCTCTCTCCATTGGTGCAACAGGCAGTGGTTACAGTCAAGATCTCTCTGCAAAACCATAATAATAATTTGCAGGTTTTCCACCAGTTTCAGAATTATGCCGTGTACTGAACACAGGTGTTGAGCCCGATGGTGGAAACAGTTGTAGCTGTCTGCTGAATATGGGAAGCAAAAAATATATTAAAAAAAAAAAAGACCTGAAACTTCTGATGTGATGTAGGACCTTAAACATCGATTACAGATATTCATATTGAATAAACTTCAGAAAAAAACCTAAGTTATTAATATTGTATATAATATTTGGAAGCCTCTGAGAAGTTATGTTCTACTGATACTTGCTGATTGAAGATGCAGCTGCAGAGTTAACTTTTTCCTATATTCTCATTGAATCAGTGTTGCTGAAAGCTTGTAAGAGAACAGTATGTCTGTCTTTCTGGCTGGCTGCTTCAGAATGAAGTAGTTCAGAGGCACAATAGAAAGCAGTCATAGTTTTGTCTTATCACTTCTGTGCCATATGTTCATTTACACAACTCAAATGATGACAGCAAGACAGCCAATCTTAAGTGAATGATGGTGTGGAACTGCATGAAGAGTTTTCGACAAGTGCTTGTGTTAACTGTTTAGCTTGCTGTATGTTCCATTTCACTTATACAACTTTATTTATTTGCTGTACGTTTCCAAAGTAATAAGAGTAAATTTTACTTCAGAAACAGTCCTTGTAAAGCCATGATTAATAAGGACTGTGCGTGAGGTACTTGGTAATTCCATCTGGGGTCTGTGGAACTTGATGGTAGAATAAAACTATAGAGGTAGGCATCAAGACTGATGTGTTAAAGTAAAACTCTTGATTATCTGATTTGCTAGGACAATGCTGAGAATGTTCATGTCACTTAATAAATACTTAAAAGATCCAGTGGGTTATGTTGAGATGGGGGGAAACTATTAGGAAAGTGGTTATTGTGAGCCTCAGTGATGATAGACTGCTGATGCCATCTGTTCCTTTATCTTCTGATTGCCTTTGCAAGATTTCTGTTCACATAGCTTTAGAAGCTGTAATGTTTGAATGTGCAGGATACTGTAACTACAGTAGGTTTTCACAGTGTGGATGGGAAGATTACTCATGGAGTCATGGGATGGCTTGGGTTGGAAGGGTCCTTGAAGGTCACGCAGGTTCAGTGCTCATGTCATGCGTAGGGACTCCTCCCACTAGAGCAGGTTGCTCTAAGCCCCATCCAACCTGACGCTGATTGTCTGTGTGCCTTTAGGCAGCTGACTTTAAAACATCATAAAAGTGATTTTCCTGTTTTTTTTCTCCCAGTGCAGATGGTAGTACAACTCTTACAGTGCATTTGATATATATGTTTACCAATTGCCATACTTGAATTAATGTCAGCTTTTTCTGATTACATATGTCCTTTCTGAGGCTGAAGAAAAGTCACTGGATGTTAGAGCAACCGACAGGGCGTGTATGCTGGGGTTACTTATCAACTTACGTATGTAAAATTCTGACACTTAGTATTGAAATTCTTTTAAGTATGGTGATAGAATCATAGTTTATTTCCATAGAAACTACAACAGATGCACAGAGCACAATGATACTATTTGCTAGAGCAAATTCTCAGTGACAAGACACTATTTTTCAACAAACTCACTACCATTAGCTATATGTTTTTGCCAGTGCGTGCCGTTCTCATAAAAACAGGCACCATCAGTGGTAACCCACTGGTGCTGTCGCCACTGCTGACACACACTGCCCACTGCCTGGCTGTGCTCACATCCACCATGTAGTCCCCATAAATGTTCACCAAGTGTTGATGAATGTCAGCGGGTGCCATTTTTTTTCTGCATGGAGGAATTCAGCGCCTTTGCTTCCTTTACATTTCCATGTCAGAAGCCATTTGTTCAGATCATCCTGAACAAATGCTGCCCTGCTGCCATCTGTCACATGACAACAAAATGTAATGAACTGTTGGTGGGAAGGTTCAACTTCTACTGCTATACCACCAACATCCGCCTCTGACATCGTGGGCTGACAAAATAAAATAGGAGGCATTAATTTCAGTGCAGCCTGAGATTTGAATATTGAGTCCAACTTCAAAGGAAAATGCAACTTTAGAAGGAAGGAGGAAACTTCTTGAAGTGAAAGTAACTATAAAAGAAGACTGACAAATTATCAAAAGAATGACATGTACAGAGGTGAAAAATAATAAAGAAAAGGCTTTATAAAGGATTTAATTAAGCAAGATTAAAGGGATAAAATACCTAATGTGAAGGACTAGTGGTGTCTTTCAGCACTGTTGGCAATAATAGCAGCAACAAATTTCTCAAGGGAAGTCTCCATCAAATTTAGACATAGACGAATAGTGCTGTTCTTTAAGTAGAATTTGTTAGGTACAGAAATAAGTGAGATTATTGTATGCCTGAAGGTCTATTAGTATATAAATTAGGTGTTTTTAATTCTGAGTGACTTTGCATCTAAGATGCTGTAAGTCTCACAATTCTCCAGTGTGAGAGGGAAGAAATAAATGTAATATTTGTTCATGAATGAAAAGCATTCTCTCTGTTCTCAAAGCAGTCAGTAGGCTGGCTAAAACTGGTATGTTCTATCAACTTTCACAGCAAATACATCTCTTTGGAGTGGAAGGTCAGGTGGCCACATGCCTGGGGAAGTAGGATGACTTATTTTCTTGCTGCGATGATTTTATAATGAACAATGAAAGATGCACACACTACCACATAATATGTTTTATGGAGCTGATGTAGTAAATAAATTGACTCCATTCCCTTTCTTGGAAAACTTATTTTAATAAACTTGAAGTTCATATAGGTAAATGCAGTGCATTCACTGTTGAAAATAAAATCAAAGAGTATGCTGAGAATTCAATAAGAAAGAATTTATTTTCCACCGTGCGGGTGGTCAAATACATAGAACAGGACTCGAGAGAGGTTAAGGCATGGCCGTGCGTGGGAGATTATCAAAGCATCAACTGAAGAAGGCCCTGAACAACCTGCTGAAAGTTCTCTCCCCTTTGAGCAGTGTATGTTTGGGGATGTTGGACAAGATAAACCTAGAGCTCCTCTCTCACCTGTTTTTGTTTGCAATTCTCTATCTCTGTCCTCCTTCTTGCACTTCCCTTATTTAATCCAAGGTACCTCACGGTGACCTCACATTTGTGTCAGCTCTCTTCTATCATTTTCTAGGAGGACAGGAAGGAGGCTGGGAATGGGAATGCTCACTTTCTCCAGTTCATTCCCATCTCCACTACAAAAGTAAAAAAGGCAAGTCAGAAAGAAAATGTTAGGAAAGATGGTAAGAAGATGCTCAGAACAGTCCTGAGCCAGGTACAAGGCTGACATTGTGCCCATTTCTCTGGTGTTCTAGAAACAGCTAGAACTGTTATTTCCTTAAGATATTTGAGAATAATTTTGGAATCATGTATTTAGTTTTTGTCTCAGTATCCCTTTGGCACCTTGTTACCCACTGGTGAGGATGGACTGTGTGATAATTTCGTTTGAGCCACAGAAAATAAGTTCTGGAAAGGAGCAGCCCCTTCCCGCTTGTTGCGTCTGACCTTGCAGAAGTTGAGTTTCCAATTTCCTGATCCAGATGGTTGAGGAAATCTTTCTAATAGAGCAAATCTCTACAGATGCAAACAGTTCATTAATAATTCAAATTGCCTGAATTAAGACAGTCATTCCATTCTTTATTCAGTGTTTGAATTAGTGTAATCCTATTTCCTTTATTTCCTGTACTGCCTTTACTAAATCTTATTTTGATATAGCATATGATTAGGTCATGCTGTGAAATAACATGTTGGAAGGGGCTCTACGGAATGTCTTTGGTCGTATTAATTTAGACGGTGAAAACTAGCACATATGGAACAAAAATCTTCATGTACAAAGACCAGAAATGCTTATAAACAGCTCATGACTGGGTGTAATGATACAACATCGTTTGCAGTGAAATCTCCATGTGATTGATAATCACTCTGGTCTAAGAGTAACTTGGATAGGAAACTTTGAAGAAACGAGGTCTTGTATTCAGTATTTTCTGTGTATCTCTTTTTATGTTAATTGAGCATTTCTTAGATATCAACAGTTTTAGAATTATGTTTAAAAAGCACACATACTGTTTCATCTTAGAAATGTGGTAAACTTACTGTTGTAGAGATTGTTTTATTAGTGTTAAAAATAGTTTTGCGTGAAAAAGATGAGAACACACACACAGCTCACTATTAAGGCATAGATGTGTAATTTCTACGTATTAGAAATATCTAGATTTCCTAATGATCTGACAGGTGTGTGTGGGGGGAATTAACACAGGTAACAGAACCAGTAACACACAGATGAGGATCTTTATTTTCAATTTTTTAAGTTCTGAGGCTATGTAATACAAGCTTAACTGCTTAACTGGTCCCAGGCAGTTAGCACAAAGGCATGGTCTTATCCTGTTAATCAGTCTTAGTATGGAAAATGAACTGATGAATGTTCCTGAGCAGGGTTTGATATTTTTTTGTAATAGTTTTTGGAAGTTTATAAATCATTGTGCATCGAAATGTGGATACTGTACTTACTCGACCTTCTGTCTTTCAAATGTTTCAACTGTTCCAAAGTGAATGTGAAGAAATTCTTATTCATGACTCACATTCACTGCCATTGCTTCCTTCTTGTTAGCACTGATGTTTAGATTTAGCTCATTGTTCTTCATGTGTAACTGCAGTAGCTATGAAAGCAAGTGAACTCTGTAGTGAACACTTATTGTTTTTCATTCTCAATGCTGGTAGAAGAACTAGGATTTTTTAGAAGGCAGATTCATTTCAAAGCTACCCTGCAGATGTTGGTTCAGTGAGTCAGAAGTACTGCTTAGCCCATACTGAGCAAGCCTGGACTCTTACACTGAGAGAAACAGCAGAGTCCTGCAGAGCGAGGCTCATGAAGCTGAACTGAGCTCAAGCAGCGGCAAGGGACCTTGCTGTTCAGACGAGAAGAAGAAGTCTTACAGAGCATTTTGGGTTCCTAGTTGGCTTTTGGTCGTACCTGGTGAATTATTGTGCTGACAAAAGCTTTTACTAGTGAGAATTTGGCTTTTCAGAAAAACGGGGATTATGGGTACTAATCAAAACACATTTACATACTTTTTCCTACTAGTAAAAATGTATTTACTGCACCAAGCCACTTTGGTTATTCCTCTCATAAATGCTACTTTGAACTGCAGATAGCATCCTCTACTTTTTTAGGTTTTGCATTTTGTTTTTTGTTTCTGTTAAAGAGTTTTCTTTGGGAAGGGGAGAACTGTTTGTTTTAATGTGCTCGTTTTTCTAATGGGCAGGAAATGGAACGCTTTGCTTTACCATTGGTTTACAGTCGGTTGCGTTTTCTTCGAGCTTTACAAAATTAAAGAGTACAATACAGCATCGTGAAAACCTGAGACCGGGCCCCCTTCCTCGTGCACTTGCAGTCAGTTTAGATGCTATTTCTGCAAACATTCGTCACACAGCTCTGTGAACGACAGGCGTCATCTTTCCTTTGTCAGACAGCAATTGTTACGTCATGCAAACCTGAGCAAGGAAGAATTTCCACATCCACTCGTCCTCAGCGCTGGTGGCCAGAGCACTCAGAATGCGTTGGAGGAGGGTCAATTCTACTGGTGCACAGTGAGAAAGGACAGTGGTTTTAGAAACTGAGTGCTTTAGAGAATGGGGGAGGTAAACTGGAAGCTGAGAAATGAGAGAGATCTTAAAAGTAGCCACGGTGTTTCTTTTAATTATATTGCTTAGAGTATTTTTCTTGTTAGAATATAAAGAGCTGGAAAGATAGAAGCTGAGATCTGATTAAGGGTCACCTAGACTACAGTATCAAAGAAATGGATTAAAGGCTTTTGAAATTTAATTGACTTTTAAAAGAGAATCTGTTATTGCTTTGTTTCTTACATCATCACCTTGGAAATGAAATACACTTTGAAGAACAAACTGCAATTGGGATAGCACTGTGACAGTGCATCTAAGTCACAGTGAGTTGCCAGAATTTCCAGGTGTCAGAATCATTTGTTTCTGCAAGAAGAGATGGGGATATTATGACAAGATGGTGCAAAGGGACACCCCGTTTTATAGGTGGCTTTAATGCCCAGAGAGTAATTTAATCAGCACATTTTCTGAGTATATCCTGACGTATATAAAATAAAGTTGTATAAACCTGTAGTTTGACAGGATTACTTAATTCACTCAATTCTTGAGCATCAAGTATCTCCTACACTGTGAGGGCGCACTGCGGCCCAGTACCATCCCTACGGCATGTCCCCAACAAACGTTGTCTGATGAATTCCTCTATCCTGTGTTACACACTCTGTGTCTTTGGGTCAGGTTTGTGCGTGCGGTACAGCTGGAGTGTAGAAAAGAACAGCGCTAACAGGAAACTGTTTCACCAACTCACTGAGGGAATCCTTCAGTGCCACGGATAAGGTTAAACTGTACCTACGTGGTTCTCAGACCTTTTTTCTGACAGTCTCCTGGGATGCCGTGTTTCAGGAGTGCAGTTGACTTTTCTGTGATTTAATAGGGGGAGCATGAGTTCAGGCATTCTTTGTTTGAAAAATGTTACAATTGATTTGCATTTTTTTTTCCTACGCATAATGTTGGGTCTGTATGAAATGTTGGGTCTATGATTGCTATTAAAGTAACTTAAGGTCAAACTTATTTGGAAAAACACTTTCATTTTACAAAAGAAAATTTCAAATACGCTTATCTGTCTGTTAAAGACTTTGTCTAGTTTGGCCCAATCTTCTCCTTTTTCTACTGAAATTGGTAATGAAGTCACCTGATTAAAAATGAAATTTAATCCTGTTCTGTCCTTAACATGGCTGCAGTCAGACTGATACAATTTTTGATATTTTCTCTCGATGTTATTTTGAGTGCAGCCATGTACAACTTTCCTTGATTTATTTTAATCTAAGCTGTGTTTATACATCTCCCTCCTGCAGGGCTGCTTTTGTTTTCAGGTAAATCCCCTCATCTCCTTTTTGCCCCAAATAAACAGTGCTATCAGTCTGAATTTATTTGAATCTTAACCGAACAAAAGCCGTGTGTGAGTGGTAATGGGAGAAAAAAGGCAGGCCTAGAGCCTGCATTACCATGGCAACGCTGTTCCCTAGGGTGTAACCACACAGAGATGAATGCTGTGAAATTAAGTTCTGTGTGATAGGTGGGGAGGTACCTTTCCATGCAGCTGAGCATTATGTGCAGCTCTCATGTACAGTACATTTTACTATTTGTAAAATTAATGTTATGCATTCATCTGGTCTTTCTGTTGTTCCTTTCTCCCTCTCTATTCACACTTCAGTTTCTTTCTTCTGTGTAGCTTGGGAAAACCTAGCATTTCAAAACATACAGAATATAGTAACTTCCCCCCAAAAAGGTTCATAAAATGGATGTGATACTGTGAAGTGCAAGTGTATTCTGACTCAAGTCCTGCTGGCCAGTTGTCTCTATAGAATCACATGTTCATTTACTTTGTACTTGCAGTCTAATTGTGTTGCCAACACAAAGACGAGCACAGTGTTTCACAAGAGGACCACTACCAAAGCTGACACATGAGATGCTGGTGCAGGACCAAGTTTTCTCTACAGATGTTTCTGTGTTTACATGTGATTTTTCTACATTGGCCTACATCTGATACAGGTATATGACAAATACCAAAGACAAACCTTTTTTTCTTGATGTTCTAGAGGTGCTCACCTCATGCTGTATCCTGCTTTGGAGCCTGCTGCCATGACACAAGCATTCCTCTCAGATTCAGGAGAAGGGGCACTGCTCCATGTTCTTCTCTCCCACCTCTGTGTGTGCTTCCTGGGACTGAAGGAGATGTCGTGGTTAAGGACTATCAATTCTCAGTAGAGTTTGAAGCAAGTCATAAATTTCTAAGGCCTTAGCAGACCTTGGTTAGAATTGTGTTTTACAATTCTACAGTGCTGGCCAATTGGAAACTTCTGAATTAGTGACTGTGATTTGGAAAGCGCCTGTTAATACCTTCACTAGCCTACTCACTTCTCGAAATAAATCTTTTTAAAGAGTTAAACAGCTCAATTTTCTGCTGCTGCTGCTTTATTTTTCCTCAATACCCCACTCACAAATACATGCAAAGTATAGTCAGAGCTGTTTATAACATGTTGAGTTTGCCAGGTTTACTTAGTTGAAATTTCCTGGAACGCCATGAACTGGTTGTGTAAGTAGAAATTCTGTGGGATATTTTACTAAGTTTTTCAACTCCCTGAGAGGTGACTTTGTGCACTAGAAATGCCAGTCTGGGAGATTTGGACTGGAAGTGCCTTAAAGCTCATGTAGCCCCAAAATGTAGTAGGCTATTTAGATTTTTCTTGGGTCATATTAAAGAAAACAGCCTTTGGTTCAATTGCAGCTAATTAAAAATAGCTAAATTACCATATTTTTACATATTATTTTTGGTAAAGAAAGCAACAGAGTGGAATTAATGCTAACTGCGTTTATGTAATGTCCCAATGAGGATTCCTTCTTTCTACTCCACAGTTACACTAAGAAATGTTCAAGTGCGTTTAGTGTTTAATAATAAACACTGAAAATGCTGCTGAAAGGTAACATCTCAGCCAAAAAAGTAACTAACTCTATTACTGCCAGTTATGTGGAATTATACAAGGATTAATGCATGTTATAACCCAAGTTCAAAAAGCTGGCCTGCTAGTAGATACTTAGAAAGTTATGAAAAGCAGGGGAACGTGGTTTAGATCTGCCGGGCGCAGCTGGGTAAACTGGAGATATACAAATGGAATTTTAAAGACAGCTAAGATACGACTGCATCTGAGCCCTTTCTGCTGGCCAGCGATTTCCTCTGGCAGTGCTTTTCTGAGGTGGCAGACAGAGCTTCATATATTTGAATTTTTGTATTGCACCAGGCTCAATGAAGTTGTTCTTGACATCCGCAAGCATCACGTTAATGCGGCCTGAACTGTAGAAAGAGGAGTGAGTGCAGAAGGTCTAATTAGGAGTTGCTGCATAGCAGCTGTTATGCTGGTACATAGGATACACAGAGATGACACAGGTGACTAATTTTGTACAACATATATTTTACGTGACATGCACAATTGTCTGTCTTGGATATATATCTGATAGATACCATCTGTCTTGGACTGCCACGCTTGCACAGTAAGCTGTCTTCGTGTGACTCAGTCTGATGGATGAATTCCTTGGGCACGCTCCTTATTCCTCCACAAAATTCAACTATGAAAGCACTGGAGTTGTAATTCTGGCTTAACAGAGATTTTCATAGCCCCAGTCCCTTCCTGTAAAAGTATAAATTAATTAAGCTGAGGGGAAGACTCTGGAGCTATCACTTGATAAAACTTGCCTTTTTCATATTTGTGTAGAATTCCTTTGGACAGCCTGTATTTTTAGGTTGTGAACTATAGGATTTGTGTACCAACCAACTGTATGTAACTGTAATGGACGTTTCATTTGATGAAAACATCCATAAGCACATGTCAACTTTGCAGATTTTTTCTTGTAAAGAAAGAAGCTTTTGGCTCTGTTGTTATATCACCAGCTTGGGATTTCTGTGGGCCTCTTAACAACAGAACTGCTGCTTCTAAGGCCAAATTCTGCAGCTGGTGCTCAAATGAAACTGCTGTTATCCAGCGGAATGACCACGTGCCGCTATTCTTGGATGCCTGCTGCAACTGCATTAAAAAGAGCTCTGCCATTATCTTTGTGTCCCACACTGGACAGAGTTTGTTTTTCAGAAAACTGTCATTAGCTAATGAACTGAGCAGGCCTCGGGTGTAATAACTTTGTGAAACAATGTGTAGGAATGTACTTTCTGCAAAAAGTAACGCAGCCACCTTTGCAGCTACTTTAGTGGGAGGAAGCTGGGCAACAGCAAGACATGATCTGGAGGTTGGCAACCCTGCCTGCAGCTGGGGGAGATGATCTTTGAGGTCCCTTCTGACCCAAGCCATTCTACGATTCTGTTTCATAACAGCTAGATGAGTTGTGGGTCCCTGAATTGTTTCTCAAGGTCGTAGCCCTAACTAGTGATGAATTACGAATCGTGGGAAATCAGCTCACAGAAGGCACTTCAATGTTTGCATTCCGCGTTATCAGACAGAACACCTGAAATCATGATTTAAGTGGTAACCATGCACTATATCTAGGTACCTTCCCCTACACAGGAAATGAACACAGTATTCTGAAATGTAAGTGAAGCCATGCCTCTGAATTAAAAAGCATTGGATTGTCTGAATGCGGAAATTAACCACCAGATTGAAAGTGTGCCTCATAAATACTAACTAACTGCATTGTAAGAGCAGAAAGTATATTACAATATCCAGTCAATAAACAGATGCCTTCTTTTTAGCGTGTTACCCTTCTCCACTCCCACTTTCCTCAGGAATGCTTTCAGAAGATAGTCACTTGAATTTTCCTGTAGTGGATTCATTTGTCAAAGACCAGAGCCCTGGAGTTTGCAGCTTGATCCTTGGGTGTGCTTGCGCTAATCTTTATGTGCTGAGCTGCTTTTAGGCTTAAATCCTGCAAGATGTACTTAAAATGGAGCTTCTGCATTGCTAAATAAGCTGTCATTTGTGGAGGAAGAGTGAAGGAGACAATTTAAGTCACAGAACAGGCTAAAAAGGAGAAGGACCCAAGAGCTGGACACAGTTAGTTGATGCTAATCTATTGCTGGCAGTGGGCTTTATAATAAAGAATGTGGCCAGTCATATTAAACTGGCAGTGGGATGCTCTCGTAGGAATCTCTTGAATATTTAAGGCTGATGTGGCAGAGTTGTGTGATTAGAACTTCCCAAGACAATAGGAAGGCCTGTTGAGTATCCCCATGCAATTCTAAAATCTAAGAATAAAATTTACCATACTTAATTACTGCCCAAGCAAAAAAATCTTGAGCTGAACTCTGTATCTGATAAAGTAATTAAGACCTCTACCATGTGCTCATAATTGCTGATATTAGAGGGAAGTAGTTCCAGGTTCTCCTGTGGCGCTGCCTGCCAGGTCTCAGTGCTGCTTGATTCCTTTCCTTCCCTGCGAGGAAGGCTGCCTGGCGCACTCCTGCTAGCAGATCTTGCTAGTTTATTGGCAAAAAGAAATCTCAATATCTTTTGTTGATACTGGTAATGAGATAGCTCTACTTTTTTTTTTTTTTTAAATAAGCTTCAAATGAATTATCTTTCTTTTTTATGGGTTTTTTTCTTAATGCTGATACTTAAAATTTCATTATAGCTGACAGAGCAGTTGGAAACTTTCTATGATCGTCTTTCTAATGTTGTTCTACGGTAATGCTGTTAAACATTCTGAAGGAGCTATGAGTTTATTCACAGTATTCATGAATTAAAATGCAGAATGTTAATGCAGCTCATCATGAAAAAATTAATATAGAGTAGTAACAACATAATCCATTGGGATGCTGTCAGGGTCGGTACCTATGTGCCCGTAGTTCTCAGTGTGTTAGTTATTCACGGTGTATTTATTATTAGACTTTTTAAACTGGAGCTTTATGTAACAGTCCATTGGAATATACAGGGATAGCTCAATTAAATATGAGAGGTTGTAATGGAAAGTGAGAGAAGGAAATACATAAATAATGAAAAATAGTGGAAGTGATATTAAATTTGAATGGGAGAGCTGAAGAAATAAAAGGATACAGCACAGAATGTGGTCAGTGCAAGACGAGCAGTTCAAGTGCAATTACACACGGTGTCATTATAAAAAGACTACCAGAAATGTAAGAGATGTTATTAAACATTTTCTACTTCATTTAGAATTTTTTTTTAATGTAAGACAGTTCAACAAGACAGATGTGTAGAAACTGGAAAGCTGTGCTGCTGAATTCTTAAACGACAAAATTTGAGCTGCAGACTCTATCCCAGCTTTTGATTTCTTGGTCTGATGTGTTGAAAGCTGTCATGGGGAGCTGCTGCTGTGTTCATTTGGTGCTTTGTTTGTTTTTGTCATTTGTTTGCTTTTGCATTAATGCTATAGTTTATGCTTGTGCTGCTGTCGTATTTTCCTTAAAGCTGTGCATGTGTTTGTTTGCACAAAGGGCCATCCAGGCACGCAGAGTTTGGTAATAACAAATAATAACAGCGTTTCGCCTCTTTTGTCCGTACTGGGATGGCAGCACGTGTTCCATTAGCATTCTGATTGCATGGCTCTTGTCAAGATTCCTGCTTTTTTTGCTCCTGGATTCTGAAAGCTCTTGATCAATTGATCTTGGAAACACGCTGAGCTTTTTCCCAGAGCCTTTCAGGCTTGCTGGCAGCAGGTGACATTTTTAAAAGTGAAAGCATTTTTCTCTATTTTCTGGAAAATGCCCTGGAACATCCTACCTAAACCTAGCTAATTTTACAACTCTCCATTTTAGCTGGTGTTTTTTACAGCATTCTTCCTCATTCTGTGGTGATTGCAGCTCTCTAAATGGATTCTGATAGGCAGTGTTATTTTTGGAGGATTCTGGACGGTTTCTGGCTTGTGTTGGATGATGTGTGTAAACAGGACGGTGTGTCATAGAAAGACATTTGTTGTTGCTTGCTGTTTTCAGGAATTCAGATCCAGGTTATTGTTTCTGCAAAGGAGGAATGGCCCCCAGGTGTATGTCAAACTTTGCTGCCTTCCCTTGCTTTGTTTATAATTTAAACTCTCCTTTGTTCCTCAGAAGCCTTACCAATGATACTGACAACACCTGCCGATCCAGTCACTTCAGTATGCTGTTTTGTTCTTCTCTCCTTATTTCCCTCTATTTCCTGCTCCTTTTTCTAATTGAAACTGAAGACTTTAGATTTTTTTTTTCTCCGTAGTACAGTGTATGACAGCTAATTTCATATTGAAACAATTTTCACCAGCCCACAAACTGTTTGAGTACTGAAGTTGATATAGCATCTGAGTAGAGCAGAGGAAAACTTTGAATTCACCGGAGTACTGAAACTAAATAACATATCAGTGTACTTTGATAATTACATGACCTGAAGTTCAGGCTTTGCTGTGTGATTGGTAAGTCGTGACTTACAACAGTGAGAGAATAAATAAGAAGTTGTGGTGAGAGAAACTCACAGCCTCCCCGGCTACACGTGGAATATTTAGCTGCTACACACATCAGTGTATGTTCTGTGCCAGTGAGCGTCTCTCAGGACATGAACAAGCCTTTGCCTTTCTGAGGCTGCTCATTTAGATTCCTTTATATTGTCTGTCTCCTAAGTGTTCTCTCACTGTAACAACATAGTTCAGAGAAGAATTCTCTAAGTTGGTCTTTTGTGTAGCACTCCTTCCTCACTCCTTCACAAACACATCCGTTTTCTTTCTATGTTTGCATATGAATAACAGACTTGTACTATATGAGTCACCTTTTTATTACGTGTTTGTACATTTTAATAGGTTGGATTTTAAAGATGCTTGTAAAAGCACACGCATTCAGTCCGTATGACTACTTTCTTTTCGTGTAATCCCTCATGCTATTGTATTTATAGTACCAATGTAGAAGAAAATACTAGAACAAATACGTTAGGGAAAGATAGTGAATGATGGAAAGCTGCAACTACGACTGTGGAAAGCTAGCAGAAAAGAATGTTAGACCCAGCTTTCAATCTGGATTCGAATGTGACAGTTCCAAATTTAGCATCTGGTGCTTATCTGTGTGGCTGGCAGCAAAGTTTTTACTTCAGGAACACATATCCCAACAATTCAAGTGTTGCTTAGTTTATATATGTGTTAGGAAGGGCCCTTTTCAGCAAAAGACAAGTTTTTGTAATCCTTCTAAGGAGAACTGTGTATTGCTGGTCCTCTGACCTTTATCCTAGCCTACTGGGTTAAGTGTGGTTGTACACCAGCAGCTTACTGGCACTACAGCCCGAGGCTATGAGAACTCCTTGAGCAGTGTTTCTGCTCTGTCATTTTCTCCCACTGATTCTTCAGAGAGTGTTCAGGACGTAAGGAGTGAACAACGCAGTGTCTTGGAAATAGAGAACAGGACTCCAATCTGGGTTCCATTTTCTACTTTCAGTACTGTTTTGTATTTATTACCTAGTCCAGAAACTCTACAGATGAGAACAGCTCTGGAGGTCAGTGCTCTTGAAAAGTCTTTAACTGAGCTCTGCTCATTTCCTTTGATCAAAGTGTATCAGCGCCTGTCTGCACTGGAAGAATAAGCCTGTGGCAGCCAGGAGTGGCACAGCTCTGTGTAAAGGACTGAGGTGATTGTCAGAACTTTAACCAAGTAACAGAATATCTTCAAGAAGCTAATTCCAGCTAGTTTCTTGTGTCCGTTATCAGTTATTTTGAATTCTGAACTGTAAAGGTAGCTTTCAGTATGAACTGCCTGGGAAACCGAAGGGTCTGATTTCAGAGGGCTCCTCTCTGCTTCACTTTTAGGCATCTGGACTTCAACAAAGTGACTTGCAGGTGTCTGTGAGAAGATTTCCATTAGATCACAGTCAGTTTCTTTGCTTGTCCTAGGACATCTTCAGGAAATAACCTCCCGTCTTTCTTTCTTCCCCCACGCTCCCTTCCATGCATTGCTTCAGGTGACAGAATAATACAGCATTAAAGCACTTGGAGATTAGATACCATTTTGAGCACACATTTAAAAGACTAAAATATGAAAATGAATCACAACTCATTGCATTCCTGCAATTAGATAGAAGAGAGCACAGACTGTCTCGGAATACAGAAGGAATGGTGAACATGATGATTTTTCCTCTTTTTTTATTTTTTAAGGAACGATGTGGCAGCAATATGACAGTGATCTTGTGGTCAGATTCTTCTCTCATGTATGCTGCAAGAACTTCCATTGTAAAGGAGATTAATGTCACAAAAAGGCAGTGTCAAACACATTACCTCTTTCTTCACATACATTTTTAAAGGTCAATTTCACCCAGACTTCTGTACTTTTTGTGTAATTATTATTCTGTGCAAACTTCATTTTAATAAAGCACAAATTTGAGGAATAGTTCACACTTTCATTTGAATAAAGCTGATCTTCAATGCAGTTGGAATACCCATTTAAAAACGCAGATATGTTTGGAATACTTAGTCTTCTATTGTTGCAGATTAAATACTAGTTTGATAGATGTCATTTTCTCTACAGTATCTTCAGTGTGCTTTACCTAACAGCTGAGCAAAATGTATTTCTTTTTGTTGGGCTCCCACTTTAAAAGTAATCTATTACTTCTGTGTGTAGATTCAAACCATAGAATGAACTCAGCGTCTAAGTGTTGCTTTAGCAGGCTTAAATCAAAATCAGAAAGGGAAAAGCATCTCCTGGATCAGTCTTTTACATTGTTTTAGGTGCTCTGCAAATGGAAAGGTTGCAAAAACGATGTGTGTGTGTAAATGTTATATCAATTATATATATTCCATGTAAAAGGTAGAAACCTACTTTTATGACTTTCATGCATACACATGAAATGTGGACTAGCCTAGTCTTTTCCTTATATGTGCATATATATACTTTTTAATTTTAAAATGTTGCTTCTCCCATCTCTGTTAAAGCTTCCTGGCCTCCTGAGATTCAAAATAACCTCTTGGTCATGCTTGCTCTTTGTGATTTTATCACGTGGTAGCTGTGTGCGTTAGCAGTAGCTATACTCCTAGCTCCCCGTGAGGATTCACTTCTGCCTCTAGAAACCAACGGCAGCAAACAATTCTGAAAATGCTCTCACTTAGCATAGCTCTGATGGCCAGCGATGACTGGTCAGGATGGATAGAGCTTTTTGCGTCAGTTGATCAGTGTAAAATATTTCCAACTCAGCAGTAACACTGAAGAGTTCATTTAGATTTCAAAGGCTGATATTGAAAGTGGATTTGGGGATACTGTCCATGTTTGTTGTACGTTATATTTGGTTTCAATCCAAAGGGGATGTTAAACCTTGAAAATAACTTCATGTCTCATAGTTCAGACTATATAACATTTTCATTTCCTTTTTCATGTACGCTTCACCCACACCTTTGTTTAGTTTGCAGAAGTTGTTGAAATGGTTGGGGGTTTTTTTTGGTCATTGTTTTCAGTGCCTTATACAGCAATAGCATTTCAAAGTCTGGGGTGATATTGACTGTTTTAGTTACTGAGTTAAAGGAAGACAATCAAATTATTGTCCTGTAAATCCCATCCTGGGTCAGCTACTGAATTTCACATCAGGCAGTACGTTAGTGAGCAAACATGGGGAAGGAAACTGATCCAAACAATAAGTAATTATTACTGTAAAGCAGCTGCTCACCGTGGGTGTGACAGCCCGTTACCTTTCCCCGTGTAAGTTTGCAAACAATTCTCTTATTGGTGCAAAGTTTGCGCTGGGTGACTGCTGTGTTTGCCCCTTCACTACCATTTCTTACAGATACTTCTGAAGAATTTTTCACGTTCTCTTTGATTATTTCTCTTAAGCTGTCCTAGTTCAGCAAGACTACATCTGGATCGGTGGGGCAGGTTGTTAGCACTGCGGTTACCTGGCAGTGGGTTAAGTTCTCTGAATCCTGCAAGGTGAGATGGAGATCAGAAAACCCCACTTCGGATGCTTTGTATCTAAGGAGGTTTATATTTCATTCTTAATTCTGAGAAACTGCATAAATCTATGTTGCTGTTTTTGCAGAGAAGAAACAAAGCTCTGATTTGTAGTGATGGAAAAAGAGCTGAAACACTGAATGAGTTCCCTGGTGGCTTTCTGTCAAAGACATTTTTAAAGGTATTTGAGGACCAAACTGTTCTTTGTGGCTTTTAAAAATCTCTCATGTGGAAACAAAGGTGGTTTAGAAAGGCTTTTCAATAGGAAAGTCTTTGGTAAGACTTCATACTGTTTTCACAGTTTCAGGACAAACATTTCTAATCTAGTAGCTACTTGCTTACAAACAAGTCATGCTTTCTGAAACACGTTCTCAGTAATACAGAAGCCATAATGAATGTTTGGATAGCTGATGTAGATGTCTGAACAGGATGAGTTGTGAGCGGTGTATTCGGAAGGAGATGCCTAACAGGCAGTAGTGCTTTAGTTCCTTGTTGACTTTTACATAAATAGTAATGTATTAAATTTTCCAGTCAGCAACTTCACTTTTATTGCAAACTGGATTTGATGACATTTCCTGATTAGTTCATTCCTAACTTCTACGCCCTGTTGGCTCAGGGTTACCATTATGTTTTGTTGACATACGCATGTGAATGGTGCTACAGGTTATCTATCTGAAAGTACTGGTTAGTCCTCATAGCTAATACCATGAGTAACTGAAATGTGCACAGGAACAAGGACTGATCTTGGGCCTGCCATTCCCTTTTGTCATTAAAAATCAGTTTTGTTGTTTATGTTGAGTGTCATGTAAAGGGTTCCTGTGAGCTTGGAAGCTCACTACGCCTGTTACCATGCTGACACGTTGTAAAAGACAATCCTTGCTGCAAGAAAGCACAGAACCTTTGAGGGTAGGATCAGTGATAGTGAGTTGTTTTTCTTGTATTTGTGAAATATTCACTTCTACAGAAAAATAAGTCATAACTATTTTAGCATTATCAAATTTGATGTTTCCTTCCCATGTTTTTGGGACTGCATTTATTTTCAGTAATCATGTTCTGCCGCAGATCTGGGGGAAGCGATGCTGTGTTCATACCTCTGCTGCCTGTTAGAGCTAGCTTAATTTTCTGATTGCAGAGCTTACGTTCCTAACACGAGCTTCATTTGACAATTGTGCTTTTCATTGATTGAAACTACATTAATAACCCTAAAACTTGAGCAATAACTGCACAACATTTAAAAAAAAAAAAAAAGAAAAAACAGTGATTTTTCTGTACCATGTGGCATCAGTTCACAGTACTGGGTGTCCTCTGCAAGGAATGTAAGACTAGAAGGGACCATCTGGGTTATCAAATACAAAGCATCAGATAGAGAAGCAGAGCTGCTGCACAAGGTCCCATGGAACATCTTTTCATGTACCGTTGCTCACCAAACACAAAGATGTAACAAAAATACTTTTAATTAAGAAGAAAATGAAGTGACCGAAATTCCATAGAAATGGTGAGGAAAAAAAAGAAAGCAGTTCCAAGATTTAGAATGCCGAGACTTAATACCAGCTCCATTTCTTAAGGCCAAAACAAGCCCCACGTGTGGCACTCAGACGGCGCGTGCTCCTTCCACGAGGCTGGGAGGGGTCGATGGGCTGAAGAACTGCTGAACACACAGCGCTCCGAGCTACAGCAACATTTCACTGCACCTCATCAATTACCTTCAACAGGGATGACAGTGACAGAAGGATAGTCTAGGAACAACTGTACGTGGTGAGCGACATTCAGGTAATTTGGGAAAAGCGGCATCTCTTGTTCTGAGACAAACACGATGTGTTCCCATAACAGCATGCAGGTAGCACCCATTAGAGTGGCGTGGGAGCTGGTTTAGTAGGAGCAGGTTTCCAGGGCCATAAGGGGTGCAGTCAGTTGTTTCCTTCCTTAATGTGTTGATAAGAGTCCGATTTTTGTTTCTGTGGTAGTATATCTTTTTTTCCACACTGGGGAGAAAATGAACAGATAAATATATGCTACACGTATTTGGAGTTTCTTCATCCACAGGGATGCACACTATATTGAATTCATCCCCAGAAGATATTTACTCAGGAGGGAGTTTCATCTGCCACTGCTCCTTTTTCCCTTGGCATCTCCACACGCAGAAGATATATTCCTGATGGTTTATTTGATTTTATATTATCTGTGATTATTTTTAATTACTTTCTGCTGTTTTTAGGACGATTTTATATCATAAAGTAAAAATACTTTCCCGCTGTCTGAATGCAAAGAATCATTCACTGGAACATTTAATACAACGGAGAAGGATAGACTGGTGATATTAAAATGCACACCTGTGCAAAAATAACACCGCCAGTTCTTTTCTACAGCTATTATCTGTACAATTATAAAATAGCTTAATAGTTTTACTAGTCAAAGTTAATATATGCAAGTACATAAATGAAAGTTCATGCACACCTACACACTTATCACTTCATATAGATGAAGTCTTAGGTGAGGAAAGTCATGAGCATGGTTAGCATGGTACAGAAGAAGTTCCCTCTTGAAGACAAGTTTTGCAGTGCTCCAGATCGTTCCTTGACAAGCATCCCAGCTCCTGTCCTGAGTCCCCTCGGAGTCATTAGTGCCTGGCATGAGTGTCATGGTCTGCCCCTGTGCAAAACGGCTGGATGGATTCTGTCTTTGGAGTTACACAGCTCCCTCTTGCTCAAACATGAGCTGCTCGTGGAAATACGTGGATAAAATCTGCACTGTGAGAGTTAAGTAGCGGAAGGAAAGACTCGAAAACATGGCTGCTGATCTGTTGGCTAGCACTGTGTATTCCCAGTGAGGATGTCTGATCTACTGAGCTGTTACAAGCCGTCTGTGCTTGAGTAATGGAACATTTAGAATTCAAGATAGGCTGTTTATCATAAATGAATTCTTAAAATGAATATACTTAAGTGTTAAGTACACAGATTCCTTGCATTCATTCCATAGATTATTCAGCTAGCTTTGGTTTGCTTTCAAATAATCTAAGTGTTATCTTCAAAAGGTTTGCAGTGATACTCACAGGAGAAAGTTGGAGAGGAGAGGAAGGTATGTGCCTAAGAAAGACCTGTTTATTTACTTGCAGCTGGTAACTGTTACAGTCGTCTCCAAATTTTATGCAGCTGTATCTCAGGTGAAGCTTTCTTAATAGCCTGCCTGGATGGGTGGTTGGTTATTTGTTTTGGTTCTCAGATCTTTGGAGCTGATGCTATGCACTCTGTTTTTAATTCTTCGAGGACTCCAGTGGGAGACTTCACAGTGAATGCATTATATTAATGAAAATATATTAATGCCGAATGCTTCCAAATGGATGTTTGGGCTCTATGCACATGTATGTTGTAAAAAAAGATATATATTTTAGTGGGTGGCTAAATTAATGTAAAATTAAGCAAGTAGTAGCATACAAGTGTAATGCTGAATAGTTAGGGCTGCTATTGGTACGAGCTTTCTCCGTGAACCAAGTATAGCACACACTTCACATATTCTGCATGTGAACTGACGCAGTGATTCTGAACTTAGAATCAACAAGCTGAGAGTGAATTACTCATTATATACGAGCATTGTGTTCTTTCCCAGTGAATTTAATCAGTAACACCATATGCAATTAATGTGAACAAATCTAAGCGGGATACCACAGGAACAAGCATATATTCATAACAATCAGGCAACGCCTATATTAACTGTTCAGATTAAAACTGTAACTTGAATTAAAATTCAAGTGAGGCCCATTTGTCTTTAACCAGTTTCTTAGAAACAGTCACTGCTGAAGTACGTACTGAGCTGTTTCATTAACCTTTAAAAGAATGCCTCTAAGTGTTGCTCCGTGGCTGAGCTGTTAACACGCTAGTCATGCTGATGACCGTTCACAAAAGCTGAATTACCAGCTGCTTGGCGCTGATCTGCAGATACAGAGTGCTATTTGAGAGCTGAGTGTTGTTCTCCAATCACAACTGAATGTATTTATTTGAGTGATAATACAACAAACATTAATTATGTTGATGAAAATGCGTCAGTTTTTAATGTAATAGGTCTGGAATATAACTTATATATAATAATGGCAAATCTTATATGATGAATAGTAGTTTGTTCATCAAAGACACCAAGATAGATGGTTACTGCTTTCCTGAAAGCCGACTGTGTGAATGGGTGGGACGCGGGGCCAGAGATTAAGTGATCTCAGCAAGGGAAGTTGTTTGAGTAGCATTTCACAACTGATGATTACCACAAATAATAAAATTCTTGCCTATTTTCGGGGGGCAGCTTGTCTCCTGACATGCCGACTGGCTGGGGGTTTCCTAGCTCGTGGCGCTTCTCATCAGTGAGGTGCCTCCCTAACAAGCTGTGCCCAAGTTCAAGACCTAACGCAGTGCAGAACTCAAGCGGAAAAGACAGCCTGGAACGGGAAGCTGGACAGGGAGTGAGGAGTGCGCACAGAGAGCCTAGAGCTCGTGTATGGGCTGGTGACTGGTGCAAGAACAGGAGTGCTGCTCACTGTTTCTGCCCCAGCTCCTGCTGCTGCTCAGCAGTTTCTGCATCACCCTGGCTCAGCTGCTCGCACTGAGCGGTGGCGTGGAGGCAGAGGCAGGGCTGGATTTACCTTTGAACCATACTTGATACAGAGAAGTCAGAAACAGTGAAGCAAGTCTAGAAGGTTGTGAGTTGATGCTTTGTCCTGTATTGGCTGCTTTGGTCCTTTCTCAGGTCATGAAGTTTTTCCTACAGATGCATCCAAAAAATGTAATGAAAGTTATTTAGAATTTCAGCATTAGAATATTGTGCAGGTCGTCCTTCAGTCCTGGCCTGACAGTTCATTCAGTTCTTCATTCTGCCATTACCACGGCCTCTGAGATGAAAGTTGGTGACAAGATTCTCTGATTCATTGCTCTAATATTGCTCTTCATTTTAGCATGTTTTGAAGGTAGTGCTTTTAATCTAGGAGGAGGTAGAAGTGCTACCTTAAAAGCCCCAGTATGCTGAATAACTAGAAGTGGATAGAAAAACAGGTGTATTAGCAGCACTCACGTACCTGCCTGCGTGAAAGGAAAACCGTGGAAAAAAGAGAGGGTGAGGTGAAACACCCTGTACGATTCATGTTTCCTACTGTGGAAATGGCAGTCTTTTGTTGATGATTATGTTTTTGGGAATTCCTGTGATGTAACGGTAACAATAGATACACTCCCTGAAATAAGAAATAGGAGCGATTAAAAGAACTTTTCTGAGGAAAAGGAAGTTATGGTTAGAGATCACAGGGAGGGAGGCAGGGCAACTAATAGGCCCAGCAGGTGGTGAATCTGCAAACCCGGGGCTAACAGATTTGTATCAGAAAGTGAAGTCACATCTTCCATTCTGGTTTCTTTAAATATTTGATGCGAACATTACCTAGCTTATCTATTCATAAATAAGACTTTTTTTCATTGAATTAAGTCTGCCCTGGCTGCACCGTGTGAAACTGAACTTACAACAGTTAAACCTCATCAGCCTGCAGCCTCTTCATATGAAGCACAATATCCAATAATCCTCCTCAACTGTTTTCCCTGCGGTTGCCAGAGCTACAGCTGATGAATGTTCTCGCATGTTGTACTTCCTGTGAAGTCTCAAGTGTGTTGCTTCAGACAGAGAGCAGCTCTTTCATAGGTAACTGGAGAGAGACCGAGCGTATTCACAGTACGAACACGTTTTGTTTTTAATATCCGTGTATGCTGATGACAGTGCTAATTTGATTGGGAGAGTTTGACCACTGACTGCCTGTCTGGGGAACTTGCTGCGGTCCTATACTTCAAAAATCCAGAGGAGTAAGGATTGAGTCATTTGCCTCAAAGCTTCCTTGTGTTTGAGACTGCAGGTGTTATGTACGAGCTGTCTTAATTGAATTCTGTTTAACTTCTCTGCATGCTGCCCTGTTAGCCTTTTCACTGTTGTTTTTTACATGCCTTTCTTTGAAGTGTGATCAAATTAAGGGAAAAGTGTCAGGAATATGAGATCTCCCCTGGAGGAGTTTGTGGCATCTGACACCCGCAGCCGAGGCTCTTGTGTCCCGGTGAGAGAAGCTGGCATTCAGCTGCTGTGGTATTACCATAATCTGCAGGTAGCATCACCTTTACGTTTAGTAATAGAAGGGCAAGTGAGCACTTACAGTATTATTCAAATTCTTGACTCTGACATTTCTTTAAAAGTACAGCAGTGGTGCTGATGAGTATTAATCTGTGTTTTTAAGCATGTTTCTGTAAGATAGTCTATCTGAAGATTACAGAAGAAAGTCTTGTTTTGAGCCCTGGTGGAAAGTTGCATATGTTCTTGTGTAGGCAGGCATTCAGAAAACTTGTTTTGATGATTTTTTTTGTTGTTGTTACATGTTTGGGATTTTTTTCTTCTAATAGAAACCTCTCTCTATAAAGCCCTTAGAGCCTTCTGCTAGATCTGCTTTCCAAACATTCCCCTAACAGCAATACATTAGAGGAACGTTTGGGGTTGAATTCTGGCCTGTGAGGTAAGAAGAGGCTGTGCTGCTTGAGCAGTACAAAGTTTGAGGTTTCTCATCCTTTTTTCCTCTATCAAGGCCCAGCTACAGTTTGAAAAAGGTTTAGGCTTGGCTGAATTATTTGCTGCAAATCAGCTGTGTAGATTTGTAACCAAGAGCCGTTGTAGCTGGACTCACTGGAGGACTTTAAAAAGTGGATCCTAAGTTAGAGCAAATATTTAACAGTTTTCAGTGCACAGTTGTCCTATAATGCAACGTATAAGTAGGTGTGATACACAAGTACAGCAAGTTGCTGTAATGTAGCTGATAAATGTCAATGGCTTATGCAGATCTAACCATATTGAACAGCCAGGACACATTTGCCTTAAGAGATCAATGCTGACAATAAAAGCAATGATTTCCCCAGAACTTGTTTGTTAGGGTGCTTGCAACTGAAGAGGGAAGAACTTGGAAAACGGAGGCACCTACCTGGCATCTGAGAAGTATCGACACAGAATTAGCACTTTTGTTTGTTGATGTTCTGTTTGTTTCCAGATAATGTTGCAGTACAGAAAATCCTGTGTTGCAGTAAAAAGAAGTCAGTAAACCTGCATTTAGACAACTAAGAGATGGCTTCAAAGATGATCTTTCATACAGGACAAGTGTTTTTGGAACTCATGTGAATTTGCTTTGAATTAACTTCACTTGCATTCATACCTTCCTTCCTTTTTTTCTGTCGTTTCAGTGAGATGCTTATCAGTTGTGCATTTATAAGCATGGTATAATGGTTCTCAAGCTGACCTGTGTTGAGATGTTGGTTTAGTTTCTCTTAATGCTGGAAGTCAAGCTGTGGTATCAGCCAAGTGAGCGGCCAAGCCTTGTCTGCCTCACTGCTTGCTGCTCGGGCCTGTTGTGCTGGAGTCAGTTGCAATTCTCAGGTAATCCAGGCTAACAACTTAGTAATTCTGGTATGATTTCAGCCACAAAGTGACTTATTTGAATGTGTCAGACAGTCTGAGATGCAAAAACACAGTCAATAAGAAAAACGGAACATAGAACAACAGCAAAAGAGAGCACAAAACTTATTTCTTATTTTCTTTTTTTGCGAGAGGATTTCTTGTCCTTGAAAAGATACAATGTCTTTAATCTTTCACCTGCCAGCAATTACGAGTTTTTCCTGTTGTTCTTCCCATCAAAGCTCATTGATAATCCTTTTAACCAGAATGAAGCTCGTAACCAGCTGGTACCTGCTTTCAGCACCCTGTGCAAACTCAGTGGTCCTGGCCCTGTCCCTGTTCAGTCTGACAGCACTTACAGCAAAATGCATCTGCCTACTTCCTGGTTGTTCTGGCCACGGGGCGTTAGGAACTTCCTGGTTCTTCAGGGCATTGAGCTCAAGAGCGACTGAATGTGGCTCGCAGGTAAATGCCTTCTCTTCCCCGGGAAAGGTCCATCCACCTCAGGATAACCGTGTAGCTGGTGGATTATGCTGGTCCGTGGTATTTCTGTGATAGCAGTCTGCTATACACAGGTAAGGAAGTTATTTCTCTAGACCGTATTACAATAAGTGGAGTGGAAAGTTTGACAAACTTAACAAGAAAACAGTTGCGTCTATGGAATTATCTGCAGCCAAGGCACACTGGAATTTGAAGTTCTGCTTCCCGTGCTCTGCTGTCCAGCTCTGTCAGTACACAAAGCTGTAGTCTCTTGGTCCTCGATTTATCAGCCTAACGCCTGTCTGATACTTATTACAAATGAAGAATAAAAACGAAAGTTCTCTTTTGTGAATTTCTGTCGCTAGACGTAATCCAAAGCCTGAATTTCATCAGTTCTGCTGGTGCATTTACTGCACATAGCAGTAATTACCTGAGATAAAAAAATCTCCTGTACTTTGACTCCCATTGATGGTGAAGCTCGTTACACACCCCCATTATAATTATTACTCTCTTTATGTGTACCTCGTTGAACTTCAAAAGCAGGCATCCTGGGGATGCTGTTTTAAGAAACTATTCAAGGGAACAGGATGAATTATGTAAGACGCTAACAGTATGTTCCTTCTGTACCACTCCAAATCTGATAACACTTGGGGTAAGTAATAATCAGAATGTGATAAATAATATTACTCTAACGCAGCTCTGTTACTTCCCCAGTAGTAAGTAATTTGCTTCACAAGTGCAAATTTATCTCTGAGAGTTGCTATATTAAGGGCAAATCAGGTGTACGAGCCATGGCCAACAAACAAGTGCCATCTTCACCAGTCATGCTCAAGTAATTGCATGGCCTGCAAATTGTAGCAAGGGCAACAGGCTGCCTGCAGAGCTGGAAATGCAACTAACAGCTAATAAAGATCGTTCTGTCAGATTATGACAGTTGCTATACTACTGCACTGAAGCTGTATTGTTCATAATGCAGACCCTGCAATTGTGGTGTGTGACAGCGTGGGGTAACCCAGAGCCAAGGAGATGCTAGGTATGGTACGTGTAGCATTCCATCAGTTGCACCTTTTTCTCTGGCAGCTGACCAGTTGAATGAAAGAGGTAACAAACATCTGCACTAGACAGATTTTCATTTCATTGCTGAAACAGCTTCTCTTCCTAGATGACACTGTTGAACATATGAAAGCCTGTTTTTCTAGGAAGATAGTGTATTTCTGGTCAACAAAATGGCTCTAAATACTGGACTGTGAAGTGAATCACAGCACAAAACGAGCTTTATTTAATGGCAGGATAAGATGTTCTGCATCAGTTTGGAAGGTAAAGCAAAGGCATCTTCAGCTTTAGGCATCCACATGAACAGAGAGTATACCGTGCTAATGATATGCAGTTTAGCACTTTTATAACCCTAATTAAGGTATCCAGGAATTGTACGTGTCTGAGGGCACTCTTTGCAAGTAGCAGGCTGTACACCTGGTCCAGGGAGTGGAACAAACTTGACAATTCCATTGATGCAGAACCAAAACTCCATTTAACTTGCAGCAGTAGAACTAGCTGTACAGAGACTGTTAAAAACAAATTTTGTGAAACTAAAGAGTTGCATGCATTCTGAGTACGCCTCGGAAATCTGGTGGATGAAAAGATATATCTATTATTGTTTGTTTGTTTTTCTGACCATATTTGACCAAAAGTGAATATGCTCAGGTGTTGTTTGCCCCCAGACACACACACTAGAGTAGCAGTATTCATTTGCGGTCTTGCCCTCTTGCTAAGTAGGTGAAACAGTGAAGCTTAGTGGACCGAGTGAAAGCAGCAGGGAGGATGCTGGATGCTTGCTGTGCATCCTAAGTATCATACTGAGGCCAAGTTGTTTATAGGGTGAGCCCAGGCCTACTTAGGAGTCAAGGCTTCTCATTCTCAAAAGTTGAATTCTTTAGACTTGTGTTCTGGTACGCTTACAACCTGGAAATAGTGTGTGTTCCTGCACACAGCCTCTGGCGGTTTGAGTAACAGTTATTTCACTTAAACATTTTACTTTAAGGCACAATGAAAAGACTGATGTTGGTTTGACTCGGTAGAGATTTTAGAAAGCATACTAAATATTTAAACAAATAGTTCTGCTAATGGCTGAGAGAGGCATCTCGTGTGCATCATCTGCTGGTGATCATACAAGAATACTGCAGGGATTCCTTTCAGAGATGCAAATAAGCTGCTCTGTTTCTCCTGCTCATTGGGGGTGTTGAAAACTTGATGATTTCATTGTTGTTGCAAGAGTCATTAAAAAAATGGAGGCGGAGAGGTATGAAGTAAAATATCTGTAGATTGTCCTGGTCTTTATAACTGTGTTTAATAACGGGGAAAACAAAACAACAGTAAAGTTACTGTTTGGTTTTTTTCTTTAAGGAAAAACATTAGAAGCCCGCAAAATGGTAAAGTGAGCTTTGTGCACAACCAGAGTAGCTGTTCATTTTCCCTTGTTCACTGTGTTTTCCATTAAAATATTGTGAAATTTTTCTACTGTCTTACGCTCATATCTTATCTAGAGGTAGAAGAGGTAGAAATTTTACCTTGTTCTACCAGGTTCCCACAGACTAGTGCACAACAGCGCATTGATGCACGTGGAGTAGGAATCTCAGAGCCGTGGAACCTGGAAAGCTGGAAGCAGCCTGGCATGAGCCGAGGTCTGTTCTACCAGCAGAAAATAAGGAGAGTTTTTGGCAATTTAGTGCAGAGTGAGAGAAACTGTCAGTGCTTGTAGACCTGAAAGGATGCTCTGTGACTGAACACTGCTTCCTGTGCGGGGACAGAAGGGCGGCGAGGGCACGCTGAGCGTGTGTCCTGGTTTGTCAGGGCCTCTCTGAAGGCAGAGGAAGGATCAGCATTTTCTGCATAAGCCAAAGCTTAATAAAAAGCAAAATAAGTTTTGGATGACTGGGAAACACATTGCAGTCCTTCTCTTTTGCATTCTTCCGAGTCTAGAAGATTTTTTTCTCTCAAGATTACTATTTTGTTGACAAATAACATTTAAAAAGTGCTGCACGGCATCTCTGGAAATGTACAGAAGCAGAGTTACATAGCTGGATACTGAGTGGATTCATGGCATGTTTCTTATTAGGTAAAAGTTACCATTCTTCAAAAAGCATTCAGAACAATGAACCATGACTCCATTGTAGGAAAGGAAGGGAGGTAACAGGTCTGCACTGCTCTTCAGTTAGGTGCTTCATGGCTGTAATGGGAATGAAGCTGGAACAATCCTGTACTAAATCCTCACTGTGCTTAGGAGTGGTTTTAACACACATCGCCAAACAGATCTTGTGGTTTTACATATTTGATTCATGTACTTGGGAAATGAACAGCTTTGTAATATCTGAGCAAAATCCATCCATATTTCATGTAAAGGTGGCAACAAATGAACGTGTTCTCTTAGACAAAGTACAGACTGGTTGGGTGCAATATCTTAAAGAAAAGTCATAAATTGCTAACTGCTTCTATTCTTGCTCTGTAAGAAGAAATGAAAGCACTGGAGTACGTCAGTCTAAATGTGTCTTACAGTAAAATGGACTTAGAAATAAGAAAACAATATTTGTCATTGAATTTGGATCACATTTTAAAAAATCAAATGTAGAGCGTGGTTTTGTGTTGTTTTTCTTCTCTTTTTTGGAAACACAAATTGCTATTTAACTACTTGAGATAGGCTAGTGGGTTTGTTGTTATGTATCTCAAAACTATTTAAGCTTAAAATTCTGCTGAGCTTGAATTCTTGCCTAGCATTCATGCACTTTCATCAGAGGAGCTGGTAACAGGTGTTTGGAGGACGGTTCAGTATTTCTGTGCTGAGGTTCGAGTAATGCTGATTCTTTTATGAGTGGCCACCATACAATTAGATCCCTGTGAATCTGGAGGAAACACAACTGTCAGTACAGCAGGAAAGCGTTGCTGAAGCAATGTAATCTCAGGCTGTCCATGAAAATTTGATTAAGATACAAATGCTATGTTAGTGAATTTTCCTTATGTAGAACATGAGCAAATACACTAATTTTTCTTCATAGGGATACCTGTGTTTTCTGTGGAATTTTAATTTCCTTTATATATAATTGTGAGAATTTTAGGAGAGCTTTTCTTTTTTGGGGGGAACAGAGATTTATTGGCAGGAATTTGTGTTGGGCTTTTACTGTAGGCTAAAGTAACTTCTTTGCCAGCTGGTGAGAATAACTTCAACAGTATAAAAATACACACACTGGGGAGAATTGATTATGTTATAATTCTATCTGACGAGCCATACTGGACTAACCAGAAGCCTGAAGGCTTGAAGTGCTGTTTGAGAAAGAACAGCTTTTCATTTTCAAGGCAGCACGTACCCCCCTGACAATTAATGGGCCAGACATGGCTGCAGTCAGGCCTCTGTAGGTTTTAGAAGGTGAAAGATGAGTAGGAAAAATTTTATCTTCAATTCTTTCTTGGGCACCCAAAGCTAATATTGTTCCATCTCGCTAAGATTCATTAAACAAACCATCTCCAAAGATCAGATTTATTTAGCCATTATTGAATTACGCCAGCTCCTCTAAAATATGAGGCTAAAGCACACCGAAAGGTGATTTTGTAAATAGAGCCCATTCCATTTCTATTGTATAAACAGAGCTCAGTGTCACAGATTCATGCACTTGTATGCTGCAGTTGTCTCACTACCAAAGTACACCAAATAAGGGCTCAGAAAAGGGAGTGTTTAGCTTTGCAGGTACTGAGTGAGATCACTAAGTGGTTAGATGAATTTATTTGACTACTTCTTGCCTGATAGCAAAGCTTTCCGGAAAACTTCAAGCTGTAGGAAATGTTTGCTGTAATTTTAAACCTTAAGAGGATTTGCTATTGATTCCACTTCCAGTGGATTCCCAGTTTCTAAGACCATAAATAAGAATTAATAATTTTGAAATAGGTGATTGTCTCCTGCATGAGAAAATGTGGTTTTGCTGGTTTAGGACTTTATATATAGGATTTATATACGTATGTGTGTATGTAAATACATATATTATCAAGTCCTTAGAGAGTTACTTAAATGATGCACTTAAATGCACGTTTCAGAGTAATGTCCTTGCTTATTGCAGCTGTAACTAGTTACTGTGCCACTTAGGTTGCAGAGCCATGGGGGTTTTAGGGGCAACCAGCTCCATCTGTGCAATTGGCCCTTCTAAGATACTACAGAAACACAGTGTCTGCTTCTGTTGGCGCTGAAATCAAAGTAAGTGACAAAAGTTTCTGGAGTTGGGATTTTTAGATGAGCCCTTGCCCCTGCAATGAAATGGAACGAAGTACCCTAGGACAGAGATCCCACGTAGCACCCAACCAGTCAGTTCATGTTCAGGTCTGGTACAGGGCACTCGCATCCAAATTGGAGAATGCACCAAGGTTTGGGAGTGTGTTCTAGAACCTGGAACTGGACTGGTGAGGTTTTCTGGGTTTGGGTCAGGCCTGCTGGGATCCCTTAGTAAAGCTGCACCCCCATTGTATATTCATTGCAGTTTATGTATGTAAAGAAAAAAATAAATTTCTTCTGTGCTTGGATGATAAGATGTATCCCGTCAGCGTTTTTGACTCCAAAAGTAAGTTGTCAGCAAGTAACATCTGTTGTGTCAGGGTGGAATCCAAGTTGCTCACAGGAATGTAAAAGCTAGTTGTTTTCTGCAAGAACTGGTTCCAATTTACCACCCATTTTGAAAGAAAAAAGGAAGAAAAAAAAGTTGTTTTTTTTAATGTTTTCAATCAGTTATATTTGTTTGGGTATCTTTGTGTTTCCATACTTTAATATAATTGTCTTTATATTTTCATATAAAGTTTAAAAGCTAATCCTATTTAACTTGCATAGCACAAGGTGTGTGGGTATTCATCGTGGCCTGGGAATGTGATCTAGGACTACCAACTTGATGCGATTTGCTTTTGGAGATGAGAATCTGTTGCCATGCCACACGAACGTAAAGCACAGAGCACGCTGTGCAGTCGGATCACGAGCAGCTTTTCAGCTCCGTGGTAGAGAAACCTGCACTCTGCGTGAGGAGGTTTATGGGATGCCACGATAGTGCGAAGCCTGGTTTCTCTGCTGAGGTCACTGTGCAGGAGGGCAGCCACAGCCAGCTGGTTTGGAACGAGCAGGGTTGTTACCTCCCACAGATGCAGGCAGGGTGCAGCTGCCAGAGCTGCTCTGCACTGCTGGGTCAGCGCCTGTCAGGGTGGAACACGGGAGCCCACGAGCTCTGCGAAGTCGGTGCACTTCACAGGCCGTGCCCAGGTCCCTTCAACTACCCAGGCTGTCCTTAGCAGCTCCTTGCCTGCTGGAATGTGAAACCTGTGTTAATTCAGCGAGAGACATGGATAGTTCAGAGGCTCCTTTTTGAGAACTGAACCCAAGTGTCCGAAAAATTTATTACTATTACGTGGGCTGCCCCAAAAGTAATGCCTCCTATTTCTATGGCAACTATAATAGGTACAAAGAGCACAGTAACACTACTTGATAGAGCAAATGCTCAGCTACAGAACGCTACTTTTCAGCAGTCACCACCATTAGCTCTGCATTTTCGCCGTCAATGAACAAGAGCCTGCATGCCATGCTCACAAAAATCTGCACCTCCCACTGTCACTTCTCTCTCACTTCTCTGTTTTGATCTGTTCCCTTCAAGCTGTGTGGGAGTTCTGTTTTCCTCTTCCATATCCCCTGTGTTTGCTGTGATTCTGAAGAGCACACAGATCTTTACCTTGCCTATTCTCACTTTCAAACATTAAGTTTTGCAATTTCATATGGTGTAGCAGTTGCATTGTTGTAAGCTAGGTTTCTGTACTTCAAATGACAACCAACTGACAGTAGTGAAATGGGACTAAAAAAAAGTTAACGCATTCTAAACAACTGTTTTTCTGTTATCCAACCTTAGAAATGTGTTGCTACAGCTTTTACTGATGACCAAGCAATTGTCAGCATTCAAGAAAATCAAGCTCTAGCGAATTTATTTAAATATGAATAAACCCAGCACCCACTGAGGAACTTCCACATCAGTCACTCACTTCACAATTTCATTTCTTTAAACCCGTGTTCTTGCAGCGCTCTACATGTATTTTTAAAAACTGTTGAGGTGTTAATAGTGACTTCGAAGAAATCCAAGTGGCCTGAGTTTGAAAGTGTAATTGAGTTTTCTGAGAAAAAGGAAGTTAAAAACTTTCTGACCATTTCTAGACCGCCTAACCTTATTATTGCAACCTTTGTTTTTCTTCTCTTTCTATTATTTGACAACTTGTATTGTCCTTTATTTAGTTTGCAAGCTATGTTGGAGCTAGGAGCATCTCTTTTGATCTATGATGTCTCTAGTGCACTTCTGGGCATAATTATAATCATAAAAATCTTTGAAACCATTTTACCTGATCTCTTGTTATCACTGAGGTTGAGATGTTCTATACTGGCACCATAAAAATAAAAAAAAATTAGTCTTTTTTTAGCCTTCAAAGACTTAGAATATAATAAAAACAACTAAGCAAGACTGTGTTTTACCTCTTTGTAGCATACAAAAATATCTGTTTCGTTGCAGTATTTTAAATTCTCCCTTAATCTCTCAAGCCCCTATGAACAAAGCATTGGATTACCAAGTAATACCCATCATCAGAAGGAATTAGGCACTTCAGCTTTGGGCTCCATCTGAACCACTGCATTAGGAGCGATGTTCCTGACGTCATGTTTTCCAAGTCGCAGCTGAATCACGTGGTGCCTTTCCCCCGCCCTTCAAGACTTTGCAGAGATGGTAAAGTGTGTCTCTCGTGACTCTCCATCTCTCCGGGTTGCCTTGAGGCACTAGGGAGCATATGGTTTTGCAGCTAAGAAACAAGTAGGAAACTAAGTTCCTGTTCATGTGTGCCAGCGAGTCTGTAACAGAGCTGTGGCAAACTGTGCAATTTCCTTCATCTATAAGATTTATTAATCAGAATACTCTTTTACTTCCAAGAAGACTGCTTTTTAATTAGGTCATGTGTTCTGTCTGCAATATGAAGAAATTAACTAAAGGACATCCAGATCACGATTCCCTCCTCCCTTTTCTCCAAATATCGATTTTAAAATGTGCTCTGGTACCAGAGTTTCTGTAGTGCTGTACCACTCGTTGTGAGCACGCTGTTAGGATTCACAGAATAAAGTGGATGGCACACATCCCTGCTGCCTCCGCTCTGCAGCTGGGGCAGCTCCTGGTCAGAACCTGTCCAGCAGATCTCCCATGATTTTCAAAGGTGCCATCCTTGTGTAAGGCACAGGAGGGGCAGGAGGCACCATGCAGCCTTGAACCATCATTTAATCCTTAGTGTTTACAAGAAATGACATTCTTGCTAAATGTTTTTTAAAACAGACCCCAGTTTTAATCCATTTGCTTTATGGCACTTACTGTGTAATCCTGTCAATCGAAAGGATTTCTAATTATGTTCATTTTTCTTCCTTTTTAACTAATACATATGGTAGTATGTCTGTAGTAACCATGAGTTCCTTAGATTCACTATGTTCCCATAACCTGAGTAATAGTTTTTCTGAAGCCATCTGGTTGAACGTTGCATGGTTTGCTGGACAGCTGTTGATCTTGTAATTCATCGATGCTGCAGCCCATAACAGAACCTGCATGAGGTATCTTGGCTCAGTTTTTTCCTGCATCACATCACAAACAGGTGTTGACCACTCTAAAAAATTGTCACTTGGTGTCATTTTCCCTAGGAGCTGCAACACCCTCATTTTATACTTAATATTTATCTGCAGAAGACTCCATTAGTCAAGTTGTTATGAATCTGTTGTAGTTCTGCATTTTGTTTCCTGGCACGTGGTTTTAAAACAGCAAATGTCAAATTGACCTTACAGTCTGCAACCCAACTGTGCCTTTCCCCATACAGGTCATTCGCTTGCAAGTTGGAATAGGAGGTCTGCAGTCCATCCTCCCTTCACACACCCCAGGCACCAGTGTTCTCTTTATCCTTGGGACTGCTCTAAAGAAGAAACTTTCCAGTGTGTGGAGTGATTATGTAAATCATCAGGGATTTTAGAAAGCTTTTTAAGCAGTACAAGAGAATAACTTCTTTACAGTCTCTTACAGGTTTTTGGCGTTTAATAGTAATTACATAATTGCACAGGGTTAAAGTTATTTTTAACATGTGATTTGTAGATGCCAGTCTCTTTTGAGGAGTCCTAAAAATCCCACAGAAAAATGAACCTGCTAGGCTTCTCCTTTTTATCAACACTCAAAAATGCCTTTCCTGAGAAGTAAATGCCAAGCATTTGTTATTTGGCACTTGATTAGTCACTTATTTATTTCAACTCCAAACACGTATAAGATTGTGAAAGTTATGCTAAGCTAATCATTAAGAAGAAAAATCTTCCTTGATCCAGCTTTTGCAATTTCCATCTAGATAATAGCATCAGGGCAAAATACACCGGGCCGTATATCCTAGTAAGCAGACCCGCCTGCCCGTTCTTAGCAGGGTGTGCTGCTGGCTGTGAGCAGCTGGAGAGCCTCAGCTGTGCCTCTCGGTTACCAGCCGCTTGGTTTCACTTTTGAGGACTTTTACCATCTTGTCCCCTCCCAACCTGATTTTTCTCATTCTGCTTTAGCATCGATTCCTGTCTCCAGCCTATGTTACAAGCCCCTGCCACCACCTAACTGTATTTTTCAGATTAACACTTACTGCTTTCCCCAGGGTTGCCTTTCACAGAAGAAATGCCTGCGAAATTAACTCATCTTCAGCTATTTCTTTATTTAAATTCTCTTTTTATCCGCTGTGTCTACCAAAAATGGATGGCTGCAAATCTCATGTGCTCAGTCTGTGATCAGCCTAAATTCCTTTTCAGCAGGGCTGGAGGAAGGATTTTCTTATCGTTGTTAAACAAAAATGTGTGTGGTAAGAAGAGAGTTAGCCTAGCTATGTATTTGAATGCGTTATTTCTCACTGACCTGTACAGCACACCCTGAGTAGGCAGTCTGGCATTGCATATGTCCCACAATGAACAACAGGCTGCCAGTAGGAACACACATCATTGCGAGGGCTTAGTTTGAAGGAGCGGAAATCTAAAAGGTGACAGAAAACAGAGGAATTGCATTTTTATTCTGATACTGAGGCAGCACTGCTTTGTAACACTGTATCTTCTTTGTTCTATCACTGATTTATTTGCCACTCGCTAGAAATAGAAATGTCCATCTGTCTCCATGTGCCCTGCAGAGTATTTAAAGTACACGTCAAACCATTTTCCTTAATTTGGCTCTCTGAGAGCCCCAGATTTTAATTGAACTTATGCTAATAAACATTCTCTTGGACTTTTCTTAAGTTTTGATATCTTGGAGTGATGAAGAGTTTTAAAGCACAGTCCAGTATTCGTTCTCCCACTTTCTTACTTGGTGAATGGTTTTCATTCAGTGCATGCTAACTTTTATCCTTCAGATAAATGGGAATTCTGCCTTCGCTGGCCACTGTGCTGTTGCAGAGAATAATTCATTATAAAACTGCCTTTCCTAACTTCCTCACTTTCTGTTGTGTTTCTGCAGAGTGCTAGACAAGTGACCAAGTTGCTTTGTTTTTTGCATTTCCATTCTTTCCTTTTCTTGTTTCTCTTATCGGGTAACGTCGCAATTCAGTTTGAGGAGAGTGAGGCTGCACTGATTGGTGATGGTGTTGTCAAGGTTCATGAAGTTCGATTTACATGGTTATGTGTTTATTAAAGAAATATTTAAATTGCATGTTATCAAAACCTGCGTTAAAATCATTAAGATTATTTAAATGACCTGTAAAAACTATATAAGCTGTACGTGTACTGCCAAGCTTCCTTCACATGGCCCCTGATATTTCCATGTCTTTGGTTAGCGATGGCATTTGCAAAATACCTCAGGTGCAAATATTGCATCTGAAATCACAGTGTTTGACAGACATTCTCTGTCTTTAGAGGAAAGAGGTGAAACTGTTGTTGTTCTTTGGTCTTGTTGTTTTTAATTTTATATATTCAGTTAGTGTTGTTCCATTTGAAGCTGAAAACTGGAATTTAAAAACAATGCCATTAACTATGATAGTTGAAATTTTGCTTAGGCATGCACCAAATAACGGCGTCACAGAATATGTAAGAAGTCTATAGGCAATCATGTTCCATTTTTTTGTGGACTGTAACCGTATAACGTTGAACTGTGGCTCTAAACATATAATGAGTATTAAATACCTAAATATTGAAGCAAAGTAGTTTGACCGTTTCTACTAAACTGAATGTTAAATGTTTGAAACCATACTCAAGTGTGTGAAGTGTTACAGTGAAGTGAAACCATTTTGGTTTGAAGTGCAGCAAAGCAAACCATTTTTATAGCAGTTGTAGCTTTCGCTCTTGAATGCAATTTTTTTTCCCAAGAACTTGGGCAATTTACGTAAGCTTAACTTCAGTGACACAATACGAGATGCCCAGAGAAAGCTGCTCCACGCTGCTGGTGAGGATTTGAAGGCAGCTGATATAAAGAAATGAATACTAATGTGAATGGGTGAAAGACACTCCAAAATATATATTTCAGTGTAAGGTTGAAATTTGTAGTAGAAATGTCCTCTATGACACCATGAGTCGTGTGCATGGTCAATGTACTGAAATAGGTAGGTCACTCCAAAAGTAATGCCTCCTATTTATTTCCATGGAAACTACAACAAGGAGCACAATAACGCTATTGGATAGAGCAGATTCTCAGCTATCTGCCCTTAGCTATTCATTTCTGCCAGCGATGAAAAGACCCTGCATGCTGCGCTCATAAGAATGTGCACCATCACAGGTGACCACTGCTGCTGTCACCACAGCTGAAAGGCCCCACCACCGCCTCCCTGCGCTCACACCCGCTGCTCGCTCTCCAGAAACGTTCAGCGAGCATCGATGAATGCCAGTGGGTGCCATTTTTTCCACACGGAGGAATTCAGTTCCTCACCTTTGCTGCATGTGCATTTTTATGTCAGACGCCATTTTATCAGGCTGCCCCTCTGCTGCTATCTGTCTCATGGTGACAAAATGGAACAGAATATTGGTGGGAAGGTTCAGCTTTTCTGAAGTACCACCAACATCCGCCTCTGGCATCCTGGGCCAACATAATAAAATAGGGGGCATTACTTTCAGAGCATGGAAATACCAGTCTCTTGGAGTTGGAGTTGCCCTGGATCCATGGTCTGTAACAGACTGTTGAAAGTACTAAATTAAATAAGAAAGGGAAATAATTTAGACTGTAAGGGAAATCAATGTGAGAGAATTTGCTTTAAACCTTTAGTAACTGTTACATATGTATCATGTTTCTTGTTCTTACAGATTTTCCTTTTGCCTCTGGAGCGTTTCGTTATGGCGGCGTCCAGTGAACAATGACATGCTTTGACATATACAGATGCCAAAAAGCCAAACAAAAACAGTGGCCTTCTTTTCTTTTGACTCCAACACAGTGAAATGGTGCTCTTACAGTTTTGTTATTGACTCTTACTGGAAGAAACGAACTCCTGACTGGACCTTTTTTCCCCAAACCTCTCCCAGTGTTGCTACGGATGCTTGATACAGTGACACCATGTAGTAGGCCCTGAAGTGTTGTCATAACTAAGTTGCAATGGTTTTATATACTTCCCCATTTCCCAACAGCTTTCTGTCAGTTCTGCATTCCTTTTCCTGGGGCCTAATTTTCCCATGTTACTGGTTTGCAGATAGGCTTGTGGCCTCTTTTGTTCCAACCACCTATGAAAAACGTCAAAGAGCAGATGATCCATGCTATTTCCATGCACTCTGCATCATTATCACCACTCCCATCTACCTGGCGCTGCTGGTGGCCTCTCTCCCTTTTGCTCTGATAGGCTTCTTGCTATGGTCCCCACTCCAGTCAGCCAGAAGGCCATATATCTACTCCAGACTACAAGACAAGAGCCATGCCAATGGAGCCGCGCTGCTCAGTGAGTGGAAGGCTGCAGGGAATGGGAAAAGCTTTTGCTTTGGCAGTGCCAACGTTTGCCTGCTGCCAGATTCTCTGGCGAGATTTAATAATGTTTTCAATACACAGGCTAGGGCTAAAGAGATTGGCCGGAGGATCCGAAATGGGGCAAGCAGACCACAGATCAAAATATATATAGATTCTCCTACCAACACCTCCATAAGCGCAGCGAGTTTCAGCAGCTTGGTGTCCCCCCAGGGTGGAGATAGCACTAATCGTACTGTTAATGCTGGCATGAAAAGGACAACATCAATGGAGTACAAAGGAGACAATTCTGGCTCCAACAACAGTGAGGATGGTAGAGATGATAAAGCCGGATCTGGAGAGCAGAACGAAGGAGAGGAAAACACTTGCATTGTCCGCATAAATGGAGAGGATAATGGCCACGTGTCAGACATAGAAACAGACATTGTCAATGGCCAGGCTAATGCTAGCGGCACAGCAGAACACTCGCTGGAAGGTGACACAGAGATCTCAAAAACGCCTAACCACAAACAGAAAGACGGAGATTCTGGCAGTTTAGACAGCTACTCTGCCTCAAGAGAGTCGCTAGTTAAGGTTCGTGTTGGAGATGGGACAGTGGACCAAAGCACTGTTAACAACAAGCTCCTCTATAAAGCTTCAATCATGAAGAAGACTTCAGTGCGGAAAAAGAAGCACACAGATGAGACCTTTGACCATGAGATCTCCGCTTTCTTCCCTGCCAACTTGGACTTTCTGTGTTTGCAGGAAGTGTTTGACAAAAGAGCTGCCGAGAAATTGAAAGAGCAGCTTCATCACTATTTTGAATACATTGTCTATGATGTTGGGGTCTACGGTTGCCATGCCTGCTGTAGCTTTAAGTTTGTGAACAGTGGTCTACTCTTTGCCAGCCGCTATCCTGTTATGGATGCTGCCTATCACTGTTATCCCAATGGAAGAGGAACGGACTCCTTGGCTTCCAAGGGAGCCTTGTTTCTCAAGGTAAGAGCCTTTCTTTTGGAAGCTGTAAATATTGACACCACACACGTGATGAGTTATGTTGTTTTCTCTCAGTCACTTCTGTTTGATGAAAGCAATTTTCAGGTATAGATTACCTGATATAACCAATGTTTAAGTTTTGTGGCCTAGATGAAGTGTTGAAGTGTTGGATGTGCATGGAATAATGAGGGAGGTAAGACTGGAGTATAATTTTAAGTATCAAAATTTGAAGTGGCTTTTGTGGAATTTTAGTTTATTTTTTGTAAAAATCAGTAAAATGCACGTGTTCTAAACTTCATAACACGAGTACAGCCCAGTGAGCATTACAGCTGGATGCTAGGTCATGTGTTACGTGTTCATGAGGGAATCAGAGCAATCAAAAGTCTACATGCAAGTAAGGTAAAAGCTGCAATGAAATGTGTGGCTATTACTCTCATTTGCAAAATAGTGACTAGGGAGGCAAATGAACAGAAAAAATATTTGGGACACCGGGAAGCACACAGGTTTTTTGCTTTATTAAAAAGTTTACTTACATTAACTAATTGTAGTGAGAACAGCAAGCCTGGGGTTATGCTTCTGAAAATCATGAACAGCAGAAATAAATGCCTGCATGCAGTGATGTACTTTTCCAAGGCTAATAGCTGTTCACGCTGAATTCTAAGAAGAATCTGGTACCAGTCTTGTAAACTGGAAAGTGGACCCTTCTATTTTGGAATTAACCACAAACAAAAGTTTTGTGCTGAAGTCCAAATCCGTAGAACCAAAGCTAGACAGATGTGAGCATCTCCTAGGATCATGGATTTCATGTTTGTTGGTTTGTGACAGCTTTTACTTAGTGAAATGCATTACAAAACACCTGTTATTGTCAGTTGCATAAAAAAGCAAGTATTAGCTCTTGCATTCTTTGATAATAGTATGTGACAGAAACAAAACCCTGTTTATATCTGAATTCAGGTTTTCCAAAAATTTGGATCTAAATGATCTATACTTCACTCATTTTCTAACCAGCTGAAGTTTATCCTTTCTTCATGAAGTGCTGTGAGCAAAAAACCACACACACGTGTTGTGCAGTATACCAGGGTCAGAAAGACTGCCCTTCAGTGTATGCGTATATTACGGATTAAGAGATTAAAGACAATCTGCCTTCAACTGCCTGTTGCTGAGTCAATGATTTGTTACCCTGCTAGGCACACAGCACTGTCTCTGTTTCTTTTGCAGAAAATTAAACCTCTTTTAAAAATTCCACTGGGATGATGAACTTAATTATGGATTCAAGTTGTTAAATAATGTTACAGTTAAGCAGGGAATAGGGACCAATTAATATGAAGATTCAAAGATGACTACAAACTCTTAAATATTACAAAATTCTGTCCCAGCTAAAAGACTGTTTTACCTTGGGTCTGTGTCATTCTGAAATACTGCATCTTATACATAAAATATTTTTAATTTTGAGCTAAATCTGTCCTGATATGAAATGACTTTTTCTGAATTGTACACTGGTATGAGTGGTCATTTCCTTCTTTGACCAAAAAAAAAAAAAAAAAAAGTAAGAATGATCTATTTTAACTTTGAAACAAAATTGGTTTGAAGGTTGTTGCTCTTGATGTAGTGCTTAATCAGTAACTGCATGTGTGTGGAGTCCCGAGACAAAAGCTACCATAAGCAAAAAGCCTGGCTTGTTTTTGAAGTCACTGAGAATCAATTCCTTCACTTCAGAATTCTCCAGGTCTTAGAGGGACAGCAGCCAGCTGGCAATGACCGCACAGTGAGGGTGGTGGCGAGGGGCCCTTCTGGCCAGTTCTAACCGGATATATCACTTATATCACTGCTTTTAGATGATGCTTTTACTGGCTGAGGACAACTTGTGCATTACGTTCTATGTATATGCTGTAGTCTAATCCTACATTAGAGTCTGTCTAGGTGTGATTTCGAGGATAGCAATATAGCCTTGCAAAAATACACCAGCATCCTAAGTGCCTCACACTCAGTAGCAGCATGGTGTTAATTGTCTCTGACCCACGCAAGTTCTTTAAGCTTATGATTCTGGTGGAAAGCACAGTGCTCCTATTTCTCGAGTAGGACATGTGTTACTTGAGTACTGTTTCTGTAGTATACTTTAGAAGCTTGTTCAATACTTTAGAAGCTTGTTCTTGCGTAGCTTCCATGTCTGAGTAAAGGACCAGTTGCTTTCCATGCTGCTTAAAAAAGTGTGAAAAGGAAGTGAGGGGAGACTTGAATGTTCTGAAAATACAGATGAAATGACCTTGTTTCCACTCACTGGGAGGATGAAACCTTTATTAAAATCTTTCAGAAGACCAGGGAAGACTCAACATCCAAATTCAGAGGAATATTCAGAGAAGGAAATTGCTGATTATCATTTAGTGAGTACTGTTTATCTCCTTGCTACAGATAGAACTACTGAGATAAATAAAAGAATCAAAACTTTTACTGCAACTGGAATTATTTTGAATGGAAAGGCAAAACCGTTCTGGGAGAATTGTGTCACATTACAGATCCCTGCTGTCAGGGATCTGCGTCTCGTACATTTTTCCTTTTGGAATAGGTCCTGTTTCCAGTGAATAGGACATCTTCCATTGCCCCCATCTTTTCTGCCTTCACCATCTAGATTGTAAAGTTCAGGTAGAGATTTGGAAGGATTTGAAAGATTTGCTTAGTCACACAGAATTGTTTTACCTGAGAGACTTACACAGCTCAAGGGTTATTATTAGTAGCTATAATAATGATTGGCTCTTATGTACTGCTTTCATTCATACATCTCAAAGTGCATGATAAAGAAAGGTCAGTATCTGCTTAACAGAAGGAGAAGCTAGAGCCCAGGAAGGTAAGGTGCTATCTGAAGACCTGTGTAAAGGAATCCTGCTAGTCTTGGTCTGTTCTCTTCCAAAAGATACCTGCCACAAAAGGCACTGTTGCTAGCAGGTTCCTGACAGAGATCACAGGCTGTTTTTTTCATCTGGGTAGGCTGATGTTCTCCAGGTCTGCACAGAGGCAGCAGGATGACATAGCTGTGAGCAGCTATTGTGTAAAGCCCATTTTCTGCATTAGCGGAGGACTAATTTATATGCAGTACTTTGATCTCTTCAAACTCTGGCAGTGTTTCTGTGTCCAGCGTAAGAGGATCTTGCTGGGACATAACAGGGACACAGTCACAGAAAAAAATAGCATATAGGAAAGGGTGAAATGTAACTTGCACCTAAGTGACAATTTTGTGTCTGAAGTGTTGAACCGTTGTTCTTACTTGCTGCTGAAGACTCAGAGGAGAAGCCAGCAAATATATAAATCAGCCAATCCATTTTCATACTTTGACAGTCAGGGCCCTTGGGAGACTCCACCGTGACTCTATGTTCTAGAGTTGCACTTCACATTAATTTAAAATGCCTAAGAAAAGAACCCTTGAGTCTGCTTGGTTGGTCTTAGATCTCCTATTGTCTCTTATGGCTGCTCTGCTACAGACAGAGGAGGGCAGTGTGACTGACACGGATGCTATCCTGGGCTGGGGATTCTAAACGCGCTTGCATGCAACTAAATATAGCGTGCTGCAGTAGGCTCAGTTTTCTGCAGCTGTAGATTTGACACTACATAATTTTAATTCACGGTATTTTTGATGAGTTTAAAGGGAGTTTAAAAATACACATCCCTTGCAGAAATTGGATTATGATACTGCAGTCAAATCAAGTTTAAAAGGTACTAGCGAGAGCACCAGTTTGTAAATTACTAGAAGGTTGCAAAATCTTAACATTCATCTTCAGATGATATCAGTAGTATGCAACAGTATCCTTAGTTCTATTGCTTTCAGGGATGCTGTGCAAGTTTGGGGCACTAGTGTAGTAAAAGCAGAAAATTCACCCATAACCTCACCTGATGAGTTCCTGGATTGGAGAGTCTGTCCAGATTTTTCCAGATGTATCCATCTAATAAAACTTCTCTAGACAATTTTTTCCTCTTCCCTAGCCTTAAATTGTAATGGTTGTAACTCTAAATCTAAACCGTGCAAGACATGTACGTGCATGCTTGGGTTACAGAGGTCAACGAGAGAGATTTTCAAGATGCTTATTAACTGAGAAGAGGTTTTGGAGCGGTTTTCTTCCCACTGAGACTGGGAGATGTGGAAGTATACTGAATAGATGGCTGTTCTGCCTGCTGCTCTTTGGGAGGAGACTGTTCTATTCTTTGGCATCTGTCAAGAGCAACAGTTTTAGCAAAAATAAGAATTCTGACTTAAAGCACAGTATTTGAACATAAAGCAAAAGCAAAACCACAGTCTTATGTGGGTAGTTTGAACAATAGACTGTTGGAATCAAAAAGGAAAAATTGTAAGTCTTGTGGGTTTTGCTCAATTTCTGAAAGAACTTGTGTTTAATTAATATTAATTCCTAAGCTTATTAACAGATTTAGTTTTCAAATTCTCTGAAAATTAATGCTGTTCACAGGAATTACAGTAATTGTGCAGAGAACATGTTGTTATTCTTTGTTTTAAAGGAAACCTAGCAACCTTTGCTTTATGTGCAAACCTAACCTTGCTCTCAAAAGAGGTGATATGGTTTTAGCAGACAGTGAAAGGAGCTGACTGCAAAACTGCTTCCAAGCTGAATTTACTTACTCACTACTCTCCGAGCATCTGCTATTTATGATAAAAGGAGGGTTCCCTGAATTACCCTCTTTGATTCTTTTGTATTTTACTGATGCATGTAAATTCTGCTTGGGTCACTTAAGCTTTCTTTACGTTCTCATAACAACTTCCTTGTGCTGTGGCTGAGAACGAAGGGCTAACTTACGCTATGCAGTTGTGCAGCCACAAAACCTTAAAGATTGCACAGAAAAGCACGATGGCTGCTGAGGCCAATCAGAGATCATCTAGAGATTTCAGATGTTCCTCTCCTTGATCAGATGTCCCTTATTCAGGTTATCCCAGATGTTAAAAGAAATGTCTAGTGCTGTTCATGAATTTGTTTAGATAACTGTAAAGCCACCCTATTTAACTTAGGAGGGTAACCTAAACATTTTCCACATGTTCAGTTTTTGCTTTAAAATGTTAATGTAAGAATTGGACAGAGGCCAATAAACTTGCTGAGAGGTTTTCTTTTTTTGAAGTAAAAAAAGGTAACTACCCATGATACTTTACCATGTTTACTTCACCTTGATGTAATTTAAGCTATTAATCATGACCTTTTTCTCCTTCATTAGTAGGGACACGCTAAAACTTTTGTGGAGGATGAAATGCAGGTTGGAGAGAGTGAGCTGTGGGCTTTATCCTTTTCAGAAGGGGAAGAGCCCTTCATTCATGGCACCAATTTACAGCCAAACACTTTCCCTCAAAAATAAATGTAATGAAGCTTTGCCAAATAGCTAATTCTCTCAGCTGGTATAGCAGCAATTGTTGTCACATAACAGCTACAGAAAAACAGAATGAAATAATCAAGTGCTGCTGTGGCTAGAAAGAACTGCAAAACACCAAACAGAATTTTGTGCTCTTCTCTAACACGTAAAACCTTTTTAAAAATAAGTAATATGCTTAATATATTAGTAATTTAACTAATATATCTTCTTTAGCAGTCGCTACGTATCCCTGAAGGCAAAAAGCAAAGTTGTCAACGTGCTAATAGAGGATGCATGGTTTTGCAATGGGTTTATGCTAACCAAAAATAACTACAATGAAGAGGGCAAGGTGCAGGAATAAAGTACATCTTTCTTGGGAGCTACCTCTAATCTCAATCATCTCTGTGGGACAGGAATGTTTGAATTGTGTGAGTAGCTACAAGTTTTCCTTGGCATCATCTCTGAACAGGAGGAGGAATTAGGGCAATTTGACTTGCTATTCCAGCTTGGCACTGACTTTCCTGTTAGCCTTGGAAAACAGCTAAAAAAGCCCATGAGGAATTGATACCATCTCAGAGACTACAGAAAAGTTGAAAGAGGGAAACAGTATTATCCATTTCTTTCTTTTTTTCTTCCTTAACGCTATTGTTTGCTCACTATACTTACACCTTACCATGATATTCCCCTAGCAGCTGAAATGGGGAGGTACAGCCGAGTGCTGCAGCCTGGTGTCTGAGAGCAAGCATCAAATCAGGCCTGAACCAGGAGCGTGCAGAGACACTGCTCTTGTGTGCATGCAGTTGCTCTATCTGCAATAATTCATTAAACTTCTGCTCACATATTTTTAATGCCACTAATATTGGCGGCATATGGCAAGATGAGTATTTCTGTGAGAGTATGTCACTATCACATCTACTGTAAAGCCTGTTTGTGTACCCTGAGCCTACTCTCTCTCTGTGGTGTTTTGATGAACTAACTTCAGGCCCCTGCACAGATGACGTTCCTCGTGCGTTTGTTTCAAAGGAGAGTCTTTTCTTCCATGGAACACGCAGGTGTACTTTTTAGCCTGACTAGTTTTTCTTCATAATATGAACATCATTAGCCTGGTTCATGGCACGACCATAAGTTTGTTTGCCATAGAGCTATATGCTTTGGAGACATGCCTCCTTCAAAAGAGAAGCGCAGGAATCAGTACTACAATTCACATTAATTCTAGTGACAAAATTGACAACTTGTCAAATACTGTGATAAAATGAATGGTTTGATTCATCTACAGACCAAGATGTAATTGAACCGTACTGGTGAAAGCTACAGCTGTTCTGTGTAACAGCCCATCTCCCTGAATAGCTCTTAATGTTACCTTTGGGTTTTTTGGCTGCGTGCTGATTGTGGGGTGATGAGCTCTGGAGCTCCTTCTCCAGTATGCCAAAATTTTAGTTCTTTTCTTTACACACCTGGGTTTCCTTCTCATGAAGGAAAAGGCAATGGTATATCCTTTAAACGTGTGTATGTAAACCCTTCATATTAGAGTGTACACAAAGAAGTTGAGAAATTGCCTACTTAAGATTGTCTTAGAATGGCTACCTACCTCCAGGTGCTGTGAAGCTTCTACACAACATCCCAAAAGGTAATGTTTCCCTCTTAACAAAACCTTCCTTTTTTTCTACAAGTTACTGGACTGTGTTTGAGAATCTGGTTTGAATCTTTAATGGAGTGTGATTTTTCCTGAATGGCACAGCCTCCATTTTTAAGCATAAAAGAATGTTTACGTCCAGGTATTTGATGATTTACTAACATAGCAATGGCAGATTTGAAGCTATTTGTTAAGCTGGTACTGAAATGCCCCTAGTGTTTAGGTAGCATTTCCCTGTTCCTTTGTGTACATATCTGTTGAGACTCAGACAGAACAGAACTGTTTTGCACTACTGGGACAGATGTGTATAAATGTAAACTGCTCAAGACAATATACTTGTCATGTTTACAGCTTTGTATACTACTTATACTGGAGAACAGTAAACATAAAATGTGCAGGATTTTCCAGTTAGCTCAGTAAATTCCCATGATAGCAAGTAATGTGATTGAATTCAAAGTTATTTCCTTCACTCTAGCTGCAAAATTTCAACTGTTGCTACTTGAGAAATTTGTCAACAAGAATCCTTCCAGTGCAGCCTTGCTGACTTGATTTCCTTCACGAGCACTATTTATTACCTGTTACCCATCCACTCGGAGGACACAGTAGTACTTTGTCTTGGATGAGCTTTCAATACACAGCGTTAGGAATTTACACAATTTTGCACTGTACGTAACAGCCTCAGCATGGTAAGTCCAATGTATTCTACTAATGCTCTGTGGCATAAAGTGAGAAGGATTCTTTCAATGAAAAGTATTTGATGTCAGTCTCCTGTGACTGAAAAGAAAAATTTAGAGCTGTCAGTTTTGCACTTACTTATTTAATTCACAGGCAGAGCACTAATGTAAATATGTAGCAGTGGAAACTGGCATTTTGATTTCCAGGCACAAATACCACCATAGTAGACTTAGTAGGTTTTTTTAAGGGGAAAAAGCCTCTTTATCATCTGCAGAGAGCTTCTTCCCCCACCAGCAGCTAACAGAATGTAGATGTTCAGTGCTGTAGCAGAGATCAGAATGCACTTCTAGCCTGTACCCTTCCAAAAGCTGGACTAGTTTGATTACTTAACCTTTGCAAAGGTAGTAAGAATTAGAATATAGTTTGCATATTTCAGTGTAATAATATTGAAAAAGAGTTTTGTCAACTCAGAAATTATATAAGAGACACTTCTAAGTCTCAAGATAACTGAGAGTTTAACAGCATACCACCTATGACTTTTTCCTCTTGTAATGACTGCCCTATTTTAAAAAATTGGGAACTCAGATTTAGATATTACTTTACTACAAATTTCTGTATAAGTAGAAAAGTGGTCGACAATACATCTAAGACTTTAGAATGCAATATCTGAATACTTCCCTATGAAAAAAGTAAATCAATGAATCTGTTACTGAGCTACTAATGTAGACCAACTGAAGCCAGCTTATGTTTAGGTTTATGAGGAATGAACTACTCTGGCTTATTTACTTACATATATTTTCTATGTAAATATGGATTTAGAAGTTCCTTCTGTGCTAAGAAGCAAGAAGTATGTTTTACTTGTGACGTGCTGACCTGGTTTGGTGGAAGGGGAACCCTTCTGCCAAGATCCACGTTGCAGGCTGAAATGAACAGTGGGTGTTCTCTTCCTGCAGGACTGCCACGAAGCTGGTCAGGCCGAGTCACCACAACATAATATAGCCTTGAAAATGGATTAGTCTAAATGTAGCTACAGCATTTGGCCACACAAAGGAATGTTTCTGCACAAAATTACAGGGCTTGTCATATTTGGGAGGTCAAGTAGTTTTCCTCATCGTCCTTTTTCATCTGTGAAATACCAAACTAGACTGAATAATCAGATTTTTATTACTACTTTATTTCAAACCATATTTTATGTATTAATGTTTTTCCTGTAGCTGGGAATTGACTGAGAGGCTGCAAGGATATTTATTTTCTCTCTTAGTAGTTGTCATATTTATATTTTCCTCCATTATAATTATACTCAAAACGACTCTGCTTGGCTGTTTACATCAATGCTGCCATTTAAAATAAAACCCACAAGTCAAAAAAGTTGGAGGAAATGGGAAATCTGGGAGATGAGCTGCTTTGGATGTACTTCCATTCTGGCACTTTCCAAAGAAATTCTAATTATGTTAATGAATTATGCTAATGTCTTCATGTCTTCTGCTCTTGCTTTTTTGTTCTGGTTTGGTTTTTAAATTAGAACAGTGTTAATGAAAGCACCTCTCCCTTCTCCCTCAGAGGTGCATGCCACTCTGACCAAGTGCAGAGCCAAGGGGCGCTGTCCCTCTGGTGGCAGCCCTGGATTGCATGTGTTGTGCCCACCCCGCAGCAGGTAGCTGCACGCTCTGTTCCTCCTAGGCCGTTTCTTGTCATCCTGGGAGAGCTATGGATCCCAAGTCCATTTCAGTTTAGATATGCACACGCAGGGACACTGCCTGCATAAGTATTTCTTACTTATTTCTGATTAATGGGTGTGTGATGCTACGTATAAATTGGTTTATGAGCAGGAGGTCTTGTGAAGCACTCCGTAAAGGCTGCACAGGAAATTCTAAAGCCTATCTGAGTTGACTTATTTTTCTCAAATGACTACAACTTTTATCTGCATGTTCAGCTTTTAGACTTAAATCTTTTATGCTTTTCTGGAAAATGATTCCATCTGCATTAGGCACTAAGAGGATTGTAAGAAGCACATTCTTGTTCCAAGACAGAACTTTACATGCAGTTGTTATGTTAGGTAACAATGGAAGGTATGTCACATGCACGGTTCCTTGCTGCAGAAGGAGTCATTGCAAATTTGTAAACTGGTAGACTTCACAATAGTTTTTGCTGCTGATGTCAAAATCTGATTCTGAGTTACTAAGTTTGGAGAAAGTATTCATAGACCTACCTGCCCTGGAGAGCAGAGGACTTAAACTAATGGTTTCCCAGTTTTCTCTTGAAACCACTTGCGTTGCATAAGAAACTGGAATGATACTCCTAATTCACCTGTGACACTGTGACAGATTCAGACCAAGGCAGTCTGTGGGAGGAAGAGGTCTGCACAGCCATGCTCCTGCAGCAGTCAGTAACAGCCATCCAGCACATCTCTGTATTCTTTGAGACCGTGCTACATCCTTCTGAGTTTAAGAGAATCCTCTGGCTTAGAGGTAAATCCAACACCGCTGTGTACATCTTCCTCATCTTCCTCCGCCTTCAGCCTCCACGAAGGAAGTTAACTCTATGCAAACAGCACTAAGAACACCATCAATATTGATTTGGAATCTGTCTAAACGAGGACAGAACAGACTGAGGACAGAAAAATGTGAGATGTTTATTGCATGCTTTTCTAGCTGGACCAAAAACTGAAAGTTAACAAGGCATTGCTGAGTATAAATGACTTCTAAATTCACTTGCTTCAAAGCCAGCTTTCCAGTTATAAAATTGATCAGATGGTTCTTGGTTTTCTTGTTTTTTCAGCTGTCCAAGTAAACTGACAAAGCTGTGACTGTGTGTGATGGTAGCTCACTGGTTTTTTGTTTGTTTGTTTGTTTGTTTGAAGCAGTCTTGATGAGGAAGGAGTGTGTGTGTTAGCTGCAAAATAGGACCCAGTAATGCCAAGTGAGATGGTCAGGTGTTTCCTGAGGGGAGTGCGTGTTCCCAAAGGGAGCTAGATGGAAAAAATGGTGAAAAAGGCCGGTGGAATGTACAAACACTGTGCCTCTGGAGCTGGTATTGGAGTTTTAAGCACTCCTCCATTAATGACCTTTTTATTTCTTCTTTTCCTTCCAGGTGCAAGTGGGAAGTACACCTCAGGACCAAAGAATTGTGGGATACATTTCCTGCACTCACTTGCAAGCTATTGCAGGTACTGTCCTAATTTGCTTCTCACAATTTCTCACTTTTCTACGCTACAGCTGCCGTTGTGCAAAAGCTGCCAGCATTGCTCATCCAGTGTTTCCCATGAAGAGCAGCGTGCACTGAGAACAGTGGTGAGATAGTGAAGAAAGAAAAGTAGACAAATATTTCACAAATTCTTTGCATTTTTAGTCTTGGAGTAATTAAGTATTACAAGAGATGCGCTGTAAAAATTCCCTTGAGAACTCTTCTTCCCTTTGCTCTCTCTTAACCAAATACCATTATTTCAGCAAATACATTACTATCATCATTAGTTGCATTTAAAAACCCATGTGGTGGCTACCAGCACGTTATAAAGTTTTACAAGCAGTTATTCCCATCAGAAATCAGGGGTTGAAAAAAGCCTAAATTCCCTGGTTTTACCTGCCAATTTCATACATAAGCAGCTGGCAAGTTAATACTATTGCAGAAAAATTTTCTTAGTTGTGTTTTAAGAACAGTCCCACTGTTCTATTTGTTACAGCATGAACCAGCATATTGTGTCTCCTTTGTTTTGTGAAACAGTATTTTCTATGATCCTTAAAGATACGATACAGTAACTCTTAAGTAGAGTTTGGAAGGATTTGTTAAGAATCTTCACTGAATTAACAAAAAAGAATGAGATGTTCTTTAATAGCAGGTGTCTGTCTGTGAGATATGTGGACTCCACTGCCCATTATAAACAGACTGGAAGTTCATGTAGGTTGTCAGGTTGTGGCTGGGCTTGTTCCTCCATAACCACTGCAAAAACTTCTATGACCCTTCTGATGATAGTACCTCAACACCTGGCTCTCCTTCTAGTGTCAGTAGGCAGAACTACATGGACTGGCTTCGTCTGCCTTTTACAAACCAACTCCAGAAAGAAAGGGGAGGAAGAGTTAGTAACTTCTGGTCATTCTGTTTCATTTCTAGTGTTCTTATGCATACGTTTTGAAGTGAAGTTTCTCCATTTCAGCTGTTGGCCTGAACACTCGTTAATTAAAATTGACAAATTCTGGAAATGTCTATGGAAAATATTCCATGTCTCTCTCCTATCTTCAGCATCAAAACTATCAGTTCTAGACTTTACAATATGTGTAGTAATGAAGTAACAGTCAAATCTAAAAGTCTTTGCTTTGTGCAAAGGGAGGGATGCATATCCTTAGTTTTACTTGATGTGACTGTGACTCTTGGGCTCCTGAGCAAGTGCTGCAGAGCACCAGGCAGCCCTCCTGGACTAGCTGAAGACAGAATGTATGCTGCAGGTTGAGACAAGACAGAAATGCGATGTAAACAGCAGAACTTTGAATCTATGCTCTACAGCACGTCTAGGTTAACCCAGTCAGACAGCTACCATTCCTCCTACACTGCTTCAATTGCAGAGACAGACTTGGGAACAAAACTGCCAATCCCTAAAGTGCATTAGAGAGACCACAGAGTTTTAAAGAATCATCATAAATTTTTCAAACACATTTTAACAGTGTGACATTGTTTAGTTTCCTATGTCTAACTCTGGAATTATGGTAATCTACTGTGAGATTGCTGTTGTAGAGCTGAGGATTGTTGCTAGTATAGTTTAGGTTATAAACCTCTGGTGTTAGTCCAGTTCCTTTTTGCATGTATTCTTAGCTATAGGCACATTATGACATCCCTAAAATACTAAGAGGAATGGGAGGGGAAAAAAAAAAAAAAAAGAAGATTGGGAAGTTAACATTCTTTTCCACAAAGTCACTCCAAAGCTTCTCCAAGGGTTAAAATGTAGCTTTCCATTTTCCTGTTTATGTTCTTGCTTTGTATTTTTATGCTTATCTGGTTCAAGCAACATTCAGATAGAACAGGCAAGGATCTAAGAGTCTAAATGTCCTTTGATAAATCATATAAGTTTATGTAATGAAACAGAAAACTAAAGTTCATAACAGTTCAGCAGAGCTATACTTTGACTTGTATCATCTGTCTCAAAACATTTCACACGTTTAAAAAAATGTCAAAAGAAAACCAAGTTCAAGTGTGGAAAGATGTGTTGTTATCTGTAACAAGAAGCACTGTTTAAAAGGTTAACCATTTATATCATCTTGTCACACGACTGAGTGCAATTTGGCTTCTCCTCTAGGATACATAAACTTGCGCTTGACAGTTCTGGTACTGACATGAGAAAAAAATGAAGGGATCCAAATGTTTATGGTCAATGAAGAACTAATGCTTTTTTTGAAGAGATGTGCTAGCTAAACGCTGTTTGAAGCAATTACAATTTGTTCAGAGCTGACTTTCACCTTTTTCACTAAGATGTTAGAATTAGATGTAGATTAATCTAACCTCTCAGTTCTGTACCTATTCCTGAATGCTGTTATGAAGGAGCTTTTCCATTTCCACTCTGGAAATAGCTGCATTTCAGTGACAAATGAGGGGGTCCTTTAATGAGACTAGAATGCTATTTTTTCCAGGGAGCTGTTAAGTTTACATGGTTCTTTTATATTTTTCAGTTAGTGTTGAATGTTCTGTGAAGATTTTGCTGCCTAGAATCTACCTGCTTCCCAAGTCTCTTTGAGTCATGCCTTTTAGACACCCTACCAAGAGACCAAACAGAGGAAGCCTCAACCTATTCCAGCCCAGGTCCAGATAGTATGTGCTGGATGCTCTCTCATAACGTCAGGTGTGCTGCTTGTTTGCAGTTATTGTGCATCTAGTCATCAGCGTGCGCTGGGAACTCAGACTTCTCCAGAACTGTCTTTACCAATCCATATGCAGCTTAAGCAGAACTTAGCTTGGGACTGAGAGAGATCCCTCGGTGTCTGAAATCATGGCTGTGTGATCAGGAATGTCTCTGGTCTTAAACATCCCTAGGAGGTGATTCTATATAGATTTCTGAAGTAGCAAAGCTGTGTCAGTCTGCCCTTGCCTTTCCTCTCACTTAAACTAACACAGCTGTTGTAGGAGGTGTTGCATTTGACTGGGGACCTTACCTAGCAACAATGTAACTCAGCAGAACAAAAGGGTTTTTTTGTTTCTGTTGCTGTTTTGGTGTGGTGGGTTTTTGTTGTTGTTTTTGCTTCCCCCCAGCTCCTGCTGGCTTGGATACATTACACAGGTCTGCTTAATTCGTCACACAGTCAGGGATGGCACAGCCTGTCTCACGGCTAAACTGGGTGGGTCCTTTGGTTGTGACTTGGAACTGACACTCCCTTTGACTAAGCTTCACATCTTACGTTTCCTTTTTTTGCTCGTGTTCCCCAGCACCGATCACTGCTAAGAACTCTGTTTTTAAAAACTTGCACTGCATCTTTCCATTTCCAGTCCCTGGCTAGGCCTATCAGCTGCTTTGTTAATTCTCCCTAGTGCTCCTTCTCCTGATAGCTTTCTGAGGAGGACAAAGCAGTCCTCCTTTGGTACCTACCTGCAGTTCAAACTAAAGCCACAATTTCAAGTAATCGTTTCAGAAGTGAATGAAAAAGGCAGCTATGATTATCCTATAACGAACAAAGGTGAAGTATTTGTTTATGCTGGCTGTGGTTTCCCACAATACCCTTTCATCCTTCCATGAAATCTGAAGCTGAAGGGAACTTGCAAAGAACTTGGAAATGCTGACTGCAGGAACCAGTCACAACACGATTACTTGCATTTTTCCAGCCCAGTTACTGAAGAAAAGGGTGTAGAGCAATTAGCACAAATCTGTATTCTCTGGTTAATCACTGGTGGCACTCAATCAGATCAGTGATTCTATCTGAACATTTAATTAGAGGGGAAGGCTGGAAGAAGGAAAGTGGAATGTTATAGTTGGGAGATGTTTCCTAGCTCCCTTCTGTTAATATTAACCAATGCTGTTTCACTGCAGCAGCAGACAGGCCCTGGAGTGGTTTTTTCAACGATTGTTCTGGACTCAGGTTTGGCTTCTCCTCTACTTAGGTGTCTGATCAGTTCAGTTACCTTCATCTCCAACGCCGTGGATCATTGCAAGCTGTTCAGACTAAGTCTCACTAGTAAGTTTTGCATCCAGACACGTTCAGTACCTGCTGTGTAGCTACGGGAAGGTGGATAACATTAGTTTCATACTCATCTCAGATCACAGTTGCATTTAGGGGATTTTTTTGTTTGTAACGGAGCTGTAGCTCACTTCATTGCACACACTTCACTTTGTGTGCTGAAGTGCAGTTGCTTCCATGACCTCTAGTGGGGAGAACCAGAGATGTCAGAGAGGGGAGAACTGGAGATAAGCAGCCTGTCACAGGTTCTGAACTTTTTCTAAAAGGAAGTGACGGTTGTCTGTTTGTAGAGCTGCAATGCTTTCTTCTGTGGTTTTCTGGTGTACAGTGCTGCTACGAGGCTCACGATTCTTAACAAGGGAGATGTATGTCACTATGTAGTTAACACTTTTTTAGTAATGACGGTGCGTGCTGCCTGTTTTCTTTCACAGTGTCCTCCTAAAATGTTTTTGCATGTCTTTTATGTTTTTCTCAATAGTTTCCTGTTTTGGAGAATTTTACCTCTGTGCATCTATTAAGTGGGTTTTATGTTTATTAAGTGAGTTTGCTGTGTTCTGTTTCAGGTTGTTGTTGTAGTTTGATGCCCTTATTGGTAATGGCTGTATTATCTGATCGCTCATCCGAAGTGAAAACACGCCAGATAGATACTTCCAGAAAATGCAAGCAGCATCCTGACAGTTCAGGAATGAATAAGTCTCTTAGACAGCTAAGCAATATACAATCAGGACTTTGTGCAGAGCAAGATAAGTTACTGTAGTCTTGTCAACAGGCACCATGCTAAAAGTTGCAAGGCAAGCCAGGAGTAGTACTGGCTTAAGGAGATAAGGTAGGATAGAAAGATGCAGGTGATGCAAAAGGAGGGTCCATGACTGTGAGTACGCTTCACTGTTAGTGAGATGGCTCTGGAAGGATCTTTAATCAAAGTGTATAAACAGCTGGTGTGAGGGTGTAAGGAAGATAAAGGCAGGCTCTCCTTGGTCATACCCCATAAGAGAACAAGAGGCAATAAGCACAAACTCAAATGCAAGAAAGAGCATTTAAACAAAGCAAAACTCTTTCATAGTGAAGGTGACTGAGCACTGGAGCGAGCTGCCTAGAGGCTGTGGAGTCTCCATCCATGGAGACGCTCCAAGCCCAACTGGACAGTCCTGAGCAGCCTGCTCCAGGTGACCATGCTTGAGCAGAGGGGATGGACTAGATGATTACCTAAAGCCCCTAGCAACTTCTTCCTTCCCCTGAATCTTTAGTTGGGCAGAATGCATACGTCAGTCACGCACACTGTTTGCTGTTAGTCACTATCACCTGCTGTGGGCCGTATTTATTCCATGTGACCTACTTCTTGTGCTTTTGACTAAACACATCTTAACTGTGGGGTTTTCTTGTGGTGTGTAGTATACCAGTATGTATGATCAGCAAATATGTGAGGTACATTTCTGCACTGTATGTGCACTCTGGTAGCAAGAGGGTTTTCCAAGAATACAGTGGACTGGATTTGTGTCAAGCAGTGTGATTAGGGTATTATCTGAACGTTATGTACAAGTACTAGAAACTGTAGCTTAGGGAATAGTTCCAAAAAGCGCTTGTACGGGCTTGTGTATTACAGCCCAACTGTTGTAATTCGTTGGGAATAACTGAAGATTAGAAGGAAAAAAATCAGATTATTTGTTGTTTGAATTAAGTCTGAAGAGATGAGTCACTGTCAGAACCTACTTGAAGGTCTCTTTTCCTGGTCATGTTCTTACCTATATTTCATCTATTTATTTAGGATTGTATCAAACCACACTTGGTGGAAAGTTTCTGATTCCGACTGCATTTAACTGTTACTTTAAAACAACCTGCCCCCAATGTTCTGAAAATTCAACCACTCCCAAGTTAATTGTGCTAGGAGAATGAAGGCCTGATGCCTGACATCTACGTTTTAATGCAGTTACAGAGTGTTGCAGAGTTCACATTTTAAAAGCCTATAAAGTGCGCGTGGCAGCCTCAGGTGAGATGACTGATTAACAAGCTGTGAGGATGCAGACTTAAATGCTCACAATCTCCACTGTGAGTCACCACTGAAAGCAGCTTTGGACATACATCACTGATGTTTCTAATAGTGACTTACAACATTTTAATAGCCATCACAGGCTAGCAAAGTAGGTTAAAAGAAAATTTTAATAAGAACAAGTGACTTTGGGCTCACTGTTTTTGCTTCTGATTGTGGAATTTGAAAACAAATCTTCTCTTTTGAAGAGAAGTAATGTCCGGAATTGACATATTGTTTCAAATCTGAAACAAGCAAAGCTATAACTTCATTAAAGGTACAGTGAAAACAAAAGAAAAGGAAAGGAAGGACAATATAGTAAAGAATCATTTCTAGAATGCATCTCTTCCCACTTCTTTCCCCATATGAAGCTTTTACTGATTCTCTTACAATGACTGCAGTGATGAATTCTTTCTTAGACTTTGTCACCTAATGTGCCTGAAATTAAGCGTAGTTAGTTGCTATAATTAAAAGAGCTGGTTTGTGTCAGTTTCACAAACAAAGAGCATTTGGCAACCAATCATCCATGTCACTTATAAATACAGGGCACAGCTTCAGCAGTCGTAGTCATAAGATAACTTCCCTGCAACCAGTGAAAAGAATCTGGCTGTTCATTGCTGAAGTACTGCCTACCTAAGCCTGTATTGTATAGATACCTTTAAAAATATAGAAAAATACTTTCAGCTTCATAATTCTTACTTGAACATAAACAGACCCCTTCCTTGGATGGATTACTGCAGTATGAGTAAATTGAATGTTGACGGTATGTGCTAGTAACATGTGAAAATGAAATTTTTCATGTTTAAAATTTAGAAAGCAAAGAAAGATCAAGTGGTTTACTGCAGAACATGCTGGCCAGTCTTGGCTAAAGGGTGATATTTACTCTGAATTCCCGATCATTAACGTAGTGCATCATATCATCTTCCACTTGTGGCTAGGAACATGATTATTTGGTCAGTTTTCTGCACCTGTTTCTTCAGAAGTGCCTAGTATGATTTCAGAAGATATTTACATCATCAAAACATGTGGTTCCTAATGAACTTAAGCTTTACGTAATGAATGTGCTATTACCCATGTCGTTTTTTAATCTCACACCATTTTTCCCCAAGATGTCTAGCAACAGCATAGCAAATAATATGACTATATTATTTATGACAAAAATTAGTCCACGTTTAAACAACTACAGAAGTTGTTCACTCTCTAGTACTAATTTCAGAATTTTGATGCTTTTACTAAAGCATGGGCAAAGACTTTTAATGACTTCTATCTGCTTGTACTGTATCAGCTATCGCACAGAAAAAGCCGGTTGAAACCATGTAACTAAAGACACTTCCCTATGTATATACAAGTCCACACGTGCAGTGTTTTATAACCAGAAAGCTGGATTTTCATCTGTTCCTGTTCCATGTAAGAATTTTTAATATAGCTAATTATATAGGTGAAAATCCTCCTATCGTAGTCAAGGCCCTGCAAAGCTAACTTACCACTTACATCTTTCGTAAATCTGACCTCAGTGGCTTAAACTGGCCTGGTCTAGGCTTAGTAATGCATGCACTAAGTTTGGTGGGGATCTCTTCTTATTTTAAAGAGAAGGTGCTCCTTTAATTTCGTTGTCTACATCTGCCCTGTTGAAGGGATTATGTTTGATGGGTAAAAGGAGAGAATATGAGATTGAAATAGCTGTACGTTATTTTTGTCTTCCTAGATTGCTTTAATCTCAGTACCCTCTAAGTAAAGCAGGTGGGATTCTGACCCAGCTCTGCTCTGTCCACTGGGCCAGAGCAGTGGCCCAAGAGATTTCGCTGGATGCACCACAGGCATGCAATGTTCCGAATGTCACGCTAAAAGAAAGATCCTATTTCTTGACATTTTTCTTCTTTGCTACAGGAGACACTACCGTTCGATGTGAGCAACTGGATATGCTTCAAGATTGGCTGTCTGAATTCAGAAAATCTACCTCCTCCTCCAGCACAGCCAATCCAGAGGAGCTGGTGGCTTTTGATGTAATCTGTGGAGATCTCAACTTCGATAACTGCTCCTCTGGTAAGATAAGCTTTGCCTTCTGCTCTGTGTGCCTAAACCAACATACAATAGCAGAGTTCTTGATCTGTTCATTTTGTGGGTTATAGCAGCGTACTTAGTAGTGACTCACTTGTGCATGGAAAGGCCTAATTGCTACAGAAACTTCTTAAGGTAAGTACTAGTCTTGTCATGAGCCAAGAACAGCAGCTCACACAAATTCTGCCTAGTTATTTAACACGATAGTTTTTAAGGCACAAAGGGCAGTAATTTGTGACTTGTTGCAATAGCAATTGCAAGGGAGAAGAATCCAGTTATTTAGTTTTACCTGTGTGACGTAGATGTGCTAAAACACATCATATAATTTTAGTTATTAATAAAAGGTGTGTGCTATGGGATTTTTGCGAAAGAAAAATAAATTCTTGCAATTAATAGTCCTTTGATAGTGCACATACACAGATGCAAGAGATTAACGCCCCAGAGAGAACTCAGCATCATTAAATCAATCTTGGACAAAATTAACTGATGCTATGTAACTTCCATTGTTTTTATTCAGAGTTGAAAAACAATAATTTTAAATTTTTTCTTCTGTATTTCGATGCTGGGGGCACTAGCAAAAAGAACACCACAGAACCATAATTAATGGGTGGTGAACTTACAGAGAGGGCAGCCTTTTCAAGCATAAAGTATACTCTGCTAACAGTTACAATGCCAACACAGAGCACAGAGCTGTGTTCCTGTATCATCTCTGCTTCCCGCTTAGTACAGTTCATGCATCCAGCATGAGTTCCTTGCTTACTTTATGCAGTGGCAATGAACTACTGGTTTGGAGCTGGCATGTGGATCAGCAGAGCCCAGCAGCCAACCTCCTGCAAAGCTGATGGCTGCAAGGCCTACTGCGTGAGTGGGCCAGAGCAGAAGTTCTGAGATAAGGGCATACATAAGCCAGGTACAGTGAGGGGGGAGTTCAGTCATAGGCATTTCATCTGTGCACTGTGTTACCAAGGAGAGGTGCCGAGTACAGGTAAGCTCAAGCTGCAGCTTTCAACTGGGAATTCAGCAATTAGAAACATAAAATTGTTTGAGTAGGAAGGGACCCCTAAAGGCCCTCTGGTCCGGCTCCCTGCAGTGAGCAGGGACATCTACAGCTCAATCACATGCTCAGAGCCCCATCCAGCCTGACCTCAGGTGTTTCCAGCAATGGGGTATCAACAGCACATCTGAGCAACCTGTTCAGACTACTGAGTTTGTGGATTAGCAGGTGCATATGTAAACATCATCACATGTGAATTCTGTAGTCTTCATAAAAAGCCTTGGTAATTGGCACAGAGAGGAACAACTACACCAATAATTCAAAACAAAACAAAACAAGCGTCTGGTCACAAAAATAGCTACCATTCTCTTATCTCATAGCTTGTATCAGACACTTGTAATGGAAGATTTTAGCAAAGTCAGATAAACATTTAATTGAGTAGAAAAGACCACCAACCCAAAACAGCCTTACTGTTCATTTCTAGCTCACTGGTACAAAAAGTAACTTAATCACAACTGTGTGATCTGAAATAAACTCAGAATGGCCAGACTTGGCATGACTTATCAGAGAATCCGTTATGCACAGTGGAGATGAACAGTAAGCAGTAATAGCTACAGAATGCTGCAGTGAAACAAAGTTTTTTAGGACAATACAAGGATAGCAGGAGTAGTGAATTTTTAAGGAGGAAAGGAAGAAATGCAGTCAGTAACGGGTCTTCAGCTAGCCACGCTGCTGTAAGAGCAGGCTAACAAGGCAACTAGAGCAGTGAAGGGAGACAGAAGCTGGGGGACACAAATGGGCACAGCTACTTCCATTTGACAGTTCCAGCTGCAGTATTCTTGGATGGATGGAATGGCCTGAAGGCAAATACATCCTTCAAGGAAATAAACTATCCTCTGCATGCCAAAGGGGATCCTGCCCAGTCAGGCTGTAGTAGTCTGCTTAAGGGGTCATACAGCATGAAGAGAAAGATATGAGTGAAGCTGTGAGGCAACATGTATGGTTAGCATCCCCTACCTGAGAAGTTTTGGTACTCTAACCACTATCTTGAAAAAAAAGTACAAAGCAAAATTAATGCCTTTGTGATCTGTCTTTTTAAAGCAAAAGAAAACACAACTATTTGCTTTTGCAAATATAGTCGTAAATGTTGCAACTAATGATAAAGATGATTAAAATGTAGCTTATAAAAATGTGCTTTTGTTATCTCTGTAACTTATTTATACTCCGTTCTCCTTTAAAATTCACTCGGCCTGGGAACTGAGATTAAGCTGGCTATTTGTTATTTGTACATGGCTTCGCTTCCTTATGCACTAAGCAAGATCAATGCAGCGTTTTAAAGTTGGCAAGTATTCTTGTCCATTTTACATTACTCATTGTTTTAGGGACATTTGTTAGGATTGCACAACTGAACTGTTGGGGGTTTTTTTTGCCTTCTATAATCAGCTTTCTGTAATTCCATGTATGGGTTGTTTTTTGTGTTCCTTCCCACTCCACAGATTGATACAGCAAATAATTAATGTTGTTGCAGCGAATATCAAGCTTCTATTCTTAGATATATTTGCAGTACAGTTTTCACAGACCTCCAGGTTCATGAATAACCTTATTCTTTTGACAAATATTCTGAAACTAAGTCCTCCCTCCTAGCTTTAGAGAATAATATCACAAATAGTGAATTCTTGCTTACTGGAAACACTATTACAATGCTGTCTTCTTGTCAGGTTGGTCTCACTAGAGTAAAATCTTTATGTTTTTAAACCTTTTAGCTTAACATAAAAACCATTCCAGTCAGGTGAGTCCAAGTTTGTCTCATCAGCTCTGACTTGTAAACTATCAGTGCCACGGTGGCAAATTAATCATGGCAAAATTTTACCTGTCTTATTTTTGAAGTTTTGTAGCCATATGATATCACAAGGGAAAGCCCAAGGAAAGGAGCGATTGTACAGATTACATTCTGGACTCTTCCAGAAAAATGAAACAAACCAAACAAGCCAATTGGCTGTTCAGACTGAAAGAACAATTCTCCACATTGCACACCTGGCAAGTCTTTGGGAGGTCAGTCCTTCAGTTCTCTACCACGGCTCCAAGACAGACTGGCAAATTCATTTTCCAGTCTCCTTGCAACTAAGAAGATACTTCCAATGTAGAGAGCTGGTTAGGTGTTGGGGAAAAAAGCTGGAATCGAGCAGTGAGGCACATCAGCTGCTGTGGATGCACTAGCTGAAAGATTATCAGCTGTGTAAATCACTCTTAACATCAGAATGGGAAGGAGCTATGGACACTCAATACTGCTGTACTCCACATCACTGTTTGTGCTGTGCTTCCTCCTTAACAGGGAGAAGTTAACAGCTCCTATATTAAGCAAGAACATTATTTTGCAAACAGAGAACTAATTTGATCCCTACAGTGTGTATGCTGCCTTGTCTCTACTACGCACAGACTTTAAAGGAGTCTGTTCTCATGCCTTTCATACTCTGCTGTCTTGACAATAGATAATGATAACAGCAGCAGATCCAAATACAGGTGAACGTTCCATTAATCCCATGAGAAGAGTTTGTGTTGCTTAGAAATTTTAACCTTGTAAAAGCTGAAAGTACTTCAAGAAGGAAAGTTATTGGGAGCTATTGCCAGTTCCTTTGCCATTTAACAAAAATGGAATTGTAGCAGCTGGTATTCTCAAGTTCTGATTGTACTTGTTCCTACGTATAATGATCACTATGTTAAACAGGGTGCACAGAACTACAACTCGCTTATTTTTATGTTGAGCATCTGAAATTGTGATGTGTGCATTTTTCTAGGGTTACTGCTAAATTTAGTGATCCTAGGAACTCGATGCACTGTTTGGCTTTAAATGCAAGAAGCACAATAGCAATTAAGAAGAAATTAATTTGAAAGCTGAGAGATCTTGATGATTATATTTAGAATGCCTTTAATGCTTTAGATGATATCTCAAGTGAATTATCAATTGCCTGTCCTTTGTCTTATTTATTACTGCTTGAAAAGCATTCAGTCAATTCTTCTGAAGCAAATACAGCACTAGCTTCTATCTTCAAATTTACTCAGGTGTATACATACATCCATAGCAGCCACTTACTTTGCTATTATGAAGTCAGTCCAAATCTCTGCCTCATCCGATCTCAACAAGAAGTTTTGTACAAGCATATACAATGCAAACATGAATGGTGGGGTAAGGTGAAATGTTAGGAAACCTTCACTTCCGTTTAGAAACTAATAAAAACTATCTTTCATAGATAGACTTCGTAGGAAGATGGTCATTAGCAGCAAGCGTTCGTTGGAATTACTGGTTAAGACAGGATATTGCTGTGCAGTAAAGTTACTAACTAATTCAAATCAGTCCTCTAGAAAATGCATGCATACTGAGTAGGAAGGAAGTCTTGCCTTTTATTCTGTGGTAGAACATACAGTTGTCCACAGGCTTACAACAAACAACTGATGTGCCTTCTCTTGTGCTTCTTTCCCTGCAGAGGACAAGCTGGAGCAACAGCATTCTCTGTTTACACACTACAAAGACCCATGTCGAATTGGTCCAGGGGAGGACAAACCGTGGGCAATCGGTAAGACATTCTCTAGCCATCAGTAGATCAGTTCTTGTCTGTCACTCACAGAACACCTACGGGCAGCAGGCAGTATAGCTAACTGGCAGTAACTGTTTGACTGAGACCAACTTTTTGCAATGGGTTTATCTCAAAGGCAGCAACATGTATTTTGTAAATCTTAACAATGTTTTGTTGAATTTTAATTAAGAAGGAAATAGACATCTCAAACGTGAGTCTACAGTCTAGAGCTGATACATCAAGCTACTTGCATGCCTTCCCACGCTTAGTCTACTTTTTAAATAATATCTAGATTACTTTGCAAAAAGAGAGCCAAATTATTGTTTCTGAGCTTTCTGCACACAGTGAAAACATGCACCTCTTTATCTGAATGTTCAATCTGGTGTTATAGAAACACTGTGAGGATGTACTAGTAAATTCAGCAACATGAGGAACTTGCAGGGTTCATCTTGTATAAGATTTCATAGAACTCAGATAATCCAACATGCTGAAACTCAGATGAGCCCAGTAAAGTTTTGGATGAAGAAACAGCTTTTCTCTAGAGGAGCAATTACAACTACGAAGATGCTAAATATAAGGGTTTGGGACTACTTAATAGTGTGGCTTTACTCTGTTGTAACAGAAAAAGAAAAAAGGTTTCTCTGCCCCTGAGAAACTCAAAAGGCACAGACAATATTTTGAAAGGTCTAGAGAGAGGAGCTGCTTGTAAAGACTAAGCAAAGGCTGCTCATCTAGACTGTAAGTAACAAACAGGACAGTTCCTTGCCATTAGAAATTATCTTTTGCTAATTTCTTGTGTATCTAGTTTGAAAACAGGATACAAGAAAAAGTTCAGGCAAGAATTAGTAAGGAACAAGAGATAGCAACAGATAAGACTGAAGTTCAAGTTTTGCTTGGAATGCCTACCAGGAAAACAGAAGAGGCTTAGCTAAGCACTGTGCTGTGGGCAAAGTGGAAAAGATGACATGGAGGGAGACAGCATGCTAAAATGTACTTAAGTATTGTCATCCTCACTGTTACAACTATATACATTTGTTCTGAAAATAATCTCTTGGACTGAAAGCATCATTTAGTCAGGTGTGAGATGCAACCTCTGTAATATCTGCTATGTGTATTACCTGTGTAACATAGAAGGGAATATAGTGTTTTCAAATCTGAACAGTGTTGTCCCCCACCCCTGCCACGTGCGCTGTCCTCACTCCCACTCCTGTACCTCAGAAGCTTTCTGAGAGGCAAGTACCAGGGCCCATGCTGGGACAGTCACTTTTCCCTTTCTGTTCACAGGTACCTTGCTGGATCCTGAAGGATTATATGATGAAGAAGTGTTCACTCCAGACAACCTACAGAAGTACGCAACTCCTAATTCTCCCACTTATTCTTAACAATTCCTTAAAAAGCCAGTTCATTGTTTGCTGTTTAACATTTCATAAATTGCAGTGTTTAATGGACTGTAAAAGATACTGTTTTTTACTCTGGAAGTCTGGTAGAGGGAGGAAAGGGAAGGAAAAGCGACTGCTTCTCAAAACCAAATGGAATTGGCTTCAGCGGGTGAAAAGATGAGAGCGACCGCTGTCAGTGTGTTTTGTTTCTAGAGTTGGTCCTACCTGGACAGGCCCCTAGGAAGAGGAACTCTGAGCACTACTGAAAAGGGCACGCAGACAGCTTGTCTGAAGATCTCTGCAGGCAGTCAGTTCCATGGCGATGGCACTGTAAAGGACAGAAACAAAAGTGAAATGTAGTTTTCCTCAAATAAAAACAAGAACAACAACAAACCATAAGGTTTGACACAACCCAGCAACTAATTACCCATACTGGAAAGCTTGCAAATCTTGATAAATATGAAGAAGCAAGCTCACAAATATAGAGAGGAATTAATTAAAAACAAAACATCAGACGTAACTAGGAACATGGCTGACGGTCTTTCAGAAATGCTAGTACAGCATTGCTTTTAAAGAGTTTGATACTGAGGTACTTGTTTTACAGCTAGTGGAGTTCCAACAAATACAAAAACCTCTTAATTTGCAAGAGCCCTACGCTAAGCTTCTTGATTACCTATACGTTAATATTGTGAATATGACTTACCTACGTTAAGTAATACACCAATGGAGAGAAATTAAGAAGCTTTGTATGCTTTAGAGCAGCAGTTAATAATGTGCTAAGCCTTTGTGCACCTTCTCTGCCTTCATAGGCAGTTTCATGGACAAAGTATATTATTATCATGACTAACTATAAAAGATGTCCTGGTTGTTCATTATGAAAATACACCGAAGAAGTTAAGATATTTGAATTAATGAGTGTGCACAGACTCTTCAATTAGTGCATGCAATGGAACTGGTACAGTACATAGACACATTTTACATTGGCATTTTTATTCACAAAGCGCAGTGTACAGTACAGATGGACACTCAGTTGAAGGCTACTCCTGAAGTTTTCCATGTATCAGTTTTGAACGTATGTCTATTGCATATTGTTATTCCCTTTCTAAGGTCTAGGTTTCATTTATATTCAAAAGATAAGGGTGTTTTTTTTTTTTTTTATAGTAACTCCTACTTTACACATTCAAAAGCCTGCAAGATTTCTAGACATTTCTATTCACGTGTTAAAAAACATGAATTTAGTACATGTGAAAAGGATTTTGGGGAAGTAAAAGTAAGGTAATTTGGCCTCTACAATCAAGTTTGCAAATGCAAATCTGTATGTGGGTGTAACATTCTATTTTATGGTTCCAAGAGCAGGCTTGGAGCTCTTTAAAAAAATAAAAAATAAGATCTGTGTTTTCAAGCAGCCTTTTGAGCCAATCTGTCACCAAATTAATTTGGGGATATTTTGCTTTATTCCCTTAAGAGTTACTTGTTATTAAATTCCACTGACATATACATGAATGACAGACAGACAGCCTTTAAATGATCCAAAGAGATTGAGAATGTTACTTGTGCTACCTAAGCATATATACAACACTTCAGTACGAGATAACTGGAAAATATTCTTGAATTCTGGTAACAGAACATACCTAAGACTTTTTGCCTACTAAAAGCAGCTTTCAGTTTTCTTCAATACATGATAATTCTTTTAAACCCAGGAAAAAAGCAGTAGCTGCTTAGGCACATCTGCAGGGTAATGAGGATCTGAATGTGTGAATTATGTAGATGTGCTTTTATATTAGAGAAACAGTCGCTTCTGCAAGAGGCCAAGAGAGCCTGTCCTCCCATCTCTGCAAGGGACTGGTAATTGTAATTGTAGAAATTACCAATAAATGCAGTTAAATTCAAAGTCATTAATGAAATCCAGCCTCAAAAATGCTGGAAGCATTTTTTAAAAGCGTCTTTCTTAACATATTTAAATGAAGTACCTAGGGACTATGGAGTGTTATTGACAGCACCGAAGCTGTGGAGCCCTTTCCAGCTAACAAGTAGCATTCGGATACTCAGCAAAATGGAGTACAGCCTGAAATTGAACCATCCTTACATTTTTTTTCAGTAATAAACTTTGATCAAGCTTTACAGATATTTAAAACAGACATTTAAATTGGCAATGTAAGCTACCCAGAGAATTATTTCTACATCAGCAGTCTGCTGTAGTTTATTTATAAAATTAAGTAGTTTGCATTAGCAAACTAATTAGACCATGAAAGCAGTAGAACAAGTAGTTCTGAAGTCTCTCTTTAATGTTAAGTACAGCATACGTAGAACACTGGAATTGGAGAACCTACTTGGTACAAATAATGAGCAAGTCATTTATAATTATAGAACAATTAATAAGCTGGACATAATGATCTGAAGCCCTACTGCAGTGCTAGAAGCTGCACAAGCTTCTGCTTCAAGGCTTCATGAAATGAACACAGCTGATACTGTATCACAACGTTCACCTTAAAGCTAGGACTGGAACAAGCCCATTTTAACCTCTAAACCCTAAACAGAGTCTGGCACAGAAGAGCACATCACAACCCAGCTAAAGAGTGATTTAAAAGGAAATTTCTTGACTCCACTGCCACCAGTGGCTCACAGTTCTGGGCTACAGGCAGGTACACCAGTAAAAAGTCCTCCTTAGTTTCCATGGCTTCTCACCTGAATGGGAGGCGGTCCCTTAAGGAGTAAGCTTGTGGCTCCCTTATGTATACTGCTCCTCATGCTCCTCTGCTCAATGAAGCTGCAGCCAGTACTACAGACTAGCAGCAGAGGAATGCCTGACAAAACTTTCATACTTAAGGGATGGGAGATGTTTAAAGAAAAAAAATCCAATTACTTGTTATCTTACCTAAAAATTAAGGCAACTATTCTGAAAATAAATCAGATTTAGTCGTGTGACAGTCATAATTAGTTATGTTCACCTAAATTCTGAGCATTTAACTGTTAGCATGGCATAGCCTGATGCTTGGTTCTCGTCCCTACTTGTAGACAGCAAACCATTACGGATAAAGCGACAGAAGTCTTAGTCAGAAGTAGATGCACCCCCTCTTACAATTTGTTCTCTCCAGGTATCTGAAAATAATATTTCTCTTCCTTGCCCGGTTGTGTCGGTTAAGGGAACATCCTGTGTTCACATTCACAAAGACAGAACTGAGGCTAAAACAAATTCATCTTTTAAATTAATGCATGCAAGTTTTTGTGAATAATACTGCAGCACTAATCAACAGTTTCTTCTACTTTGTTTCTTAATTGGCTTTGCCAAATATAAATACAATTTTTGGAAGAGGTCAGTTCCATCAAAGAGCTTGCTTTCAGGTAGTGAATCATTTGCAGTAGCTCTCTAAAATCAGCTTGTAAATGGGTTGCAGAAAGCAAGCCAATTTCACATGAGTTATTAGATGACAGTCTAAACTTGCAGAATACATAAAAGGAAGCTTACTTTTACGCCAGCTGGTTACAGTAAACTCAAAGAACCTTCAGTGCTTCACTAAGTCCAAAGGGAGTTAGAAAATTTCTGATTAAGTAGCCAACTATATGACCATAATTTTGCCTCTGTTATCTTCTGAAAGCACATAAAGTACTTCTTGCATATCTCAACTGACCCAATCTTACTGATTATAGCATTAATGAGACCTAATCAGCTGGAGCAAGTGCTATGTATCCTCTAACACCATCCAGAGACTTGAAAGACAAAATTTGACAAAGAAACCATTTCAATCTCAAACATTAAACCATGTTGGGAAGGTCTAGTCTTTGTCTCTCATTTTTCCTTCATTCTGTACACTCACATAAAAAAATCTCCCAAACCCATAAAAATCATCCAAAGTCAAGCATTCGAAACTGGGTGATCGAGAGCACTTTATATTTTTTCCAAGGCCAAATTAAAGGCTTTGTACCTGCCAGGACCCAAGGTCAGGCTTGTATTTCTCTTGCAGCAGTTTGATGAAGCTTAATGGTGTAATCAGCTCTTATAAGGGAAACCACAGAACATTCGAGCTCAGGTTTTGGCAAGTAAGTAAAGGAAAATGATTTTCAGGGAGGTTACTGAAAAACATGTGCTCCTGTATTTTGAGCCTGACAGAAAAAATGCCACCTAGTCTGTCCCTCTCTGCATGCACAGTTACCATGCAAAACAGCTGTCATTGTACTTGTTATATTGACTGAATATAACTGCAGCTCCTGCATTCACATGCACAATCATCTCTTGTCTGTAGAGGTACCTGGGTAGATCTTTTAAATAGAATACAAGATTGTAAAGCAATACAGAGCAGCTTAGCAACACAGAATTATTGTAGAAGAGTCATGGGGACCTTTGTGGGCTATCTAGTCCAAAGTCACCTTCAAAGCAGGGCTGACTTCAAAGTCAAATCAAGTTGCTTAGGGCCTTAATAACCTTCTGCATAAAACACACTATTAAGGTTTAAGTACCTAAACTTTTAAATGGCAAAGGTGCAGCTTATTTGCCCAAATACAAGACTGGTACCTAGAAAAGTAATTCTTCATTTTGACTGTTTACATGTATGGTCTGGGGCTGTGTAATCTCTGTGCAAGATGGGGGCAGTGCTAGCAGAGTCTGAATACAGTGTCATGTTCAGGAATCGAATACATTAGGCTTAGTAGTACAGTAAGCTCAGGCTTCAAGACACAGTAACCTGATGCAGAGGATTGCTCAGAACCAACTACCACACGCCCAAATGCCAGCTCCTGAAAACCATGCCACTCATCCATACCTTTTACGTAAACGTGGTTGTCCTCCTTTCAAACAGAGGTACACAGAATTGAGAGGCCTGTATCAAAAGTCCTTAGGTGTGCTCTGAGGTTATCTCTAAACCGCTTCCTTTCTGATGGATTCAGCAACGCTGGAAATCAACTGAGGGGCTATGGGTTGCAGTATACTACAGAGAGCAGGCGAGCAAGGTTCTCTTCCAGATTTTTGTTCTCCTGGCTATAAGGGTAGGTCTGCAGGACCGCTGCACCGCATCAGTGATGCCAAATAAGGCTCTAAGAGCACTGTTAGCAGTGGTGAAACCTCATACTGAAAAATCCATCTGAGAGAAATTGTGCTTCACACTGCACATTTAACAGTTCTTTTGGACAAGCATTGCCCTTACTGGGGAGTTGGAGAGAATCCAGTGTAATGCACAAAGGCATGGGATGAGCCAACATTTAATGTAATTTTATTTTTTCCAATGAAATAGGGTGCTGGAAAGCGAAGAAGGAAGGAAAGGATACTTAGTCTATCCCACCAGCAAGAACCACAGTTCCAGTCAAAAGGGGAGGAAGGCATCACTGAAAGGAAACGGGAGGAGGATTGACTATATGCTTTATACAGAAGAAGGTCTCTACCTGGAATGGAAAGTGGTGAGTTTCACAATTAACAAAAAAGAGCCATAGTTCACACAACAGACTTGTCTGGATGGCTCTGCAGCCCCTTCAGCCTGAGTCACAAGTCATGTTTCAAAAAAAAAAAAAAACACAAAAAAAAAAAAACAAAAAAACAAAAAACCAGCGCAGTGCTTTGGTATCTTCTACATTTACAGGCAAGTACTGAATTTGTAAGCCTACTAGATACATTTTAGATGGGGTTGAAGGAACACTTGTCCATACACTGCCCTCCAAAACAAACAGAAAACCTTGTTTCCATTCCTTAAACTTTTGCCAGACAAAGTGTTCTCACTGATGCTTTCAATATCACCAGTCTGAATATTCTTTAAACTTTTAAAGAGTCTGGATGCGCTTCTATTATGCCTATGAACATCTACAAGTCTGCAATACAAATGCAAGAGCTGCCATGGAGTAACTAGAATGAGAACCTGCAGTACACTGCCTGCTCCCTCACTGAGGACCTCACCTTAAACAGAACTCCATGATGAAAATGAGAAACTAGTTCACACTTATTCAGTATAACTCATTGCAATTTCTAGAAGAGCAGGTAATCAAGCAGTTCAGCATAGCTCAGCAGATGACAACTCAATCCATCTGTGCACTCCATAGACACGGCTGCTGAGCAGCTAACTTCTTTCATGGCTTTCCATTTCAGATGGAAAAATGTCCATGGTGCATCTGTATGATAAACCCATCTTCCGTTCACACAATCAGCAAGTCAAGCCAACATTTAAATAGATTTGACCCAGATTATGTCTCTGATAAGACTCATGCTGACAGCATAAAGAAATATGTGGCCACAAAGAGGCTAGACTGTGTACCCTTAAGGCATGCTAGTTTACACTAGCCAAAAAGCTCCTGTAGAACTACAGTCTCTCTCTTTTCTGCAAGCCATTCCCAGAGTACTGGCAAAGTTAGTAGCTAGCCTGCAGGAGGGGACAACTGAATTGGGTGAAGAGAACATTAAGATTGCTATATTCAGCTTTCAAAAGCTGGGAAGCAAGCAGTATTTCATACAGAAATTTAATTTGATCATACAACATTTTGCAAGGACAAAGGCTGGAACTAATACACAAGGACCAAGGTCCTGACCACCTTATGTTCCCATAAGGCTTAGCATCTCAGCCTAAAGAAGTCAGACTTTCAGCTGTATGTCATGCCCAAAGCAGTACAGCCCGTCCTTCCAGGAGGAGATTTCCTTACAGACAAGGATTACCTACCACAGCATTACAGATAAGCCTATCTGGAACAACACTGGTTTACTATAAGCAGAAAAAAAAAAAGAGTACAGCTATGTATTAAGTGGTGTGCCTCGTTAACTGCATCACATTGACATGCCCTGAGTGGCAGAGCATTTATTTACCAGCAGTTCCAGCCATGCCAGACTAGTCCCATACATCTACTAATACTGTAAGACAGCTAAAAGTAAACTAAATAAAAGTGAATAAAAGGTGAATCTTAGTGTGTGATATAGCAGATAAATTTTCAAATTCCTTCTTTCTTACTTTTACTTCTGTCTGCAGGAAGTGGAAGAGTTCAGCTTTATTACCCAACTAGCAGGCCTGACAGACCACCTACCAGTAGCAATGCGTCTCATGGTGTCTACAGGAGAAGATGACCCTTAAAACTGACCAGCTCGGAGAGATTAGAAGAGGGAAATGTTAACGATATTAAGAAAATATCACAACATAGGAATGAACTATTCTGGTGCCACGTTAGGAAAAATTACCAGACCTGACCCAGGCCACTGCCCAGAACGTACCAACAATGGAGTATAAAAAAAGGGAAGAAATTGAAGGTTGTGGCCAAAAGCCACTGTCACAAGTTGCTCAGGCAACAGGGCAGGCCTGTACTACAATGTTTTCACTGTGGACCGAATGGAACTAAGATGGAAGTCCTCACTCCTTCTGAACCAGTGCCATTCTTACTAAAACATGTTTTTATACTAATATATAGCACAATTTAGTTTGTAATTAGTCTGTGAGTTAGTGCTGCTCAATGGTTTTTTGCTTAATTTCTTTGTATAACTAAGAAGCTAAAGCTTTCTTCTTTTCTTTAGCCTGTTGAAGTTGTAGTAGCGTGCTTGCATCAGTAGCATGCGCCCGCACTGCATGCCACTCTGAGATAAAATAGTAAGATACCATGGGGAATATCAGAATGGAAGTTAATTCAAAAATCAGATACCAGCCAAAGCAAGGCATTCTGGGACTGGCAAACCCTTCCATCATTACAGAAAGATATTAAAGTAAACAAAGGAAAAACTGTTTAATTTTGCAAACCAATATTCTCCTCTCCCTTTTAAGGATATTTATTAAAAAAATTAGAATTAAGACATTGTACCACCCTCCTTCCAGCAGTGTTGCCACTGGAGTTGTTAAGTGTTTTGTCTGAATAACTACTCCAGAATTTGGCCTTTAGTTTTCTAACCACAAGTCATTCCCTTAAGAAGAAATACAGTTCCCCTGTAATGTTTTTTCTTTCTTTTCCACACGTGGGGCAGTTCTGAATTATGGTATGGGATGATCTATGTATTACAGTACAGTGAATAAATTCCTATAGTACCATTGGTAACACCAGAGCCAACATTCTGCCTTAGCTAGGAAGAGTAAATGGGAAATAGCTTGTAAAATGCATGTTAGATATAGAGTTAACATAAACATAAGTGACATTTTGGGGGAAAGTACAGAATAGTGTGTAACCGATAAGGCAGGACTAACTTCATTTTCCAAAGGAATCAGTACACTTAAAGGGAAAGCACAGCATGGGTAGCTACAGAGTAGCTAGAGAACAGAACTGTGACTCAGCATTCAGCAATGACTTCCTTTGAGCTGAGCCTAGGTGCATGTCTGCAAGACACAACTCATTTGTTACGCACTCACAGGTTTTTAATCGGGGTTTTGCCATCAAATTCATATGTTCTTTCCACTGCAGCTTTTTAAAGGTGGGGCCACTCCCCTTTGCCATCTTATCCCAATGACCTGACCTACTCAGCTTCTGTAACTTAATTTAAAAAAAAAAAAAAGGAAAAAAAAAAGCTGAAAGTCCAGTCCATTAACTAGGCTTCTTGGCATTTCCAGGGATTTCAATTCAAAAGCATTTGTGTTGCTGGAAGAACAATGAAACCCCTTGTGTTTTAACCAATACTTAGTTTCTTCTGCCTAATTCCTCTCCAGTATTAGAGGTATTACCTCTGTATTGCGAATTCCCCGTGCTGAAAAGAATTAGTCTAATACTAACTCCATTAAATAAACTCTTCTTCCAGTTATGCTGGCCACAAACTCCTGATGACCTTGTCATGGTTCAGTTTATACCTGCTAGGAATCAGCTTGAGCTAGATCAAAAGAAATTAGATTTAAATTAGAAATCCTAGTCTGCAGAGCCTCTTGTACTGGCTTTAATTAACTACAGTAAACAAGTGAACTTATATTTAGATCAGCCTGATTTTGCAAGTTGCGAACTCTTCCTAGTCATGAAAGTTCTGCTCTAACAGTATTGGCTAATTCCCAGCAGGTGGTAGGCCCCTGCTCTCACTCTCCCAGGGCCCCTAATACTGACGTGTTCTATGCCTCATTCCCAGTCCTGGCATCCCTTCAGCAGAGACTGCCTCTTGCAAGTGTACTGTGCCAAACCATGCGGTACTCTGCAAAGCGTAACCCATGGGGACTCAAAAATGGATCCAGACTCCACTCCCCCTTTTGATAAAATTAGGAATTCAAGTTTACAGCATCAGAGACTTTAGTGTACTGTCCCAGTGCACCATCGGTTTCCCACTTTGTATGTTTCTCTTTATACAGAGGGTGCACGTAAGTGCAATGTGTTTTTCTGGTTTCTTATCTTTCCATCCAATTCAGAAAGACTTGTACCTGAAACAATGCTTTTAATCCTATTTTCTACCTTGCTTGTATTTTATTAACCTTTTTAAAAAAGAAAAAAAAAAACAAACAGTATCAGTAGCAATTTGTGTGCTGTCCAGCAGCTATTTCTCAGTAGTAAGGTTAAATATAAGGTACAGTATTTTTAATAGCTTTCCTAATGATGTAAATTACAATTTGATATCAATTTCACTAAGTATCAGTTGCAGGAGCTGAATTTGACACTGTGTGAGACATAGTCATAAAACTACTGCCAAACAATGTTTCGTTCTTTACAGTAAAACTAACTTTGTCTAAATTACTTCAAAATTAGTTCAACGGCTTTGTGCTGACTAAAAATGAGGCACTTTTGTCAACTTTTTGAAATATGTTGAGAAATATTTTTTCAAATTTGAAGTAAACTGTTTTAGATTTTGATGTTCTTAGCTTTTGAGTGATCAATAAATGGATAGATGTAAAACGTTCTCTTTAAACAGTGCACATACGTTTAACCGGTCTAAGTAGTTCTTAACTAATTTACTGTCTTAAGGATCTACCTTTGCAAGAGACTGATGCTGGGAGGTACAGCTGTGTGGCACCACTGTACAGATGCTCCTTGCTTTTTTTTGCATTGATCCTGTGCCTTCTGATGCCTTGATATGCTTGCAGAAGTTAGAGAGCATATGTACCGGTAAACTGTAAAGAACAGACTTTCTTTTCCAGAAGAGCAACATCCTGGAGAAAAACCAGTTTCTCTGCACTACTACTACTCTTCCATACCCTATCTCACAAAGAATCAGACAATGACAGTACTGGCAGGATATCAATCATGACAAGCCTTAGACAGATATTATCCAACAGCATATTTACATAACAAAATAAAATAAAAAAGGGCAGAATATGCCCAGGAAATTAAACGCTGGATAGCATTTTTCGATGTCAATCCTGCCTTGCTAAGGATGGCATGACACAATTTATTAGCAGGATGTTATTAATAAGAAATTTGAGTTAAGCTTAATCTACTGTTGCTTACCCCACTTTGTGCAGGAGTTTCAGATACCATCAAGAAGTGGGTGATAATGCTATTCTTGGTTTAATAACTGCCACTCAACACAGACACTGAAGATGATGTGTCATCTGTTTTTATAAAAGCTAGATAACATCTTCTGTTTCTCATGTTCAATTTGCATTTTACAATAGCGGTTCCAGAACAAGTGAACAAAAGACATAAATGAGGACAGATGAAAACTATGAACTTCCAGAAGATTCAAGGATGTCAGGTCCTTACAAAGTCAGTACCTTTAGATCACTTCAAAAACACAACCTACAGAAAACAGTACGTAGCTTTTCAGGCACATGCAGCGCCAGTCCCTTTGTGCACTGTTTGTCTGAGGGCCTGAAAGGGATACATGAGCCACATCTTTCCACCACAGCTCAGCCACTGAGGACTAGGGTAGTAATGCTTCATGCTCTGTCAGAAAGCGCTGACTAAATAATTCAAGTAGTGGCCAGCTAGTTTTATCATCATCACCAACTGGATGCTTAATTGAAGCAGTCTAAAGCAGCTTAACAAACTGTACCACACAGTGGCTCCAAGAGGAGCCTGCCACCCTCTGAGGTACCTGAGGCCGGCTTAGGGAAACCCGAGAGCAAGCTGTCTTGTGTAATGGGTCCACTCGTCTTGTGCAAGAATTATTACAAGGTTTTGTCCCAGAAGCACTCTCAGCTAGTCTGGCCAGAACCTCGGTCCTACTTGTTGGATGAGACAGTAAGGTTTAAGGAACTTAGAATGCCACTCGTTATTCTTTTTTAAATAGCCTTTGTTTGGTAGTCCAGATTAAGCAGATCTGACTGTCTCCAGTTTGGTCTCTGAGCTACCCTCGGATCACAGCAACACGTCGGTGTCAGCACATATCATCAGCTCAGAAATGAAACATTTTCACCTCCTCCTGGCACCACAGGACGAGAACAGAAATACCTACAATTTCAAGCACTTTCAGAAACTCCCAATTTTACCATTCATTATAATGAGGTTCAAATTGTTACTGAAGGTCTCATTTTTCCATGCCATCTTGTTTTAAATACAATCTTGGTGATTTTAAAATCTTGTATTATTGCTGAGGTTTAGAAATCCTGTAACAAGAATAACCTTTTTTTATTTCAATAATTTTTTCGGTATTGTACCCTTCTGGGACCTAATGTTTTTATATGGTAAGCACACACCTTCTGACATTTTGTTATAAATGTATTAAAAAAATAAAAAATTAAATATTTTCATTGGTTTCTTTGCCTGTAAGAAAACCACAACCTTTGACCTGGTAAGAACAAGGTATTTTGAACAACAAGGAGAGTTTTTTGTTGGTTTTTTTTTGTCTTTTATTGGTGCTGAAAGGAATTACTGGTTGATGCAAACAAGATAATAAAATTTCAAGGCTCGAATGTTTCTTTGCAGTCCCTTTTCTGGTTTTGTGGTGCGGAGTCTGATATCACTAACAGAAGTTTCACTCTTAAGTTAGTCTTAATTGAACATTTGCCTGCTGCCTCATGGGAGGATAAAGTGCACTCCCATTGTGCTGTGCCTGTTTTAGTGAATCTGCAGAAAAGAAAGGGTGAAAGACCCAAGTGCTTTTAACTCAACAGCCTGGCTTCTGCTGCTCACATTCCCCCCTGCACAGAAACCTCGCTCAGTTTCAAGGCGTGCAGCGTTCGCACAAGCGTGCGTTCCACCCGCTGCAGGCTGCTGAACTCTGCGCCTCGTCCCAAGTCCACACTTTCAGTTTGGGACATCCATCCTGCGCCGCACTCTACTAGCATTTAACAGAAGAATACTTCACAAGAACAGCGTATTATCCAGCTCTGCATTTTGATACCTCAACAGTTTCCCGGTCCCTGAACTGAAAGCAGGTTTGATCTGTATAGTGTACAGTCAAAATTAACTTAAAAACAGAAAAACAAGAACACAACACACATACGCGTCCTTAAGAAATCCAGTGATTTCACAGAAGAACATCAAGGGAAAATAATCCATTCTGGTGATTCAGCCTTTTTGAATGGTCCCCAGTCTTTTATAAAGGTGGTAGGGAAACCCACCTTGAAGAATTTATTTTCTCCAAAAGCAGAAAGGAGGAAATCGGTGAAATGCAAGCGGTTAAGGAAGAACACAATGCACACATCTCCTGCCATCGGCTAAGGAAGGAATCATAGAATGGCCTGGGTTGAAAAGGACCTCAAAGATCACCCGGTTTCAACCCCTCTGCTGAGTGCAGGGTTGCCCACTCCATCTGTGAGACAGGACATTAGAAACACTGTCCCTGCAGCTTTCTCTACTGCTGTAGAGCTGACTGCATTCTGTTGCTACCACCATTACACCTGGACAGTTTCCAGTGGTGGATGCATGGCATGTGGCTCTCCTGCAATACCAAATCTGTTTTTCCATCATCTGAGTCCGAATTACAATGTCAGCACCTCAAGAGTGGGTTCCCCTGTGTTAAATACTACAGAACCATAAGGCAAAAACAATCATTCCTGAGAGTTTACGTCTTCCAGACATTTCACTAAGAACAAGAACAGAGAAGCGTGGGTCCTTCTTCCTGCTCTCCCTGCCCCATGAGTTTTAGTGCAGTTCTTATGAACTGATGCCCACAGCTGCCTGCTAGCCAGCCCTCGAACTAAAATGCCATCTGCCTCTTTGGCTATTGCACAGATTCTCTTGGCAAAGCGCCCATTAAACACAAACCTCCCTACCCACTGAAATTTCTGCTCAGAATGCTGCTGAACCGGTATTCTTCTAGCCCTTTTCTTTGGTGATTTAATGCTCTGCTGTACTCATACTCCTTCTCTGTTGCTGCTAATTCAAGTTGCTCATATACATTTTCATGGCCTTTCAAAACACATGCTGTTACCCTCTACTGTTGTTTATGACTAATCCATATTTCCCATTTACCACCTCCTATGTTTTTAAGCCCTTCATACTTTTTTCTGTACTTTTTTCCCTGACATTTAGGATAGACTCCATGCAGCCACCAGTGAAATCAGTAAACTGGGCTTGCTTTAGGAAAACAACAATCGTAATTCTCCTATTTCACATAATGGGAGATTTAACAACTGCTCCTTACAACCACCAGATGCGTATGGGAAGAAACATGCATTAATGGCAACTAAGAAAGAAGAAAAAGGAAGGAAGTATCTGAGGGCAGTTCTACATTGGATTGTGGAATCTGTCAATGTTTAATCTAAGCCTTACATTCATTCCCTTTCTTTCCTTCCACAAAGGTCTGAAGAACATCTATGACTGCAAAATGTTTCAAGCTGTACTCAGCCCTACACATCTCAGTGCCCATGCCAATACCATGGCCCCTCACAGTGCCAGACACTTTTCCTGCCTTTGAACCCAATAAACAGGCCAAGGCAGCCGAGTTCCATCATGCACCCTCTTTCTGTTTCTCACAGCCTTTGGGTCAGAAGATCACGTCACTGCCCTTCTACAGTCCCCAGCACTATGTGGTCATATAAAGTGGTTCCTAGGCACTGAGAACACTCAACACAATAACAAGTAATCAAAAGAGGAGATTAACTGTAGTATAAAAGTGCTCCAGACTTCCTGTGTGCTTTAAATTACAAGATAATAATGGAAAATGGTCACATAAACAGACATTTCCCTATACCTTCCTATTAACATACCAGTTTTCAGCATCCTGCCTGTCAATACGCAACTGTAAGCTGTGCGGTTCCTAGAGAACAGCACCTGTTTGCTCTGCTTCTCTGGAAATGCTCATAAGCCGACACCTCACCTTCCCTCAACTCCCACACGAGAACGCCATCCTCCAACACGTGCCTGCAGTTTGCAGCTCTGCCAAGGCCTCCCTCTCCCTTCTGAAAGTGAACCGTTGGTATCTGCACATCCTGACCTGGCAGAACAACTCCAAGCTGCCTGAAGTGCTAGTACACACGTGTTTCAGAATGCCCTTTATCTTTACAAACTTCACAGATCAAGTGGTTTCCACTGCTATACTACATTTTTAAGAGCATCTCATCTTTTTCAAATTTTCTTAAACTACTTCAAGTCTCTCAAACTTCATGCAAACCAGTAAGTTTAAAGTTAACTTTGTTCACTTTGTTGTTACAGATACGTTGGTTGAGTATCACTGTCGCAGATTTATGTCGCTTTGAACAGACCTCAGCATCACATTGGGCATAATGTCACAACAGAGAAAACTAAAACTGATTTTTTTCTTTTTGCTGTCTTCCTTTAGGAATTCACACAAGACACTGCTGCAGTTCCAAAAGGTACCAACTCTAACACCTGACATACAACTATACATGGCTGTGCCATTACTACGTCTCAAGAATAATAACCTGAAAAAAAAAACCTCACTGCTGCTCAAACTCTTTTTTAAAAATATACTTTTAAAGTAATCTGTTCACACCACTGAAGTACAAGTTCTCCGTTCAGCATAAGTATGTGAAAGTGCATGGATGGTTAGGGCGGTACTTCAAGAACAGGAGTTTCAAGTTCAGCTAATCAAGATCTCAAACAGGCAAAACAATTTGCAGTAAGGAAGAGGAACTTGTAATCCCTATCAGTCTAAGGCTGGGCTGGTGGCTGCATGCTTCGTCGCTATTTTCATTTACTTATTTATTCTAAATCTATACTATATTCCAGGCATTAATTTTTATTTTGGAAGTACTCTAAAGCTGTTAGCATGAAAGGTATCAAAACCAGCTCTAGAATGCATCATCACATTAGCTTCATGGCAGAGGTCCAGTCGTCACATTCACATCAAGTTTCAGACCATGCATTAAAGTCTTGTTCTAGTAATTTCAGAGGAATTCCCAAGGTCCCTACATACACACATGCAGTGGGAAAGATGAAAAAGCAAATTAATAAGTCATTGCTGCCTGTCCCTGAGCAAAACAACACAGAGCTATCCACTGAGCAGCCAGTAGCACTCGCTTATGCACATCAGTCTTCAAGGGGCACCTTTCAGATTAAAAATGACCTGGACTCCCCAGCCCATTTGTTCCATCAGTTATATTCTCTGGCAGACATCTACCGAATCAAAGGAACCTAACTTGTCCACAGAACCCACACATGCCAACAGAAACCCAGCTAGCTCAAACCAAGCCCAAAACAGCTCAAATAGAAAACCTCCAACTTCTACTGCAAGGACACTGAGCCATATCAAAACTATCAGGTAAAAGCTTCTCATGACCACCACTTAGATTACATCAGAGTTTTGCGAAGCTCTGCTGAAACTCCTCAAGTCAACGCAATGTGTCAAAAGCAGCCTGAAGCCTTTTATGTTCCACTCCTATCTGCAAAAATTTTACTCTTCCAAATCGCAGCACCGAGATGCATCAATCTGATGAGCTCAATACAGACCTTAATGCGTTCCCTGAATGGCACACGATCATTAGTGTACTGAATATTGATAGCTCTGACTACTCTCCACCCAGCCAAAAAGGAATCAGCCTCACAGAGACACACATGAAACAACATAATAGCAAGTAATTGATATAAATCCTTCCGCCTTAACGATACAAAATGGAGGACAATTAGTAAGTCATTGCGGTGTTACGCCAGAGAAACAGACCTGCTCATAGAAAGGATGGCAACATCCTCCTAAATGGAGGGAGGGGAAGGGCAGACCTTCACAACTATCCTGTGAGCTGTGATTCTCACAGATGCCTAGCATGACTCACACTGCAGAGGTCATGATGCAGCTATAGCAAGAGCTGCCCCATTCCACAATAATACTTCTGTAATCTTAAGATTCTGAAAGATGCAGTAAAAACAAAGGCACCAACTTGCACTACTGCCACAGCACTGCATGCTGGAGCAGGCAGCTGCAGGGTCTGCACGGGCAGCCTGCAAAGAACACCACTTCTTCCAAACCAAAACACCGGAGTGTGCAACCCGAAATCACCCAATGGCAACGCAGTCTGAATGGATCCTGCTGCAATGAATGGGAAGAGATGGGCATGGGGGGGGGGGGAAGATGACAGCTTTCCAGATCAAAGGCTATAAGGTACCCTTGTTAAGAGCTTCTCAATTAGCTTGAACACTCTGGCCTCCTACAACAGGTCCAGACAAAGATCCTCATTCATTTTTCTAATCTAATTAGGTATAATATTTAATTTTTTTTTGTTTGGATGCAACAGATTCCTAAATACTTTCCAAATGTAAATCCAGAAATTTGAATACCCAGCAAAATTGAGCTACATCTTCCTCTACAACTAAAAACTTCTCCTGAAGTCAACAGCAATGCTGTCAGCTACCGGAAAGCTCCGCAAGCACTTTGGGGCCATCAGGGAACAACAGGCTGTCACAAGGTCTACAAGGCACCAATTGAAGAAAAATAAATAAATCCCAGGCCTAGTGTGGTGCCAAGCACTATGCTAAATATATTTCTAATGAAAGGTGTATCACACAAGACAAACTGATTCTCAGTATGCAGCCTAGTCCATTATCTCAGCCCGAAATTAGAAGTGTTATGAAACAGGTATTTAAACTCTATAATTTCCCTTTGCCACTTTTGCTTATTTATAGCCATCTCAAACTCAGACTTTTAACAGAACACGTCTTGTAACTCACAATAAGCACATAAGGGCTTCATGCTGCAGCTACTTCATTAGTTATTGGACTGCTGTTCTCAGAACTCTGTGGCACACACAGGCTATCAGTGCCTGCCCCAGCGAGATCCCTGCTGCCCACAGCTGACCCTGCGTGTGCTTCCACCTCTCTGCAAATCCTCAGCCTCACCAATCTGCAGCTGTCCATTCCAATGTTAGAGCAAAGTGCAAGTTGTAAATCCAGCATTTATTATACACCGACAGAAACAAACGCTGTGTCTGGTTAAATGCTCAGCAATGACTCCCTACCCAGTATAGAAAGCCCTGGTCTGGGACTGGCTCCCAGGGCCGACAATTAGAAGGAGGATTCTGACCACAAGACCAGCCAAGTTCAAAAGCAGCTTCCAACAGACCACAGTGGAATGCAAAAAAGAAAAAACCAAACTGTTTTTGTCCTTCATTGGTTTGTTGTATTTGTAAAGAGAAGAAAGATTTTATGTGTAAGGCCTACCACAGGAAGGGACCAGACAGAGCAAGCCAGGAGGTTCCATTCAGTTCTGTGTTTGGTTTGAGGTCAGGAGAAAAGTACAGAATTTCTTTTACTTCTAAGTAGGGATTATTTACGAGTGCATGCATAATGATCTGTTTGGGGCCTTGTTTGTTCCTTAAAAAAAGAGAAAGAAAAAAAAAAAGATACTTCTATTCATGTTTTAAACATGGGCAGAACTAGCTTTTGCTAGCAGAAACTCTTCTAGTACAAATGACTCCCAGTCATGTCTCCGGGCAAGGAGCTTGTACTTGGAGCTCCCATCCAGCATGGGGGAGGCAGGGGGGCAGGGAAGGAAACACTGGGTCTGCAGGTGTGCTATAAAGATAGAAGAGCATCTAAAAAGGAGAAAAAAAAAGTTAAGTACATTAAGAAATATTAAATGGCCATTAATTATGTTGCAGCCATTCAACAAAATATACAGTTCTGGCTAGCTCTATTTCTGAGAAGCATGCTTATACTGATATTCCCTTTAGTTTTAGAGGCGCCTTGATAAAATCTTATTTTAAATAGAATTCTTTGATTAGCTGTTGCCCAGACAACCCAGCGAATGCAAATACACACTGCCTCAAAACGAGAGTCAAAGCTCTCAGCTTTAAGGAGAGGTAAAGAACAGAGCAGTGTACCTTGTTTTCAGCCAGAGGCTGACACAAGTGGAATATTCTTCCCTTTAGCAAAGGGATGTAGGCAGCAGCCTCCAAGAAAGCAGCAGGAAGCTGGCAGTGGATACAAGGCATTGCATTGATCCAAACAGAAGATCTCCTGTGAGAAAATACTTTTATTTATTGAGGTTAGACTACATAGCTTGGCTGACTGGCACCATGACAAATACAAACATGGCAGCATTCTAAATGGGATGTTCTCCCGTTGAGTGAGGCTTCAAAGAAAAAAAAAAAAGAAAAGAAAAAAAAAGAAATGGCTAACCAGCACTTAGAAGCACCACTTCATAACCTTATCACAAAACTCCTGTTGATAACCTGATGACTTCCACTGTGGAACAAGGAACCTGCTGCCAGCACATCTGTACATTAGCATGCCTGCAGCGGATAATTAGAGGAGTTCAACTTCCCACAACACAACCCTGGCACTAAATCGTTTTTGGATGAACTGCTTTGATGACTAGAGGTACCAGTGAAAGGGAAACGCTACTTCTCCTCCTTCCCTCCCCCCCTTTGCTCATATAATCTACAAAAGTCAAGTAAATGTCACAGCCTGACAATAAGGGCAGTGCATATGTACACAACAAGACACCCATCTTGAAGAGATTTCTCTCTGTGAAAAACACAAAAGAAAACACAAGGAAACCAAACACATATACCTATGAATCCTGTGGAGGTAGCTAAAATAAACAAAAGTACTGTTTTGTACTGAAGTACAAAGACATAGTCCTGCCTAGATTTTTCCCTGCCTTCTCTTTTCGGAGACTCCTTTGACATATCTTGCAAAGTATGCACCAAGATAATACCAAAGGATGAAAACATTCATTTAACATCGAAGTTGACCTTACTATTCTTTTTTTCTGCTGTGTGACATAGAGGGAACTGCTAGTTGTTGCTGAATGCTGGCTGTTGTGTATTATGCAAAAAGAAAGGGGGGGATAGGTAAGTAGAAGAGATGCAACTTCCCTGCCAGTTTCATGCAAAACAGAAACATAACAAGAAATGACCTGTAAAAGAAGTGGCAAAGACTACGAACCATCGCACTACAGTTAGAATCACAGCCCTGAACTACCACCGAAGAGGTACCACTCCTGTGCCCTGTGAACCTAAAACTGAGTCAAGTACATAAATAATAAAATGGAAAAAAAAAAAAAATCAACAGAAGACAACCTACAAAATATGAACACTGGGACACACGCAGTTAAACCCAAAACCACGAACTTCTGATGTCCTCTTGAGAAAAGAGCTGCTAAGATCCATCATAACATAATACATTAGCCCAGTTTTCTGCACAAGACCATAAAACATTAACATGCCTCCACAAGACCTCCATCCTTCTGCACGCTATGCCTAGGAACAGTGCTCTCTAATGCCACAAAAGCCAAATGAGACGTACTTCACTGTCATCTTACCACATTTTGCACATGCCTTGTCGGCCCCTTCACATAAAAGCTTTGTGGCTTTCTTTCCACAGCACAGTTTCAGAAGCATAAACTTTAGCTGAAACTTTTCTGTAGACAGAAACACCTTTTGCTTAAGAGAAACTCTACTAATTCTGATAATGCTAACTCTGGGAGGCCTCTGGCTTGCTTTTCTGTGAGACTCTTGAAACTTTGCATGGCTGGGCAGCCATGTCCTCACCACAAAACAGAGGTGGGAGGAATGGAAGACATGGCCATTGATCTGGGCAAGGCCATAGCTCAAGGTGATGCGACACCAACAAGCTCGCTTTTAGGGACCATCACATTAGCTCTGTGAACAGAACAAAACTACCAGAATAAAGTCCAAAAGCCATTTTAATCACTTGCATGGAAGCATGCTACCAGAGAGGCAGAATGACAGACTGCAGGCGTGCAGCTGAGGTCAGTCTGTCTCAGCTGGCTCACGTCACACAGGAGGTTCAAGAAATACGCATTCATTTGTTACTCTCCCTCTTCTTTCCTCTTGATGAAGGTGGGATATAAATACCACCTGTAACACAGAAACCACAAAACAAACAAGCAGAAACCCCCTACACCACATTCTGCTTTTCTGTCCGACAGCACGGCTTAGAAAACAGCTCTTTAGAGTTGTTTTGTTACTTGTAAAGCCAGCTCTGTAAGAAAACTTAAAGTTCTACTGCAAATTAGATCCAAAAGCAACTAAATTTCAGGGATAAAACAAAGAAGTTATGTCTTTTGGCACACCAGAAGTGTTCACACACAGTACCAAAGCAGCTGTCCTGGCTTTTGCTTGATCAGAACGAGACTGGCATGCCAAGCCACACACATGGCAAAGGAGCAAGAGAACTGCACGGTATTTTTTTCATATCCACAGCATGCATGGTTTCTTTGGTCCGATAGTCACACAGACAGACTCAACACCTCAAGTTTTGTTTCTGAATTCCCACTATGACTCCTGACACAAAGCAGGCCCCTGACCCAGCCAAAGTCTGCTCCCTCGTGCAAACCTGTGGGCTGGAAGCAGGTGGCACTGCTTATTTCACACAGGAAACAACTCCGGGGCCCATGCTGGGGAGCAGGGCCGGGTAAGGCCGCATCCCGCCGGGCAGAGCCACCGCGACGCGACGGGCGCGGCCCAAGGCCCACGCAGCAGCCCCCGCCCCGCCTTCACACCCCGGGGCCACCCGCTCCACCTCGGCCAACGGGGGCCATCCTCACCATAACGCCTCACGGCTGCGTCCCGCGGCGCTCGGGCGAAACGCTGCCCCCCAGCGGCCGCTCCCTCGTCGGGGAGAGCGGGCGGAGCGAGGAGAACATGTCCGCCCCGTGCCGAGGCGGCAGGCGGCCAAAATGGCGCCCACCGCCCTGAGGAGAGGGCTCGGCCAATCCGGAGCGGGGCGCGCGGAGAGGAAAAGGCGGGAGCGGCCGAGGGGCTGCGGCTGGGCCTCCTCACAGGTGCTGCCCTCACCTTGCCCGGCACAGACACACGCAGCCATCCAGGGACAGGGGTTTGGTCACCAATCCCTTGTTATAAATGTCTTTGCAGTTGCCTGGGAGGGGGATGTGAGATTATGCATGCAGACCTGCAGCACAGTCACCTCCACGGTTCCTAGAAATATGTCATGTTTCCCCTCAGCTGTCATGTTCAAGTGCTAGAGCGAGAGCTGTTTGCCTCTCTCCCTCTCAATGCCATTCATCGCAGCAGCCTGATTTATTTGCTGATTCTCGGGGTTGTGAATAATTGGTTTCTCAGATACTCTTTAGCATGAGCCACACAGTCACTTTATTGGAGCGGGATCCGTCAGCCTTGCTGAGCAGAGTACAATAAACCAGTGCCTGTTATTTCTTCCACTGCACGAGTGCCACACTCCACCTCACTGAGTGATGTGCAAGGCCAGAAAGAGCAGAGGGTGCAGAAAACAAGAGGAGCGAGAGACAACGTGCGCTGCGAACAGGCTCCTGCTGCAGTGTATTACGCAGCTGCCCTTCAGCACAGCCCTGAGGAAGAGGAGAAGGCTGTGCCCCGCGAGCAGTGGCAGAGCCAACATACCCTGGGGCTGTGCCCACAGACCGCAGGGAGCCATCAGCCCTCAGTCAGGGCTTTCCCTTCACACACAGGAGCTCTCATTCTTTGATCAGTGCCTGTGTCCGCAGAAGAGGCATCTTTAGGGCTCTCAAATCCTAGATAAGAACCCTGCTGGGGAAAAAGAAAAAAGTGGGTCAACTTTGTGACAGCCTTCAAAACAACAACAAAGCCCTATGGCCTTATACATATATTTTTAAACCATGGTTTTAATTACTGAAGTATCCAAGGATTTGCTGCCTCTGAGCCTTTATCTGCTGTATCTCGGTCAAACCTCCTAAGGCTGCACTTGAAATCACACTGCACTAAGCAAACAAATGATTAAAGCAGAGCAAGGGAGCCAGGGGATTAGTTGATGCTGCACAGCCCTGAGCAAGTCATTTTTAGCTCCGAGGACCTAATCTTACAGTGATCTTGGGGCAGATGAAACACTTTAACACCCACACAAACCACTCTTGGTTTTTCCTCATCTGAAAAACAGGGATGATAATGCATACCTCTCTCTGAGAAGAAGCATCTGAATCATTAATCTGCATTAAATGCCTGGAAACATGCAGTTTGAAGACCATTAAGTACCAAACCACATTAATAGTCTGCAATGCCAGCAGGGTCAATAAGGTAAAACAACGACGCAAGCACCCCTTGTATTCAGCTCACCATCGTCACTAGAAAAATCTACCGTGAAGAAGCTGCAAGTCTCCTTCCCTCCTAACAACCAGCTGTAACTACAAATAGAATACAAAAGATGAGTGCCTAAATGAATTAGTCTTGAACTGCATCCTCTCTCTTGTTAAATGCAGGAAGCCTACACAGAGCAGTTTCAAAGGGCTAATGAAGGAGAAAAGCAAGCTCCTGGATCCCAGCCCTTGGACTGTCCGGCCTTCAGACAAAAGGCAGTAGTTCTGCAACACGGAAAAAGAACTTGCAACTGCTGTGACTTAGAAAAGATTTTTTAAATAAAATGCAAGATTTTGCTTCATCAGGACTAAGACAAATTCACTGTGTTAAGAATATTATTCATTTGATGTATTTAACACAGGACACTTCACCTGCCTGTTCACTATAGGGGCAAGTCTGTATCAGTCTTACCAGCAATTGTCACTGTGTTAGTACTAGTTTTCAATTTCAGTGTGCGTATGCATGGTAATCATATAACATCACAAGCATTTTATTTGCACAGAAGACAAGAAAGCTGCATTGTAAGTCTGTGCACCTCTCCCTAACAGAAGTAAACACGTATGAACTGAAAAATGCACTGAAAAATTAGGAATGGATTCTCAGCACCCTCTCGTGGACTGGTGGTGGGATAACCACATACTAACATCCACCAAATGTTGGTAAAACTTCAGAGCTATAGGAAAGTTATTTTAGCAGCAGAACTATGATAGGGAATGTAGATGGCAGCAATTTTTAATGTATGATCATTCTTAATACTTTAATAAAACCTGTCTTTACTGGAAGTATTTCTTCTTGTGCCACATACAAAAATCAGCCCATTACATACTGGCTCTCATGAGCTGTAATGTCAGTTCAGTGGTGGCAGGAGATCTTGTTTCTTTCAGAACATGCATCTATGCCTGCAGGCCTAGTCAGTATCAAACCTATTGTCATTGGGGTGGGGGGTGGGAAATGCCTCTGGAGGCAGCACAGAGTACGTTTCCTTCCAAGAGAAAACAGGATGATCAACTTATTGAGATGCCAATAGCCAGGAGCTCTTCCAACTCAGCACATCATGGCAACATTTCTGTCAACTCTGAGAACAAATAGTAGTTGAAATGTTGCTCCTGGGTAGATGTGTTTTTCTGATAAAGTGGCCTTTTTCCCCCCCTGTATGCTTGCAGAAAAATGCCCTCTGGAAAAGGACAGAGACAAGTGCTTTAAAAATACACATATGCAAGGAATGGTGAGTATCCCCCTACATGAAGCTGTTTTCCACACAATTTACAGCTCATACTATGTTTTCAAGTCTACTCTGAAGAACTTACAGAAGCCAAGGAATACTGATACATCACAAGGCTGGGGAAGCACTGAAAGAGGTCTCCCAGAACAGCTGTAGATGCCCCGTTCCTGAAGCCACAAAAAGCCAGCATGGATGGGGCTCTGAGCAGCCTGACCTGGTGGGTGACAACTAGCTCGCAGCAGGGGCTTGGAACAAGATGATCTTTAAGATCCCTTCAAACCATTCTATGATGATTCTATAATTATATGCTATGTACTCCTCAAAACAGGTGAACAAAGCTTCCACTGATTCACCCAGATTCTTGTCAGTATCATTGTGTTTTCTAGGTAACAGAATTTGATGAATGGTGTGGCTGATGCAAAAACACTGAAACCATACATGTGGTAAGGGCTTGTTTCAACCTAACAGCTTTCATGTCTTCTACCCAAACCCCCAGAGCAGGTTCAATGCCTGTCTAACTACACAAGTGTAACAAGAAAGCATTAACAATGCTAACAGTACTTATGACAAACCAGGTTTCCTGAGTACATTCATCAGATGCTGTTCCTCTAAGGAACACACAGGTGCTAAAATATGCACAGTGTTCCAGATTTCCTTCTTCCTCGCATCAGCAATAAAATTACTGTTCTAGGAATACAGAAACTTAAGATGTTTTTCCTCACATGCTAATAATGACTTATATTAATTGCTGCAGTGCAGCTCTGGAAGCACAGTTCTGCAGAAATGCCACTACATTTTCCTTATGGCCTTCACTTTTGCTACACTCACCTCTGAGAGTCTAAACAATGTCAAGTCTCACAATATCAAAATGGTTTGGGAAGGATACCTCTAAGTCACCGTGCCTAGGGCCTATCACACTGCCTACGTATCTCCAACATGTAACGCTAATAACAAAATACAAATTTCCATCAAAAGATATTTCTTCCATTTGATGTTATAGCAAAGGTATGATTTTTCTTAAGAAGTCTGATTGAGGCACATACATATACGGTTATCTTTGAGAAAGTTAACACTAGACATTAAAATGCTGTAACCTCAGTTGCGTTGGTTTTATTTCTATTTCTTAAACATAAATCCTGCTGTATTGCTGTCCTTTTAATTCTATGTTCCCATCAGAACACTGCACGCTTCTGTTAGATTCTGCTTTAGTTGTGCAGTAAGCAGAGCACCTTGAGAAGCTTTCTGTAGTGCACAGCAGCTCAAGCCCTGTGTCAGGCCACAGGAGGCAGCATCTAGCTGTGTTCTGCTGTTACCTCCTTCAAGAGACTAGAAGCTACAAAATGCAAACCTCACGCATTCAGATTTGCACAAATTAATTTATTTGATATATAATTGTCATACAAATATAAAAATGCAGTATTTTTTAAAACAGAGTAATGAGCACTGGAACAAAAAGAACAGTTAAGGGCCAAGGTTTTTAGCCCGTTTATTGTTCCCCTTGCGATTGTAGATCTTAGTGTCTCAACATACAACAAACAGATCTGTGATACTATACTCTCTGTGGGCTATGAACAGTGTATCAAAATTAGAAACAACTGTATAGAGTAACTTCTATATTCCAATCAATTTTTTGAGAAATGTGAGTCTGAATTTCAGTATCCTAGAAGTACAGTTTTGAAAAGTGAAATTCACAGACCTTGTCAGGAGCTTTCTCCTCTAGTGAAAAACATTAGTTATGTAATCCTTCTCTTCCCGAGGCCTTACATTTATTAAGTGCTAAGATCTTGATCAGGAAAATATTTAGCAGTATTTTAGATGGCTTCCAGGTCCATAAATATGATCACAAACTTACAAAGAGGAAAAATTCCTACTCACCATGGTGACCAGGCAAAGCGCAGTAGGCTCCTGCTCCCTCACGGCTTCTTTACTGTATTCTTGTCACTTGACAGAAGTTGCTGCTCAGAGGAAACAGGAGTGGCTTTGGTTCACAGCTATCCCTGCAGCTGGGTGACATGATTTAGGGCAGGCAGCACATTGATTTTCTATTTGACTTCATAGAACACACAGACAAGACAGAGCAATTGATCGTTCATCTAAAGCAGAATGAATTGCACACACGGTCACACACTGCAGTTTCTGCCAACAGAATTTGGAATGCAACTAAGAAAACCTCAGTTATGGACAATACGCTATTGCAGAACAACTTACAACTTACCTAAACGTGCAGATGTTATTCAGACTGCTGATGGAATGAATATAAGCCAAAAGTTTGCACATACGCACATTACCTATATTCTATAGATATCTGACTATTTTTAGATTATGGGTCATTTTCTTTCATTTGTGGTCAGACTGTCATCTGCTGGTCACTTCCAGCTAACTCAAATCTGTGTATTTTCTAATTTTCAGTTATATATTTCCACACTTTGCCCACTGTTCAGCTTCAGAAATGCAGCACATCAGACTCCAGAAGAATGTCAGTGCAACATACTTTAATTCACAGACTATTTCAATTTAATACTAACTGCAACGTACACGATCCTGCGAGTAGCCTGCACATTTCCTTTTCCCTAATGAGCATACTAATATACACATGTAGTTTGATTTGGGATTTCCTTTTGTGCACTCTGATGATTAGCTTCCATTTGACGGCAACAAAAGCAAAGCCTAGAAAGAGATGAGTTTAACTCACATTTATCTAATGTCAGCATAATGTTTAGAGTCTTCATCTGCTAATATGCCATATAATACCCAGTACACTAACTGTTTTGTATTCCCATAATGCTATTCAGCACCCCAAAATACATGTAGTTTCACACCAGAAGAGGTGCTAGCAAGTAAGTGTACAGCTGTAACATGAATCCTGGAAGGAATACCTGTCCTTAAGGAAAGGTTTCTCTCTCCCTCCCTGGGTAAATATTTTTAAAATGAAACCAAAAAGATTTAAAAGTATTTTTCAAAGTGTTTGCTCTCTAAGCACAATAAAAAAAAAAACAAACCTCTGCCATACAAAGAATATTTCATAAGTTTATTATAATTTAGAGCACAAGTGAAAGTATTTTATAATAGCTTAAAATCCATGGCAATCTCTCCTGTCTTTGTGTCAAAATTCATAGCATACGTGACAGTGGTAGGAAGGTCTGCCGGAGTTTCTGATTCAATAACAGAACTGAAAAAGTAGACAGCTTGCTTGCAGTGGGGATTCCATTCACAGTTTCCCTACAGGAAAGAGTTAAAAGTGAAACTAGTCACAATCCTAGGATATTACTATTGGACAGTAATAATGCAACAAGAGCACAAGCGTTCTTATTTTCAGTTCAGTACAGAAAGATCAGATACAAGTTATCACAATCATTGCCAACCACTCATTATAGGAATGCATAACTTGAAGTCTAACATGCTATGCTGCACGCTGAAGTTACAAACAAACAGATTTGGTCAAACAGTATTTACACAGAGTACTGAAATACTCCGTCCTTCTCTAATTTCTTTGTTTTTCTTGAACTGAGAAAAGGAAGTTGGATGTTGTTTTTAAGCACGTTGTATTTAAGTTGTATAAATTCTGCTTTGAACCAGCATCCTATCTGCATTCTGTATGTGGTTCCAATCTACAGAAGCATTTGGATCCAGTTCAGACTCTTATTTTAAGGTTCATCTCATTCTTCCCACAGAGATACAAACAGATAGCTCTACTAGTTCTGTTTACATAATATTCAAAGAGTTTAATAAAGAGCACTATGTAAATCAAGCGTGGCCAACAGAGACTCATTTTTCAGCCCTGTAATCCTAACAGACTTTGAAAGATAATAAGATTTGATTGCAGAAGTACCTTTTCATTTGAAATCTGCATCAGTCCTGTACTAACTGAGGTATCAGCAGTAAGATGATATTCCATCCACAGAACTGCTCCATGGCTCTTTCCCTTTCTGGAGAGAGGTAGGGGATTAAAATCCATCACCATAGCATTATCTTTATCCAATACTTGATGTCTTTAAACACTGCACCCATTCCTCACCTAGCTGTGAGAGCTGTGAAAGCATGAATAACTTATTTCTTTGAAAACAAATTGAACAGATGAGTAATTTGGTAAATGGTTTGCAAATTCTTAAATGTTTGCAGACATGAAATCTAAAACAGACAATGGAGAGGAACTTAAATCACAACTAAATCTGCTAACAGACATAGTCATTTAACAGGCACTTAATAAAACGTGGCATAAATGATATAGAGTATCTGGAGAGTATCTCCTTCACAGAGCCCAGTCTGTATCATTTTTATTAATCACACTTCAAGTCTGTGCTTCACAAGGGCAGAAGTCACGCTGGCATGGTGCCTGGAAATACAACTGGTGCAAAGGCAACAGAAACCCTACACAGATGGCTCTGGGTTTTGTGAAGCCATTAATTTGGCTTCACAATGGAAACATCCAGTTACACAAACCCAAGATAGTTACAGGTAACTTACCCATTTTTTATTTTATAACAGCATTTCATATCTGAATAGAAGTAATTACAATCTGTAGTTACAGCGAAAAGTATCTCAGATGATGTGAAAAATACCAAGTTTGTCAGAATTATTGCTGAAGGGAAAGATCATGTACACTTCAAAGCTATTAAACAGAGTAATTTGGAACACTAAATAGGAGCTTTGTCTGCAAGAACACAGCAACAGGGAACAAATTCAAAGACTGCAAACAATTTGTTTTCTGTAAACTATAAATTAACCTGTTTACTTTTTAAATCATGGTGACAACTAATTAAATGTTATTCTTGAAATACAGGCATGTTGTCTAAATAATTACCCTTCCACTGTTAAAGCCTATTGTGAGTAGCCATGGGAAGTTTATGCTGGGGCGAATTCCACAACTTTAGGTGACATTTTTAAAAATTGTTAACTATGATCCCACTAGTTAACACACACGCAGTTTAAAAATGAGGTAAAAAGACAGTAATTACAGTGAAAACCATTTATTGCAATGAGGAAACTCACCGTAAAAGATTTACAGAACCCTCTGTGCTGAGACAGTGTTGTGGTACAGTCTTTCTGAAGTCAAATAACAAAACCTCCTGGGGATTGGAGAGGGACTTGCATGGATATTCCCACAGAGGGTGAGGTTCTGCTTCCTTTGATTCTCTAAAATTCAGAGAATTCTGAAGAAAGAAAAAGTAATAAAATTATCTGAAAACAGTCCAAAGGCAAATAAAAGTCCTTGATTTCAAATTAACTATGCATCGTGATTCCAGGATATTTAAGCATTGAAGTTCCAACAGGATAGGACTGCACTTCTTAGGTAAAGGAAAACCATGTGCTACGTGCATGAACTACTCGTATGGACTACAGTCCTCAACATGCAGATAAAAGTGGGTACTCTCAAGATACAATGCATTCAAACTTCTCTCTTGAGATGAATTTTACTCTGCAGTGGCCTGCACTCCCACACAGTGACTACAAAGTCAACCTAAATGGCTACCACAAATATGGAGATACACAATAAACGCTAGAAACTGATAGATATATCTCACCCTTTCATCAGTCTCATCTGTTTCTCAGAGAGCCCTGCTCACTTTCAAAAGTACCTGCAGGGGCAAGTGAAGACTGCAGGATGCATTTTATGAACAGCTCCTAGATGAGTTGATTAAATAGCCACAATATTTATGAAAAACTGAAACGGCGGCGTTGACTAACGTACTCATTGTTAAATAGCCTTACTTTAATCATATCATCCATAGTCCGGACATCAAAACCTTCACAGGTGCCACATGGACTCCGGATTCTCCATAAGTCCTAAAAAGGAAAATAAGATTTTGTTTGGCTCTGTTAATGGAAATAGTTTTAGCTGTAAAGTCAACTGTTAGTAAAGTGCATGTACCTCCCCCCAGTCTGTGCATATTAGGTCAACCAAATTTAGGTTTCCACAAAACAGGACAGACTACATTACACCTCTAAATTACAAGATGGAAATCAGACCTAGTTCAGTAGAATTTCAGGTAGTCAATACTGTGAGGATTTCTTTCTTAGTTGATCTTCGCTAAGTGAATTGGTTTGAATCAGCCCCTTCCTAACTAAGGATATGTCAACACTGCCTCTTTTGTCTGAACAAACCATCACTCTTCCTTGTAAAATGCACAGCTGGTATATTTTACAAGGAAGATACATAAACATTACATAACGAACTAAGACAAAAATGTTCTTGCCCTAAAATTGACATCACTTTCCTTCAGAAGAGTTCTTACTACAAGAGCAATTTCTGTGTAATCATAAGAAAAAAAAAGAGAAATAATTCTGTTGAATGAATATTTTAGGGCATATTTCCTCATCTATTTAGATGGAAAACAAAGTTAAGTGGTAATACAACAAATTCACTATAGCCATAAAAAAGTTAAATTACTGGATGAACTGAAGGAAATATGTTCTCAAAAATTCACAGAGTGCATTGTATTGTCTCACAGTGAAGGTGTAATCCTAACATTTTCGCCCCCAATTTGCAGGAAGGATTAACTGACAGTGAAAGAAAGATTAAGGCATGAAGGACTGACAATATAGTTTTCCCCTCTACAGCCCACAGAAGACTTGAATGAAATAGATTTTCTACAACACCTGTTTTCCAGGTTGTATTCACCTCACAGATGGTGAATAAGATGCAGTAGAACTTTAAATATAACTGGGACATTTTCATCAAATTTCTTCTCCTGAATCCAGCTTTAGCTAATTGCAGAAGTGTAATGAGATATGGCTATTCCGACAACACAGAATACTTCTGCAGAATACCTTATAAGAGTATGTCTGGTTCTTCTGTCTAATCAAGAACTGACAAATGCAGATGTAATCTAAAACCAAAATAAAACTCAACACATTCTAGTGTTTGAGACTAGACTCACCACTGAACAAAGAGGAAAGCGCCAAATTTAAGTTATAACTTTTGGACTAGCTTGATGGAACACAGCATATTCTATGTTCTAACACAACAGCCATGTAGGATCACCTCTGAACACAACACTGAATACAACAGTGTAAAACTGAGGTTCAGGTCATATGAATGTCATTCTAGGTTCAGTACTAGATTACTGAATAAACTTAATCATCACTCTGCATGCTTCAGTTTTGACATCCAAAACATGAAGAGAATAGAATTTACTTTCTTATGAAACCCTTTGAATTCTAGGGATGTAAATCCTCAGGATAAAAGAGCATGAGATTAAAATTAACTGCTTACTTCAATCTGATTACTGTTGATTAGTCTTAAACATCTGCTTCCTATTACATGGCTCAGATTTGCATTATTTTCTCGGAATACATTTCAAATTCTCTATGTTTCTGCAGAAAACCACAAGAGCTATGCAAAAACATGCAGTGTGGATGAATAATCCCACAGGAAAAAAGAACATACATGTTTTCACCTGTACAAATCAAAGGTAGAAGTGAGGGAACAAGGTTAAAGAGTATCAGAATTAGGAAACTGTGAAGGGAAAGAAAGTTCGGACAAAACTGCAGTTGGCGAATTAGAGGAAATAGAAGAGCTGGTGTTTTGAAAAGAAACTGAAGGTTATGATTATGTGAATATATGTTAGGTAATATGCATCTTTTGTTTTATAGATGTGTATATTTTATTTACACAGTTTCTGACTAGAGAGTCCCCCCACTTAAGCTACTGGACAGAAAGTCAGCGTACTAAGTACTTCTGTAATTTCTGTCGTCATTGTAGGCAAACTCTTAATAACCTTTACCAACCATCTTCTAGTCCTTAATAAAAGCAAACAAAAAGTTTATACCTTTGTGAAATTTCTGAAAGATTACTTTTCAGGGTACTATGACCCAAGTTTAGAACTGTGTGCATTCTCTAAGGTTTCAAAGAAAATGAACATGCAATTAGGGAATCTGCTTATAGTCTTGCACTCCAATATCATTTTTAAGACTGTTATTTTACAGAATATAACACAATTCTGACATGCTTCAGTAACAATCTGTCTAATGTAAAGAAATATTTGAAAGCATTCAGTCTTTTCATTTAAAATAGCAAAAATTTTCAAGGTAATTTCCAGACAAGGGATGGCTGAAATGTCAAAGCTCACCTCCAAGATGTCAAACGTTCTCTTCTCAGGTGGCAAGTGCAACGATTATCAAAGAGAACAGCATTATGACAATATAAACCTGGTGTTAAAAACTTCCCAAAGTGTACTCCGTTTTAGGTGAATCCATATCAATACAAAATGGATGGTTTTGAACAGTCTCACCTGAAACTCCACGATCATCATGTGCAAGGCAGCAGACCGGGGCAAGACGGTGACATCGCTGGCAAGATGCTTGGCCACAGCTGTTCTAGCATACCAGAAATACAGGTTATGCCATGGCAACAAGCTTGTCGTGAAAAACGGCTCTCCAACAAGAACAGAAATCTTGGCAAAGAAAAGAGATAGAAAGCATCAAAATAAAGAACAACAGCTCAAGGCATAACAGAGGCTTTACATCTTCAATAGCTGACAATGAAATATAGCAAGCAAAGTCATCTAGATAAAAACTTCTCCATACGGATTTAATTACTGCACACTGTATAACAGACACCTTTTTGAGTCACTGAATTTTAAATCGAAATTCCATGAAAAAATATTGCAGTTTTCAATTGGAAAGCTTAATAAGAAGAGTCACAGAACTCTGAAAATTTTAACTTCAGGATTTTAGGACCTCCTGATAGACTGCAATCTTCAGACTGCCTTGAGGAAGAAGAGCTACAGCCTCGTGGTACCTACGCAGTTAAACTGGTTTAACCGTTGTTACAACAGGTGTACATTATGCTGGAAGGGAAAATCTTTCAAACCTTTCAAAGGCAAAACAAAACAAAAAACAACAACAGAAAACCTCCAAGTCTGTAAAGCATGCTTCACTCCGTTTCAGTAGGAGGAAGCCTCAAATGACTGCTACTCTGTACGAACTGTGGTTCACTGCGGTTACAGCAGCGCAGCTGGAGAGCAAAACTTGCTTTCATGTTCCTCTTCCTGTAACACCACTGACATTCAGTACTGGACAACTATTCCATACCTTTTTATCTTCCAGGTGAGACGACGTCAGCAGCTCAGGACGGGCTTCTACTATTTTAATTTTATCTTCAAGATGATTGGCCTTAAAAAACTAGAAAAAAAGTAACGTTCTGTCTTTATCCAAAACTGCAATTGAGACTCGCATCCACACCAAATTCATATTTTAATAAAAGACAAACAAGAAAGAAACAAACACCCAAAAGAAATTTTTAAAAACTGCCTTCCGTAAGTCAGCCCTCAGGATGGCACAAGCTCCTGAAGGGAGCACGCACTGAGAGCCAGCTCCTCACACCTCGTGAGCAACAGCACGTGCTCCTCATCTTCCTTCAACTAAGTAAAAAAAAAAAAATGGCAGATGATACCATCATTTATTTGTACTCTGAAGTGTATGGGAAGGACAGCCATGGAAGCCAGAAATTGCTGGAATTGTGAAAACATGCATATTTGGCTTGTATGTGAAACCAGGTCAGCATCCTAACTCGCCTGCAGTTCCCATTTTCGTAGTCTTTAAGTCACGTGCTGAGCTAGAACTCTGTTATGTATGCAGTGCCAGCTGAAACAGGCAAGAGATGACCAACGACTCCAGGAAACGGCTTCCAACCACTTTCTAGACATTAGCTGCCTCTTCTGAACCGGCTTCACTCCACCAGAATCGTCCTGGAATGAGCTGAAAAATCACTGGCAGTTCAGACTCACTGCCTACTTTCTGCTCAGAGCAGAACAGGAAAGCACTCCGTCCTTCTTCAGCAGGAGAGAAGAACTGCTCCTTGTTGCCCTTCAGGTGAGGCTGGTGCAATCTACATGATACTCTCCCATTCCACTAACCCTCAGAACAAATACTTACTGCTTTAACACAAAACCAAATACTCACTTTTTTCATGACAGAGCAGGACACAGCAGAGTTTTCTAATGTAAATACCTACGGAAAATACACCACAGAGAATCAAACTAGTTTTATATTCTTAGTGAAAATGATTACAGATTGAACGATGAAGGAAATATTTCGATACCCTAATGAACTGAGCCCACACATACTTAATAAAAAACACACATACATGCTACAGTCCTTTGTCAAAAGAACTCTCAGCAGCCACAGGCTAACTAATGCTGCTTTCACAGCTGTGCAAGAGGAAAAAAACCACTCCTGAACGCAACCATTCATTTTCCTTTTTTAAGATGCACATAACATTAATGTTTGCTCTAGGCATACATTTATCTCTGAACAAATGCAAGCATATTGCTAACAAAACAAACTCTTACAGCAAAACCGTTAAATCCAGACTGCAGTCAGCTAGATATTCAAATTTCCACTCTGACAACAGTTTGGGGATTTAAGTTTATCGGGATGGAAGCTTTAGGAGGACTCAATATGAATGGTGTTGTGTGTAGTTTATGTTCTGAACACGGTTACAGCGATAAACAGTTTTTATTATATTGCCAGTCAACCTACAAAACTTCCACTGATTTTCTTGTTCATCAAAATGTTCACTCAAGATATCCAGATTAGTCAGACAGGCTTCAAAACACGTTTGCAGATTTACTTTGAAGTAAGGGGAAAAAAAAAAAAAAAGAAAACATTTAGGTTTCATTCAATATTGGTGAATCGTTAAGCAATGTGCTGCTATGAGTCTATAGGAAATTAGACTGGCCTCTTGTGAGACTAAAGACAAAAACATGAGAGCCGTGCACATTTGTTCATTTCCATGAACTGCCTAGTGTCTTCTTTGGGATTATACTACATTACACATTCCTGGATATTCAGTCCAGCTATGACAGATTTTAGTCTGTAGGGCCTCAAGCAGGAATGCATCAATGTATGTATGTATGTATGTAAACATGACAGCCAGGCAACTCTCAGTCTTCCATCTACAGACAGGTTCATTGTTCTTAAAGCCTCTTATCTGGCTGTTACAGACCTTCCACTTTCAAGTGGATAATAAATGTAATTACAGAACTGTGAACAGAAAAGAAGAAAAAAAGCCTGCCAGACATTTTGGTCAGGGGAAAGAGAATTTCCAAAAGCACCAGTATATGAAGGTAAACAGCAATCAGCAAGGAATGAAAAACAGCACTTTCATTCAAGGCTTTGCATTGGCAAACATCAAAATCGGTTACTGCTATCTCCCTAGAGTTCAGCTCGATGAATTTAACCTCCTTTTCAACACAATGGGAGCCTCTTTCTCACCTGTCACTGAAGAGGCTTTGGAAATCATCAAATAAAGGAGTGGAGTATGACAGAGCTGAAAACACCAAGCTAAAACACAGAGGTCAGAAAAAAACCAACCCAGGAGGAAGTATTGTACCTGCTCTGCTCCGAGATAGTGAGCCAACACAGGCAGCAGACTGCCATCACTGATGCAAAGGCAAACGCTATCTGCTTTCAGAACCTACAGTAAAACAAATTGTTGCTGTTATTCCTATTCCAAATGAAATAATTTTCAAACCCTCGACATTTTGGAGGTGTTTTTCCTCACTTTTTACAGTTGCATAGCAAATAAGGAGTGAGATGTACATGATTCACATAAGCACTTCAAGCAGAACAGAACAGAGTAAGAAATGTTCAGGTAATCCCTTGTTTTAGGTAAGAAAATGTTTTCACCAACACACATTGGGTGTGTAGAAGAGTCTATGTTTTTATTTCCACACGTGATCATAAAAAGTCTGCCCCTATCCAATCACCAATACACCTTCTCACAAATACACAGAGCTGCTAAAATGCCTGTTAAAAAACGCTTGCTTGCTATTAGAAAAAAACAAAAACACACCAAGAAGGGTTATACCACAACAAAATCCAATTTACACTTGCTGATGTAAATAAAATACACTCTATGAACAAACCCTTTAGCAAGGGAGAAAAAATTCCAAAAATAACTGTTACAACTAAAACAATACATGCACCTACCAGAGAAGCCAGGAAAACTAAAGGCAACGTGCACTCACACTCATCAAAGCCCTGACGTACTGCTGTGTTCGGTTCTGATCATTTAATTCCCCAAAGCGCGGTCTGTTCCAAAGAAGGTGAGCCTGGCATCTACAAACAGGACTCTCAACACGAGCATCTGCCTTATTCTCGTCTTCTTGTCTGGAACAACAACAAAAATGGAAGATTAAGTACAGAATCCAGCTGTCCAAAGCTCAAGTCTGTTCCTATGCATCACTTTTATTTTTTTTGTCACCTGCTCATTGTAGTGCATTTTAATTTGTTTAGGCTTTCTGTAATTTTTTTAGCCTCTAGGTTTTTATCTCATTCTTCCACACAATGGTTCAGCTGTAAGAGCAGCAAACAGTCCAGCTTGGAGGAAGGTACCACCCTTTTTTCACACACACATCTCATTACCTGGCTTTCCGTAGCGAATACCACAGGGAGTACTCGTCACGACAGGCGGTCAGCTGCACCTCCTCACCCCGGAGAACCTGCTCCTCGCTGGGAAGGAAGTACACACACTGCATCCAGTGATCCCTCCACTGGAAAGGAGTTGATAAACAAAACCTTAGGGATTAACTCAAACAGTAAATGCACAAGTAAAGAAATACAAAAAATGAACTAGAAAGAATGGGCATGACTTTGAAGCACTGACACGTGCTTAGCTGAAAGAATCTTGTTCACGTGAGCAAGGCTGAGTAAGGAATAATACTGTGCACTGAATAAAGATAACCTGTACAGTTGTCTTGAAATAGAACAAGCTTGAGACCATTGGCTTGCCGTGTACCTAAGTTTGTGTTTTATGAGATGAAAACCAGATCAAAAATACCTTTTATACTTTTTAATGCTGTTTTACCTCTATAGCTCACTTACGTTAGAAACCTGTATTGAATTGCTCACAGTGACCAGTGGCTGGAGTCTCATGAATCAAATGAGCCCAATTAGTGTCTCTATGACATGACGATACAGCTATCTTGTGTTTCAAAAAGTTGCTTTCTGCAGTGCAAATGTTGTAAGCCAATGTCACAAAGCTTGATAGTTTTCAATTTTATTTTCAAACACAGTAAGTGCAAACAATTGCTCTGTAGTTTCTTTTTGAACAAGTTTACACTACAAGTAAATATAAAAGCACAGGAGTCTAGTTTAACAGTGATCTCCTCTTCCTCTCAATATCCACTGTCAACTCATCATTTTTCCCTAATAGTCATCTTCTTGATGGGAATATAAATATATTAAAGTTAACGCATTTGGAAATTGAATACAAAAAGTACATGGAAGCAAAACACAAGGACAGAGCAAAGACCAAGGACAGGGACCAGTTAAAGAAAAATACGTGGAAATCTTTGTTTTATTTCTTGAAAGTAAAATTAAAAAAAAAAATTATCAAGAATTGTAGATTAAAAGGCAGCCTCAGTTTTTAAGTTATACATTAAAGCAAACCTAAAATTTGTGCATAATAAAATTAGCATTCCTATGATTTATCACTTTCCAATGCATAAAATATTAGCAAAGTTCCTATACAGTTTACAAGACAGCTGTTTAAAATACCCAGCAGGCCCTTCACTTAAAATAATTACTGGAAGTCATCTGATGACAGTATCCGAGGGCTCAGTATTTTACCTGGAAAGCAGACGTGGGTTTTACCCAGTATGGAGCCATTGTGCAATTTATCGTTCCAGCGGGGTCCATGTCAATATCCCACCAGGAGAGTACAATTTGTGCCTTGCCAGATTTCACAGGCTCCAGCTGCACACTATAGCAGGTAGATGCACTCCTTACTGGCTTACTGAAATCCACGCTGCAGAGAAGCACCGAAATTGTAAAAAGAAATAGTTCAGTATTCTTCAGAAATTCTCACCTGCTTCCTAAGCAGAATGCACAATTCATAGACAAAGCATAACAGGAAAACTTTGTTTTGAACAAAGCAATGCCTACTCTACCTGAACATGGTCACCACATCGCTAAGGATGGTGAAGTCACTTGAAGGCATCTGGTTCAGTTGGATGTCACAAACAGAAGGAACACCTGGACAGTTCTCCATTTCTGAAGGGGAGACAATAATTCTTTCACCATCCTCTGCTTCAATACGAACAGGAAACAGTTTGTTCCAGGACCACATTCTTTTGGATTCCACTAACTGGACATACACTGTTGCCCTGTGAGGCACGGCCTCACATCCTTCCTGAGCATGCAAAACAAAGGGTAAAAAAAGAATTCAACAAAGCTGTCTTATTAACATACATGAAAATTAAATCAGTTGAAATGCCAACCAAATTAAAGGAAAAGTAATTAGACTGGGAACTTTGAAATCTTAAATTCCAATTATTTCAGACTTCCCTGACATCAGAACACTGTCCCTCTATGTGAAATAGGATAGGCCTGTCCATCTCACTGGGCGTCCTTCAGAAGGATTACTTTGAAGGATCACTTTGTTGCATCAGTGATACAGCAGTATCCGTTCACTTGCTCAGTTAAACTGAAATCCACATTCTCATTTTGAGGTGACAGATCCATTTTGAGCTTCTCTGGGCACATAACTACTAAGCTATCAACATTAACACATGATTTGTTATTGCAATGACTAAACAAGAACAATGCCCCAATTATTTATTCAGTGACAACTACATAACCATGTTTGAAGCGTAGAAAACATAAAAGTTGTTCTAAACAAACGCAGAACTAAAAGCTAACCATGAAGCTCAGCAAGAATGCTTTTGCAAAACAGATCAGTTACAGGGGAAAGCTATAAAAAGTTCTGGAGTGTTATTATCTTTCCATGCAGAAACAGGTGAAAGGAAGCCTAGAAAGCTGAAGTTTTGTCATCTACCTCTGTCCTACTCCACAAAAGATCCCTAGGGAGAAACCTGACATGCTACATTTTCTCACCTGTACAAGGTATTTGTGCGCATGCTCGTAGGTTGGTAAAGCCCCCTCTCCTATCAGCTCTGTGTCAAATAATTCTGTTACCAGGATATTTGCACGACACTGCATATCTCCATCTGAAAGACATAATTTACTGTTGTTATGCTAAGACTGACAAAGAAGTCTTTCAGGAGGCTGGCGTGCTGAAAAGACAAGTCATTAAAAACTCTCTCCGGACAGAGAACCTGCCAAAGCCTGCAAAATACATTATAGAGGTTTACTGAGAAATTCAAATGACTACTTAAATATTACCAGAAACATTTCCTTGTGAAGTAATCTTCCAATATTACTTTCTGGAAAAAAAAAGGACTTCTTTTTTTAATTAAAATCATTTGGAGAAGTAGAAAAAAATACTTATTTCCTCAAAGATTTGAAGTAGTAGTGAAGTATACACATGAACCCAGCTTTATATTTCTCACCTGGCCCAACTGTGACTTCAGTGGAGTGCTTGTTGATCACCTTGATCTTGTCACGAAAACCATTTTTCTCCACTATCTTCACAGCAGCATTAGCCATGGGTTTGAAAACCTGTAAGTAGCAAGAGTGCAACAAACTGGTTAGCTAATATTAGCTTTCAAAAATACAACAACACGAAATGCAGCACATTTGGTCCTGCTAAAATTTTACACCTGTATTTTCTCCTGTGGTTGAAGTTCATGACCATGAAACAAGATTTTAAGCCTCTCTTCAAAAGTTCATAGCCTCCAATGGCATTGTTCAAAACTGACCCTCAGCTGTCTCCAAAAGCTACTCCACTTTAACTTTTGAAAGAATACACCTTATGAATTTTTTAGCATTTACATTAAACAAACTTGCTCTTAAACATAAAGGGACATACACATCAGAAAGGCTTCAAGAAACCTGTACATGCTCAAGACGTAAAAATAAGTAAATAAAATATTAATTAAAAGGGAAAAAAGAACCAGCACAGAAACGGTCACCAGAATATACCACAACTCTGCTCTTACTAACAGAGTAACATTGAAGAAAAGTTTTCGTTCCTTCAGAACAAAGAGAAGAATAAAGAGACAGCTTGAAAATAACTGAATAATGAAGAGGGTGGTAAAAGGGCCTCAAGACTAGATTGTTTGTAAGCATACAGATTTTGAATATTCTACCCAGCCACAAAATCTGACTACTCAGGTTAAGAAATTCGCGGCCACGTTGGAACCTAGCCCCAGTTCCATAACTGGAATAATATACTGCTCTTAGAACTTATATACATGTGGCTTCCAGACACAACCTAGGGACAAGTGAACATTCTGTTTCTACAAATGCATTAAAAGAATATGTTAAATTGGCCAAAGTATTCCTAGTATTACCCTTAACCTAAGTAACTGCTGTTAACGACCATCAGGATGCTTCACAACTGTCAGTACAGTAGGAGATGCTCTACCTAAACACAGAGATGAAAAGAGCAGTTTACGAGGCAGTCTCTCTATCAAGATGTGGTCCCTGTTTTGATTTAGTGGTCTGAGAGCCCACCAACAAGAACTGAAACTTAGGAAGATCAGCAACATGGCTTGAGAATACTCACTGTTTTCAAGAATATTAATCAAGTTCTCCACATTACACTTGAGTTTTGTTAAGCAGAGAAGACAGAGCAGTATAAAACTCGACTGTTAGATGATCTGCTTATCTACAGAAACTGTTCCCAAAAAATGTTTTATGCATTTTCAACTATACTCTTCTGAGATCTACCTCTTTTTCATACACATTACGATACAACATCTGCACTTCAGAAAGCAAAGTACAGCACAGCAAATGCACCCACACCAGTGATCATGAAGACACAACAGCTGCACTGAAGCTCTTAAAAAGAAATCACAAACACGGATGCAGTTTGTAACAAATGCTTACCTCAATTGCATAGCAGAAATCTGCACCTGCTGAAGCTGCCATCATAGACAGGAGCCCTGTGCCAGTCCCTATGTCTAGCACAACTGCTCTCTCACCTCTTCCCTTGACTCGGCTCACGGCAGCACGAATACCTTGGTAATATTTCATGTTCTGTGGAAATGAAGAAAGTAAATACATAATAGGGATCTTTTTTTAAATAAAATGAGATCAACAGCTTCTAGCTGCTTTTAATTTTTGTGCAGAAATCTTCCCTTCTCAGACTATATGTATTAATAATTAGAAAAAAGGCCTACAGGCATTCCTTATGCGATACAGTCACACCAAAGCCAGTCAGTAGAAGTGTTTACAAATACAAAACTTCTTCTGAAGCTGATTATAATAATAACCATGTAAGATGCTACAGGTTTTGCTTCAAGGTACCATAACGTAGACACATAGAAGTCTTTTAAAAGGTTTTTAATTAAACAGCTGACTAAATGGCTAGAGCATAAGGAACATTTAAACCACTCCTCCAGGCCTCATCAAACCTGCAGATATGCATCTACACCTGACCTAAGAGCAGGTCTGACACCTTGAGGAGAATGAATCTGAACACTTCATCCTTCAGAGAAATCTCTACTATCATGCAGTGGCATCTGCTCAAGAGAAAGAAAGTGACTGTCTTCTCACCATTCAAAAGTTTGTTGCTTCTGTACTTACCCTGTCCTTATCGTGAAGCATGTCTGCATAGCGTGATCTACAACAAACAAAATTCCAATCAAATCACTGCATGCTGCAAAGCACTGCAGACCTGTAAACCTCCTTTGTTTTCCCCTTCTAATGCAACCAGTCCCACGTCCCATGAACGCGCAGATAACCATGGCACGCTCTTTGAAGTTCTAAGTGGTTTCCCAGACCTACGGAATTAAGTAATTTCGGTGGTGTGGTCATGAATTCCCATGAGCTAATTAATTGCTGGTAGATATCCTCTCTCCAGCAATGGGTCCTAAAGTATGGACCTATGGACAGACAGCTCTGAAGTAACAAGTGGAACAGAGGGAGGTTCATACAAAGCAATTAAAGGCTGTCTAATAATGGTCTGTCATTAATTACCAGAATACACACACCAAAAGCTGCATTCATCATAACTTAGGACCCAATTGTACTTCTCAAGCTAAATTAATCATAAAACCACAGAATCGTTAAGGACAGAAAAGAACAATAAGATCCCCAACTCCAACTCCAACCCATCCCACCGTGCCCACTGCCCACGTCCCTCAGTGCCACATCCCCACGGCTCTGGGACACCCCCAGGGATGGTGACCTCCACCTTTATTGTCCACCCCCATAAACACCGCAACATTCAGCCTGCCTTATTAGCCTTGCATTGTTGGGATTTCTGTGGAGACAGAAGCAAACTCGAAACTGAAGGCTGACGTTTCCCAGCATACCTCGCAATTTCTTGGTGGTAGTCATAGTCCTCATCCTCTTCTACCCACTCCAACGAGCCCGTGGTCGGGTTGGCTCTCCCACAAAACGTCTTCATGACCAATCTCAACGTATGTTATTTACGAACGGGCAGTTCTGCTGTCGGGATGCAAAACATTGGTGGAAGAGCAAACAAACCACCTTCCAGTGAACACAACAGCCATCTCACAGCTCCGGGTGCCCGCACACACACACACACACACCTCCCTCCTACACCCACCCCGGCCAGCAGCACTGCTCGCTGCCTTCCCCCCGCGCGATCCGAGCGTTTTCAACCCAAACTCATCCCCCAGCCTTGACTGTGAATAAAGAAAACAAACCACAGCGCCCACCCACAGCCGCTCCCCTACTCTCCGAGCGGGGCCCGGCAAACCCCGCGTGCTGACCTCCCCGCGGAAGGAGCGGGCCCGCCCTCCCGGCCTGCCCGGCCTGCCCCGCGCGGCGCTGTGCCGGCAGTGCCCGCCCCGTCCCGGCGTGCCGCGCGGCGCCATGGAGCGGGCCGCGGTGCTGCGCGTCCAGCGGAAGCGGGGCGGCGCGGAGCCGGCCGAGGCGCTGCTGCTCTCCTGCAAGCGGCTGCGCGCGGAACCCGGCCAGGCCGCGCCGGTGGAGAGGGGAGTCTTCAAGCTGGTGGCCACCGTGTGCTCCAAGGTACCGCCGGGCTCCTCGGGCCGCCGGCTGGGTGCGCGTTGGGCGGGCTGCTGGGGAAGCCGGCGCCGAGTTTGGGTGCTGAAGCTCGGCTACGCAGGGGAAGCGGCTTCCAGCTAACGCACGGCCTTCGGGATTGAAAAGAAATGTTTTTTTGTTCCGTTGTAATTGGTTGTAAAGGATATTGCGAGCTAGGTTCTAGTCGCTTCTAGAAAGGAGCGTGATTACTGCGGGTGGTGTCACTGTTTCCATTCGTAGAATCATCAAGTCATTTGAGTTGGACGGGACCTTAAAGACCGTCTGCTCCCACTCCCTCCAATGCACAGGGACACCCACAGCTCCATCAGTGCTCACAGCCCATCCCCTGACCTTAGCTGTCTGCAGGGACGGGCACCACCACCTCTTTGGGCAGCCTGTGTCACTGCCTCATTGCTCTTATCATAAAAAAACTTGTTCTAATATCCAATGTAGATCTCCTCTCCTTTAGTTTGAAACCATTTTGCCTTGTCCAATCACAGCAGAGTCTGCTAAAGGGACAGTCCCCTTCTTTCTTACAGCCCCTTTAGATACTGACAGGCCGCGCTCAGGTCTCCCCGGAGCCTTCTCCTCTCCAGACTGCACAGCCCCAGCTCTCATCCTGTCCTCACAGATGAGGTATTCCACCCCTTGCATCAGAGGATCCCTCCTCTGGATGCACTCTAACAGGTCCACGTCTCTCCTCTTTTTTTTCCTCTACCAGAACGAACCCATTCAGAAATACGTTCAAGAGGGGATCAGTCGAGACAAAGCAGCGCAGAGCCTGCGGCCCTCCCTGGGAAGCGCGCAGCGGATCGCACAGGAGCTCCGCTCCTCCAAGCAGGTGAGGAGGAAGGAGAACCGCTACCGGGTGGTCACCAGCCATCGGCCGGGCTCCAGCGGGACAGCCACACCGCACACAGACAGCGAGGCAGCGAGTGATGGCGGCAGATCGGCCCCTGCAGCAGCAGGAGATGCATCACCAGAGGAGAACGGTGCTGTCGATAAGAGCTCGGACTGCGGTGGGAAATTCCAGCTGTTTGATATCGTACAAGAGGAGGAGGTGGTGGAGGACTCCAGCGTTACTGCAGCAAACCCACAGGTCAGCAGATAAACGTAGCATGCTTGAAGCACCTTTCTGTCGCTGACTGGTACGCGTGGGCAGACTGGAAGGTTTTTGCATCATGTGTATTCCCACGTTCAGCAGCAGCTTTAACTGGAGATTTGTAACTTGCAGTAGTTAACACGTGGTGTGAGAAGCAACTTCTATGGGGATCCTAGAGCGCAGTAATGTTTGACAGCCGTACACAGTTGGCTTGTACCACTCTGTTTTTTCTGTGCACTGTTCAGGTACATTAACACTCCTGTTTTTCTCTTAGATGGGTTGCTGAGTTGTTTTGTACCTGCTAGAGAAGAAAAAAAGCCTAATTCAGTGTCTTCTCATCCACTCAGATGGTTAGGAATGCCACTTGTAGGCAAGATTCACTTAAATACTTTTGAGCATCTCCTTGTAATTGCAGTATCTGCAGTGTTCTTTAGGTTGGTTTTTTTTGTATGCTTTGTTTAATAGCAGCACTCCAGCTGTTTGACAGGCTTTTTAGCCCCCATTTTCATTGGTATGAGTTAAGTACCTTTTTGGTTGGAGGAATATCTGCTCAATATCTAGAACGCTTTTAAGAATGAAGAAGCTCTGCCTTCCATATAGGGTACCCCTGCACACAGAATATTAAAAAGACTTTGTATTTAAGACTGTAAATCACATATAAAAGCAGGTAGAAGGGCTGCATATGCATCCTTTAGCAGTTCTTTGTATATAAGCGAAGGATGGATGCTTTACTTATGCAGCCCATCATAACTATGAGGAAAATGCAAATGCTTTGTTTTAAAGAAAATCTTCTGGTCAGGCAGAGCCCAACCAGCTTTCATCCTTCAGCATTTCTTAAAGATCACACTCTTGCTTCTTCTAAAGCCAAAGTAGTTCAAATAGACATTTGAGATCTGTTATCTATCAATCTGCTGATCAGAAAAATGGGAATCAAATCAATGTCACATTTGTTTGTACTCTTCTAGAGCTAGCAGTAAGTGTGAAAGGAAAACGTAAGCTTTCTCTTTGATTCCATCAGTATTTGGAAGTGATTGAAGCTCTTGTCTGTAGCTCTTCCTCAGAAATACGTAAGCAGTTCAGGGGATACCAGCGTGGATTGGAAAAAATATTCTGAGAAGCTGTAGCAGAGGGAAAATGTAGGCTTTCAGGTACAGGCCACTAAAGCAACGGCACTGCAAATTATTTATTAGGAAGGAGAAAGCGCCAAGAAATTTCTTCTGTTCTACTGTTGAACGAGGTAATAAAATAAAAGCCTATCTGCAGGGCCTGTCAAGATTTTCTTGTTGATTTCTCACATTTTCCTTGTTTCTCCCATAGACTTTGTATGCTGTAATACACTTGCATTGTATCAGTGCTACTGTATGCACATCTTTCCTGCACTTCTAAAAGTGTAATGCTCCTTCCACAAAGCACAGGCTATCTGAAAACATGCCTTTTCAACCACTGTGTCATCAGAAGAGCAGGTGTACAGGATGAGTCGTATCCCTTTGGTAGTTCGTAATGAACCTGTCCCAGTAGCTTTTTCCTATTCCATGAAACAAGGCATGGCTGCACAGCACTACATTAATGGGAAAATGCTTCGCTGTTTTAAATTGCTCATGTTACAAATATCTGTGTTGCAATGGGAAAGCGTTTTGGCCTAAGATTTCAGAATGCCATCCTTTGTTCTTGGCTACTGTCACAGAGGAAACTTTACTGAAACTTTGTGTGTCTGGCTCCAGTGAAGATCTGCCTGTTTGTTTATTTTTAACAGAAAACTGGTGATCCAGATGTGATTCTCTGCAATGCAGTAGAGATGATCCGTGAGCGTTTAAATGTTTCTGAAGATCATAAAAAAGTAGAACACCGTGAGAAAGATGAGTATGTTTATGACATCTACTGCATGGAAACATCGGCTCCTGGTTGGATCCAAAACATCCTCTCTGTACAGCCTTATAAAGAAGAGTATGAACTGGTAAGGGTATGAAAAACAGATTGATCTTAAGTAGGAAGGTCAAGAATAAACATGCTTAGAGTCCTGTGAAGAAAAGCTGCCGTGGCCAGGGAAGATACTTGCAGATACTGCATTTATGCTCAGTGCCAGTTTTGTGCTCGTTCAAGTTACTGTTGGTTCAGTCAAGTTCTGATACGACAGTGAGTGATGAACATGATGTTCGTGTACTGAGAATTCAGCTGGCTTCAAAATGACAAATGTTGACAAAAGTAATTCACATCACACTTCCCCTAAAGCAGATTAACACATTACTGTGAGTATACTGGCAACATCAGTTGTTCTACAGTGTGCTTTGTACAACTGCTGAGTTACTGTGCTTGCAGCAGATAAGTTTCTCTTGGCTCTTTATGATTGTTGTATAGGTAGCTGAAAAACTGCTTACTGCAAAGTGGCTGTGTTAGTATGAAATGTTCTGTTTTGACGTGTAGGTAGATGATGATCAAGTTCCAGCTGAAATATACGAAGATGAAGATGATGAAAATGATGAAGATAACTGGCGTAATGATTATCCTGATGAAGATGAATTCTTAGCTGAGGAAGATGACGAAGAAAAAGGTATGCCTGTCATAAGTATTATTTGCTTTCCTGCTGTGCACATATAAATCCCATCCATTTTCTGGTTTTCTTTCTTAAAAAAAACCAACTGACAGCACTGCTAGGTTACTGTTCTGCTCTTACACTGGGTTAAATCTGCCCAGAGAAGGATAATTTTGGATGGTCCTTTGTTAAGCCAGGAATTGGATGCAGTGATCCTTCTGAGTCCCTTCCAATTCAGGATATTGTGTGATTCCGTGATTTTTAGCACGACAGCAAAGGAAGCTGACACTGAATGAAGGAAGGCAGAAGGAGGAGTACAAACTTCTGATAGAGGAAGTGAACAGTTAAATGGTTTCACCGTGTCTTGTAGAACTTACATGCAAGGTTTTAGTAACTGGCTTTAAAATGCATACATTTCACTTTTCCAGCTGTGCTGGAAGATCAGATGCTCTTGCAGACTGTCATCTTTAGACAGAGGTTTATCTTTTGTGGTCCTACAGCTGCTCTTGATGTTTTTGCAAAGTCAGAACTAAGAACTCCTTTTCAGGCTGCTGCAATTGCAAAGGATTGCTTGTTTTGAGAAGGAATAGATGACTTGGTTCCACGTGCTTATGAAACAGTCTTCCTTCTTAACTCCCTTTCCGTGTACTCTCAAGTATAATTAAGTACAAATCCAGTCTCACCTAATACAGTTGTTCAAACTTCCTATTTGTCAACATGTGTTACCCAAGAAGTTACAATAGTCTGATTAAGTTGTTTAACTAAACAAAGGGATAACATAAAAACGTTAATGCACTTTTCTTTAGACTCTGAAGAGAGCTCCAGTGACGAGAACCAGTGCTACAGGAGAAGAACATGGAACAAATACCGTCAGGATGTTCTACAGGAATTTGGCTATGATGAGATCCAGGATTTGGATTCTGACTAGTAGCCTTTTTTTTTTTTTTTTTTTAAGATGAAATACATAGAACTATTGCAGTAGGACTGAAAATCCAGACAGCTGCTGCTGGCTGTTCTACATAAAAGCGTTGAAGGGAAAAAAACAAACAACACCTGGAAAAACACGTTCTGCTAGAAGTTGTACTGATTGGGAGAGTAGAAAACCAGTTTCTACCTGAATGAGCTTTAAGCTAAATTCTTGCCTGGCTTTTAAATAATGTTTTGAAACTGTTGGTGACTGGCATAGTTCACCCTGATGCCTACTGTCTAGGCTTGAGTACTAAAGTGGAATTCCAGCAAACACTAAAAGCTTTGCTTACCATCCAAGCTGTCACAAATGCCCAGTCAACTTCAGCTGATAATAAATAGGTCTGAGGATGGACATTTGATGATACAAATTTTCTTCCCGTGCAGAAGATGCTGTATCACTTAAAAGGGAATATTCCACTAGTTCAATCATTCTGAGGTTATGAAAGGAAGAAAGCTTGTCATGACTAATGTACAATTTTTCACAAGATGAACATAGCTACTGTGATGGCAAGCAGGAATCTCAGAAAAGGGACTCTCTCCTCGTGCCTTCTACTGTATTTGTTCCTAGGTTTCAAGTTACCTTCTTTACAAGTGTTTGAGCATACAAAATGCCTTGACCCTCCCATTCTTTGGCTCTCTGTCCAGTAATTCCAGTGGAACAATGTTATGTGCATTTGAATTGTAAATAAAGAATCTTTGACTACATTTTCTTTTCTCAGAGATCACAGAAGTTGGTTCAGCTGAAGTTACGTTAGCATTCTACTTACTGTAACTTTGCACAGCCTTCTGTAAGCAGGTACTTGATTGCTGGCACTGACCTATGTTGTAACGTTGCCTAGCAGCACCAACACTTTGAAGGTTTTGGTTTTTACTTTTGTCAGGGAAACAGACTGCAGAGTTCTTGTAGTCTGGATAGTATATATATATATATGTATATGTATATATATATATATTTAATGTTGGCTTCTTAGTGTACCTGCTCCAGTCTGTAGTAAATCTGAGACTGTTTCTTATCATACACATACTTAACATACACATACTTAACCTGGAAGCCAAAATTTCCATTATATTTCCTTTTCCTAAGAAGCTTAGGAGTTGCAGTGATACCTTTGTGCTTTTTTTTCAGCATTAGATTGCATTAGTGCTGTTAGAAGGGACAAGCCTTCCACCATCCCTTCCTTGGACCCGGGTGAACTGTCTGGAGTCTGGCTTTAATGTGTAGGGCAAGTGAAAGCTAAGCCACACCACCACCAAAGCCTACTGAAACTCCATACTGAGTAACATGTTCTGTTGTGTAATAATTATTAAAAATGCAGGTATTGTCAGCCCTTGTTGAAACTTGTGAAAAATTTTAAAGTCTGCAAGGGTTCTTAGTATCCTATGCTACTCCCAGGTGTAGTTAAATTTCCCTGTTGGGTCCAGAAGAGGGCAGCATCCCGAATGCTAGTCTCTGGCTTAAGTCTGGAAACATACAGCTCGTTTCCTTTGTTATACACTTAGCTTTTGCTGTACTGCAGCTGTCAGCCGATAACCTAGCACCATCACCTGTGTAATTTTACATGCAAACTGGGATTCATCCATCTGGCTGAACCCTAACAGTTAAGAAATCTTGCAGTACTGAATATCTACTGTGGTATAGCAGTTGCTTTTGTAAGAACTATCCCCCCAAACCCAAACCAAGTTACTTGTCTAGACGCTTACTTAAAAGTATTTCAAAACTCTCTTTACTTAAGTCTCTAATAAATGGCTAATGAGATGTTAGATCAAAGTCAGCCGTGAGCTGTAGGTGCAGCAGGGCCTTTGTGGTCAATTAGTTCTGAATGGTGATAACCAAGGTAACAGAGACAAAATGTTTCTTCTCAGGAAGGACTGGGTGACTATTAACCTATGTCACAGTCCTAGCCTGTTAAAGCTATGCTGCCAACTGGACAGATGTCTCAACTTAAATACTGTTAATGTATTCTAATCATACATAAGACTAAAAAGCTGCAGTAAGAAAGCTAAATGCTATTTTTTTAAATTAAATAGCAAGAATACCTTGCATGTTTATGTTCCAACTGTGTTCAAATTTCCTCACCTGGAATTTTAACTTTGTATCAGTGCTGCTTCGTGAAAGTAGCTCAGACTCCATTTTGCATTTTCTGCAACTTGCAATTATCTGCAGCTTTTTGTTTAAGATAACCTGGACAAGAAGTCAGTACAAGAATCCAGATATACTCACTGTTATTCAAGATGATGGAAACGTGCAGCAGTTGAAGGAGACGTGGCCTCAGCCATAATCTTGTGGTCACAAGATTAAGTTCACCATAAACGCGCAACAACCGTACACAGGGACAAACTCAGGTCGGCTGAGAACAACATTCTGAATTAAGATAAAAATCATAGGAGTGTTTTTTGAAGGGTATCTTGCTTTGCTGGCTGAACAGAGTGGCTTCATGTTACCCTGTGGTACACCGAAGTTCATTATCAGTGTCCTAATGTTAGGCTTAGAGCTGTGAAGTTACAAACACGACTGATCAGCATCAGTCCATAAGACACTACTACTTATTCCTGGTTTCATTCTTATTTTCTTTTCCTGCTACTTAGTTTCTGAGATAGAGTTGCTGCCATGGACCATAATATTTGCTATAAAAGAAAAGTGGTCTGTTCTCTGAGTTTATGGATAGACATTTTCTAGTGAACAACAATGAAATTCAGAACTTTTCTGACTGAAGTAACATTGCGAATGTGTGTTCGCAGAAACAGTTCAGAAACAAATGCTTACAAGATTCAGACTGAACATTTTAATTATTAAAGTTCCATATAACCGTGTAGTAGATGACCAAGTACTAACAACCTGGCAGGAAAGAAAGAAAACATAATGAATCCTAAATCAAATCTTCAGCATCAAGGAATTTGTATCATCAGAAAGGTGCTTTGTTGATTAAATTCTTGCGACAGATACCACATTTCCATGTAGCATATGGAAATGATAAGTTTCTCTTGAAGGGAGAGGTCTTTAAACATAGTAGCACAACTTGATCCATTTTTTCTGCTAGTAATGACAAATTACGTGGTGTGATGTAGCCAGTTGTCTTCTGGGATAAGAACTCAAAAGAGCTGGCAGCTCATTAAGGACACCCTCCTGAGAGCGCAAGAACTCTCCACCCCCCAGGAAAAGAAATAGAGCAGAGGAGGCGGGCATGGCTGAGCAAGGACCTGCAGCTTAAACTGAGGGAAAAGAGAGAAATGTATGCAAAGTGGAAGCGGGGTTGTGTAGCCTGGGAGGAATATAGGGCTGTTGCCCGCACGTGTAGAGATAGGATCAGGAAAGCCAAGGTGCAGACGGAGCTGAACTTGGCGAGGGATGTGAAAGATAACAAGAAGGGGTTCTACAGGTACATAGGCAAGAGAAGACAGGTCAAGGAGAGTGTTCCTCCTCTGATAAATGAGGATGGAGAACTGGCTTCCTCAGATGTGGAAAAAGCTGAGGTGCTCAGTAAGTGCTTTGCCTCGGTCTTCACTGGTGGTCAGGCTCCCCATGTCTGCCAGGACCCTGGACCTCTTGGTGTGGGTGAGAGGAGCGGATTCCGTCCCACTGTAACAGTGGAACAAGTCCGAGATGTCCTCATGAAACTGAACGTGTGGAAGTCCTTGGGGCCGGGTGATATGCATCCCAGGGTTCTGAAGGAGATGGGTGATGTAGTTGCTGAGCCGCTCTCCATCGTATTTGAAAAATCATGGCTGTTCAGTGAAGTCCCCAGTGACTGGAGAAAGGGAAACATTAGTCCCATTTTTAAGAAAGGGAGGCAGGATGACCCAGGGAACTACAGGCCTGTGAGCCTCCCTTCTGTGCCTGGGAAGATCATGGAGCAGACCCTCCTGGGTACCGTGTTAAGGCACATACGAGACAAAAGAGGTGATCCGAGACAGCCAGCATGGCTTCTCCATGGGCAGATCTTGCCTGACCAATCTGGTGGCACTCCATCTATGATGGAGTGACGGCATCGGTGGATGGGGAAGGGTGATGGATGTCATCTACCTGGACTTCTGCAAAGCCTTTGACATGGTCCCTCACCACATCCTTCTCTCCAAATTGGAGAGGTATGGGTTTGAAGGATGGACTGCTCGGTGGGTTAAGAACTGGTTGGCTGGTCGCAGCCAAAGGGTTATGATTAATGGTTCTATGTCAGGGTGGAGGCCGGTCACAAGTGGTGCCCCCCAAGGCTCAGTCCTGGGACGGGTGCTCTTCAACATCTTCATCAATGACACAGACGATGGAATTGAGTGCACCCTCAGCAAGTTTGCAGATGACACCAAGATGAGCGGTGCAGTCGATCCACGGAGGGAAGGGAAGCCATCCAGAGGGACCTGGACAGGCTGGAGAAGTGAGCCCATGTGAACCTAATGAGGTTCAACAAGGCCAAATGCAAGGTGCTGCACCTGGGCTGGGGCAATCCCAGGTATTTATACAAACTGGGGTAAGAACTCCTCGAGAGCAGCCCTGCAGAGAGGGACTTGGGGGTCCTGGTGGACGAGAAGCTGGACATGAGCCAGCAGTGTGCGCTGGCAGCCCGGAAGGCCAACTATGTTCTGGGCTGCATTAAAAGAGGAGTGGCCAGCAGGGAGAGGGAGGTGATTGTCCCCCTCTACTCGGCTCTTGTGAGGCCCCATCTGGAGTACTGCGTCCAGGCCTGGGAGCCCCAGCACAAGAAAGACAGGGAGCTCTTGGAATGAGTTCAGAGGAGGGCCACCAAGATGATCAGAGGGCTGGAGCACCTCTCCTATGAAGAAAGGTTGAGGGAACTGGGCTTGTTTAGTTTGGAGAAGAGAAGGCTCCGGGGAGACCTCACTGTGGCCTTCCAATACTTGAAGGGAGCGTATAAACAGGAGGGGGAACGATTGTTCACAAAGGTAGATAGCGATAGGACAAGGGGGAATGGTTTTAAACTGAGACAGGGGAGATTTAGGTTAGATAGTAGGAGGAAGTTTTTCACTCAGAGGGTGGTGATGCACTGGAACAGGTTGCCCAAGGAGGTTGTGGACGCCCCATCCCTGGAGACATTCAAGGCCAGACTGGACATGGCTCTGGGCAGCCTGGTCTAGTGGCTGGTGACCCAGCACTCAGCAGGGTGGTTGAAACTCGATGATCTTTGAGGTCCTTTTCAACCCAGGCCATTCTGTGATTCTATGAGCTGAGATGGCACAGCAAATCATTTCATGCAAACATCCATTATAATTAAGTTGGAAATGGCTTCCGGTCTTCTGACTCAAAGTGTTTTTCAGTTCAACTTAAAAATGCATTACTTCACTTTGCAGGTTCTGCAGAAATCTGATTTGATCCATTAGCTCTTACCATTTTACTAGCAATTCTGAAGAAAATTCAGAATGAAGAGTATCAACAGATACCTTGTGTACCTGAAATGAGTAGGTAATAATTATCCAGTGAAAATACGCCCTGAAAATGTATCTCAGTGTAGGTGGATGACGTGAGGGCACGGTCTATGCAGGAGTCTAGCTGCAAGTACATTTTCAGTATTCTGAGAGAAGAGTGAAAACAGTTTTCCCACTTTTTCCAGTTCCATTTATTCCCTTTCACTGCTGTAATCGCTTTACTCTCCCTCCTGTTCTTATGACGGCTTTGAAATTTTAGTTAGATTTGTTTTCTAATTTCTTTTCTTCATTTGCGTCCATCTCCGTTAAAACACAGCAACAGAGCAGCTGCATGTTTCGTGTGACTGCATCTGCAGAGGAAATAAAAGACAGATCAGAATTGACACCCATCTCAACAGTAATTATGCAACATGTAACCAAGTAATGACAGTTAATTGTCAAGAATGCTGGCTCACTTCTGTTAAGGGAAGTACGAACCAGAAAAGAAAGCACAAGTATTTTCCACTCAGTATTTTTAAACAATATTTAAGGCTGTTCTGTTGATTTCATTATCTCTTGCCTAAGGTGTTTTTTTCTCTCAAGCACTCTGCCAAGTTACTTCAGTAAAATCTTTTTTCTCTGTAACTAAGAATGTAAAATTGGTAGAACAAAAAAGCAAAACAAAACAAAATGAAACACACAGGAACTTCAAATGGCACACAGTAGTGACAATATTATTGAGTATTTACATATTCACTAACTGCTGCAGCACCACATCCTCTCACATTCCAAGATTATGCTATAAATCTTCCTTCCCACATAACTCATTCTGGTTTTCTCAGTAATGATAACATGGCACTGCTGGAGAGAAATGTATCATTTAACTGCAGTAATTCAATTGAAGGAAAATTCAATCTGTGTCTGACATAAACAGCATCTTTAAACAACTGATTCAGTATAGCAAGACAGTTCATTTGCATTGCCAAGAACATCCAGCCCTTTTACACTAATCAGCCTTAATTAAGAAAAAAACTTTTCACATGATAGATTAGACCAGAGTGTTTAAAAACTGAGGACAAAATCTGCAGAAAATGGGTGATACTTTAAATACACAGTGAATAAAAATTGGATGTATAAGCAAACGTAAAATCAGTATCCCCCTTCACCAGGTCTGGCTGGGATGCAGATAACATTCTTCATAGCAGCTCATAAGGTGCTGTGCTTTAGATGCTTTAGATTTGTGGCTAAAACAGTGTCAGTAACACTGTTTTCTTGCTTTCCTTCTTCCTATCCTTTCCCCCAATCCTGCTGGGGAGATTAGGGAGCTCTGTGGGTGCTGAGCAGCCAGCTGGAGTCAATCCACCACAACTCTTTTCATCAATGGACTCAGATTCACCTACTACATTTTTCTCTTTCCTAACAACATCTACATCTGTGAAGAGACTTACCTAAAATCTTGTTGATAAACTGAGGTCTCCTTGATGCAGGTAAATAGACTCCCAAGAAATAGACTGGAATTCCAGATAAAGCAATGGCAATTCCGATCAGTGAATTTATGGTGTCACTATAGAGTGGCACAACCACGAGAAATACTGAGCATATGCAGAATATTATTGGGAAAGCCACACTGAGCTGGAGACAGAAGAAAGAGCAGAACGTGACTGAAATAATAGTTATCTACAATTGCATGTGTTCTGGTGACAATCATAGCCTCTTCTCTCTGAACCCCAGTTTGTGAAATTATTAGTTCTTCCTCTTGGACCTCATGGTTATTTAGAATTGTAAAAAAATAGTAGAACTCTTCAACAGAACTGCTGCTAAGAAGTGTAAGGCAAAATGCGGTATGGTAAGTCCTGTGTCCAAAGAAACTGTGCAGCAGAACGATATGTTTTTAAACAAAACCCTTCAATCTCAGGAAACAAGAAGGACTTTGTCATGAAGCATATAGACTTTAGGTAGGAGAAGGTGATAAGAGGATCAGATTCTAAACTGAAACACCAACAGTTAAATGTGGTCTACGGTGACAGAATTAACTTAAGCATTCCTAACTTGAGATTTCTAATCTAATGAAAACTATTCTGAGGAAAAAAAGGTTCCCTGGTATGTTGGCCTATTGAGACATTTTTCAGTTGACAGAGAGATGGGCTACTGACTGAAGTAACATCCAAAAAACAAAGAGTGTGCTATTACAATATTTGTTCTCATCTAGCTAACAAGCTAGGTTTCACAGGACAATATGGAAGATGTTTTGTGTCCTAATCAACTTGTAAGCTTTGGCAATAACAAGCGTGGTACACATTTCAGACAGTGCATTAAAGTTATGGAAAAAAGAGGGATTTTAAACAATTCTGTATTAAGTAAATTTTACCTTGAGAGGCCTGGCTCGATTTGGTTCCTTCCAACGTAGATATAATTGACCAGCAATAGACAGACCAACAAAAAACCAGTAACTGAAACTGAAGTAATTAATAAGCTTGAAGACATCTTGCACAGCCAGGTAAATCAGGGTCATAGCACACTGTCAGAAAAGAACAGCACTGAGATGAACAAGAGAAGTTTGAAACATACTCTTTAAGCTGCTTTTCCATTAAATTAACACCATCCTTCCCTCTGTGGTGTTCAGTATGATTTTATGCCTCCCTCAAAATCTGCAGTATCAGAAATCACCTTGATGACAGTCAATCTAAAGTTCTCCCTTGTGCTATCAACTAAACAATTATTTCTGAGTATTCCCACTGCTGAGATTTACTGATGCTTCCCATGGAGACGGGAGTACAAATACAATAATTTCTTACTCCTTATCAGTTTGTAATAACTCTTCAGTATCCATTAGAGGTTTTTATCAGTATATTAGGTTATACAGTAATTGACTTTTTACAATTGATAATATCTTCATCCTCAGTTTACTTTGCATACAGAAGTCACATTCTAATCTTATGAATTGTTTTAATCTGTATTTAGCTCAGAGTCAACAAGTCTGCTAACAGATCTTACGTAACAGTGGCCCAACAAAATAATCCAATCATATCCATTCAGTTTCAATTTTCTTTATTGTTAGGAGTATAGCAGGTTGGTTCTTTTCAGTTAAGGAAGTCTTTTGAGACTGTTACTGTGTTTTGAACTGAATTTCCTCTATTGTCTCATTCCAGCCTATGTAAAAATGTCTTCTTCTAAATAATTCCTATAGTCACATCTAGACTGTTGAAAAGAAAAGCAAAAATAACTTGCATTGAAGAGCAGTGCTGGCACAGGCGTGAACCTCTCTATATGGATCATAGACAACAGGTCAGGAAGGTGACCTTCTCGAGATCCTACAAAAAACAGCCTGAAAAAAAAAAAAAATAAAACAAATCACAAAGTAGATACTGAGGCCATAAGACAAGAAAGAACAAATTACAGAAAAAAAACTACCATTCAAAATATGTGTTTATACCACTAAATTTTCATACTTTAAACTGGAAAATGGACTCAACCCCTCCTGTAAAGATGTACTTTACAACAATCATTACAAGATATATAAGCTTTTAGAAACATACCATTAACAACCACTTTTTAGAAAACAATCCTCCAGACAAAATAAAAAATGTCCATAGTAACTGAAATAGAGCTCTGTTACTGTAAAAAAAATTCTAAAAGCTACTGTTGAAAACATTGCAGCTCATAGCAGAACAGTTTTCAACGGCAACCAGAAGAGATCACCAGATCTCTAAAATGAGCTCACTTAACTATACATTCATAAACCAATCGTGTCTGATTTTACTGTCAACTATAAATTGTTCTACGTGATCTCACCAGACCATGTTCATGTTTGCTCTACATACAGACACGGCGCATACCTTCAATGAAAGGGAAGGATGTTAAAATGCTTGAGAAAATCTATTTAAAACCAGTAGCTACACCTATAGTCAGTGCTCAGAAGAAAGATTCTATACTATATTCTAAGTTTTTGGACTGGAGGTTAATAGCAACAACTTTCAAAACTTTTTACTTGGAGAAAAAGATACTATGATTACAAAGTAAGTTCAACATGAATACATTTAAAAACCAGAACTTGCTGTAACAATTTTATCAAGTAAAGTGGACGATAATTCAATTCAAATAATTAGAAGACACAAGAACTCACCTCACAGACAATACTCATTTGACCTTTAATTGTATTCTGCACACAGCTAAGGAAGTTATGGGGAAGTAAGGCAGTGCCTGGGGTGTCACTACATACACCCACACTGTGGTTTACTTCATCTGTTATTATATTGTAGCTATGTGTTACAGGTTCTAGTACAAAAGTGCTTCTGCCGCTCTCATAACAGATGACTGCAATAGTAACATATAAGAATACCAATGAACATTTGTTAAACATGAAGAGATACCTCGATGATGCTAGAATTGAAGCATTAAGTCCACCGAAGCAAGAAAAGGCCACAGCAATTGGAATTGTCCAACTGAGGACACCAAACACCTCATCAGCAAACGTCTGATGGAAGAAAAAACAAACAACATGAAAATATCAGTAACAAAGCTTATGTAAAACAACGTCATCAAAGCTTTTGTTCCAAGCATATATGGAAAAATAATAACTTAGTAGGGACAATCCATAATGCAGCACAAAGCAGCACACAGCATTTCTCCTTATTTCCTGATTCTAAACAGGAACAGAATTCTTTACGCAAGCTCCTGGACTCACGTTTTCTGATCACAAAACAATTCTCACAGGAGACAGCAGTGTTCTTAGAATTTTCTCACCAATCCCAGTACATCTGATTACATCTAACATAATTTACGAACTTGGGTCTAACATATTGACTGGAGAGAGAATAAAGATACGATTACACATCCAAAAGAGGAGCGCCGTAACGCAGATAACAAAGACAGTCACTAGCACACACGCAGTTTGTGGATACTACTCTAGCAATGTATTTTCTTCTCTTGCTTTTCCAGTTTCCTAAGGGACTCGTTTTTGCCCTTCAGCTCTGCCATCAGGACCTCTGGGCACTTGTCTCACAACAAAGCAACTCATAGAGGAAGCAGTTTTTCAGACAGTCACTTGTTAGCGGCGCTAGGCAATCCCGCAGGCCAGCTGCGATGGGACCTCCCATAGCACAGAGCCGAAGCTAAGAAGCCAGAAGCCTCAAAATTTCACAGCAAGTAGTAAGAGCCACTGAACGCCAGTGGTCGGAGAAGCATAGTGCAAACAGGTAGTAATTTGCATCCTATCTTCTGATAGCTCATTACTTCCACGATTTCTTTTCCTGACGCAAACTAACAGTCACAGAAGTGAAAGGATCAGGTCTGCATTAGCACTAAACCAGTACAGAACAGCAATATATGTACTCACATGTAAGTGGTATTCAAAAAAACCACCACCACCCAAAGATTCTGCGGGTATTAGGACACACAGAGCAAATATTTTACGTCTCAGCAAGCAGCAGTCATTTACACATCTTATGAACCTCTCTCTACATCACTTCTTCAGCTCTCTTTGCTGTTTTCAAGATCATCAGACACAAGAAGCCTATAATCTAGTTCAGCTTTCTGTGCATCAGTCTTTCCTACCACAACTTTTTCCTTTGAATCGCTTTTTAATATCCTGATACCATCTCCCTCTTGGCCTCCCCTTTGAACTACTACTCTTCGTCACAATTTCTTTTTCATGAACTAGGAAGTCCAGTCAAAGTGAGTTAGTATTCAGAAACGGCCTTTGTTTGAAGAACACAAAGCTGGCTTTAACAGTGGTCAATTTCTGATTTAACTGTTCCAGGAACAAGATTAACAAAAGCAATGCATTATGATCTGATTTCGGGGTGGTTCGATAAAACCTACATTAAATTTCTTTGATTTTTTCTGTGCAACAAGTGATTGAGTTCCGAAACAAAACCCTGCATACAGCTTTAATCAAATGCAGAATAATTAACGGCCAAGCGTTGTTTTTATGTCAGTAAAAGTTTCCTGTTTTTTTCTGGGCTAACAAAGTGCTTTGCTCAGCACATCACCGAGGTTCAGAATCCAACCCTGCTTAGCTGCACACCACCATCCACATTAAACAGGAAAACGTATTCCATCCTTCTGTGTCATCTAGTTGAACCTCAGCGAAGACAGACAGGATTTCCTGCTGCTAAGGGACAGCACAAAAGCACATAATCACTTCAGTGAGAGCCTTCCAACAGGTTCAAAGGTAATTGTGTTAGTCAACCTGATTCTTACTGAAGCACCTCTCTTCCTGAGCTCACTTTTTTCATACACGTTTTTTGATGCTCAAAATGCAGCATCAACACAGGGGAGAAGAAAAACGCACGCACACGAACTCCCACAGAAGTTTTAAAAATTGTGTACCATGGATTGCCCATTTTCAGTCCACTGAAACCAAAAAAGCAAATCATTATTTACATTATAGTACAGTTACAGTTATTTACATTATAGTACAGAAAAGATTTTTGCTGTTCAAGATTAACTACAAGAACTCAGTGCTTCTCTCAGATCTTTATCTGATCTAAACGCAGCTCTGACAAAGCTCACCTCCCAAAGCAGAACACATTTTGTAATAACCCAGTGAAAGAATTACAACAACTTCTGCAGAACAGGTCAAGAAGGAGGACTAGATGAAAATTCTAACAGACAACTGTTACAAGGACGTTCAATCATTTTAAAGGATGATTTAAGCCGGGGCCGCCTCATTTCCAAAGCCAAACAGCAAGTGAAGTTAGATACCAAAACTTGTAACTGCCAGAAGATTTTTTTAAAATATGCAAGGTAAAATACAGAACTCACTCAACATGATGTTAAAGAATTACATTGTTTAGTAACGTTGCTTAAATGATAAGCATTTAGGTAAGTAACATTAACAGCTGCAGGTAAAAAAGAGAAGGAAAACATAAGGATGTAATCTTATGCTACAGGATGCAAATTAGCTGGAGAATCCTCTTCCCCAGATGGCAGGTTTGTGTTTGCTCTTCGTAAACATTTTCCAGTTCCTTTTGGAACATCTAGCACAGGGCCATTGTGGAACACCAGATGTAAAACTAACTCAAAGTCCATTTCCATCCTATCAGGAATACCCTATCCTTCTAAAATATGCCAATGTTATTTCACACATCTTGAAAAACAGAAATCAGTCCTACGAGCAGTAAAACCCAGAGAGTGTTAAGGCAAAGCTATGGTATCACTTCCACACATTATACACAGATGAAGATGTTACAGAGTCAGTGTATTCCAGATGCAGACTTGTGACTCTAAGATATGTAACAACTGCTGATCCACCTCAAAGCCTAAATCATTAATTTTCCTCGATCTGTACCAGTCAGCCCCTTTGAAAGAGAGAGTAACCTTGTCAGGGCCTTTACCCACACTATCATTTCTGATTTATTTTCTAAAGCTCTGATTGGGATTCTTGACAGAATGGAGGGTGGAGCATTAACAAAAAGAGCTTAACTTTATGAGGTAAGATAAGGCAAGAGAGTATTTCAATTCAGAATGATCTGTCAAGTTCAGCTTGGTCTGCCAAGTCGATCTGTCTGCTAAATGATCTTTCAGTAAAACCAAGTTGCTCAGCTGAAAGGTACCTGAAGTGTCATTGAACTTTCTAGATAGTACCTAGCTTAACATGGCAGGTATAGAGCCAAAGGTTTTGTGCAGGCGTTTTCTGACTTCATTTTCAACATTAAAAATATATTATTAAAAAAAAACAACAGCCAAGTTCTTACATTACTACTAATACTTAAATCTTACTTTTATCCTTCACTCACATACTAGTAAATCCTCCAACACTTCTACTTTGACAGATGCTAAGAAATGTCTTCACCAAGGCTATGCTATAGTGTTTCTCTTGCAGAAGGTGTTACTGAAAGCTAAGTAAAAGTGGCCACAATAAGCATTCAACCACGTGCATGTCAGACAGTTATTCTGCATGAGAAAGGAGGGCAGAGAAAAGTACAAAAAGCAGTCAAGTTATCAAGCACATATACCACGTGCAGTATACCAAGAGAAAATAAAAGGGGAGGGAGAAGAGTTAGTGGCTGCTTTCTGCTAAAACCATAACTTTACAACCTCCACAAACAAGCTAGGGCTGGGCTCTGAACTGAGCATCTGACCAATTCCACTTTAACTACCACTACTTCTGGGAGCAGTGAAGTGCATTTACAAAAACAAATGAGCTGGCAACAGGGGAAAGAATGGAGCATTTGTAGGGGTATGCGGAGGATGACAGAGGAGCCTACCTGGAGGCAGCTATAGCAGAAGCATTTAGTCCACCATAACAGGAGAAAGCCACCACTATGGGGATGGATTTCTTCTCAGGTTTCTTCTGAGAAAGTCTAAAGAGCAAGAAGGATTAAGAGATTAAATTGTCATCTCTGCTATAGTCTGTCAAGTCCTGTAGCCCAGACTTCCACTACAACTGCTTCTAATAGCTAGGAAACATAAAAGAGTTCAGTGGCTTTTATAACACTTGCAATTAAAGCTGATGTCTTTTTATGCCCTCCCATACATTGGACATGTAAGATATGCATATATACACACACAGTGTAGAAAGGCATGCACCTGGAATCACTTCCTCCATTCTGATTTTTTTCCCAAACCATCAATGGGGAAGAATAATGAAGGAAGAAGTCAGGTGCTCCCAGCCACACACGTCTCAGCTGAACTGCCCTCACTTCCTCACAACCGAAACGTTACGCATTACTCCCAGAAGAACTATTGAAAACTGAATTACAGCTTTGTTTAAAGATGTGAATGACTAATTTAACTACATTTTTTGTCCTGGCTCAGTTTGATCTCATGATCATCAGCTGGTACTCCGTGAATGGTTCTAAGAACACTTTTTATCCTTTGAAGTGTCCGAATAATAGTTCTGAATGAATGCTCTGAACTAAATGGAGCAGGAGTTATCCCACACAACGAGCTGCCACAACAAAACACAAGGGATGCCACATCACACCCAGCAATTCAGGCACACAAAACAATCAGAAAGACCCACATTTATTTTAGGAACCACAAGATGAGGACTGCTTCATCATACTTGGCTGCACGCAAAAAAGTGCACACAGAGGCACAGGAAAAACGTCAGACTGCACTGAGAGCACGCGGAGCTGCAAGCAGTGCTGGCAAGTCAGAAAACCAGCACTGATCAGATGGGTAAGTGCAAAGAGAATGTACTCTAACAGGAACCAGAAACTTATACAAAGCTACACTGAAAGATTATGAGGTATTTGGATTAGGAAGGCTTAAAAGGCATCTCCAGAGCCTCTTTAAATAGCTCATTTCAAGACCTTACTGCACATGCGAGTTTTTCCAGGCTCAGTTCTACGACATTCTTATCTATATAAACTTCATATATAGTGGTAAAGAGATTATGAGCAGTCTGGCTATTATTTAGGAAGTGCAATTAATTCTGTTTCGACTTTTCTCTTGAGGCAGACTATAAATACACCCCCACATTACAAGATTTGCCAGTCTGAACTACTGCCTGCTTTCTGTTTTCAGCTTCTCAGGCCTTTAAGAGGCTAATTCCTAAGGGAAACAAAAACCATGATTTATGGCAATCAGGAAGCTGCCCAAATAAAATAGCCACTGAGCACATCAAGTTTCTTACACTGTCATAGATCACATTTGTCAAGATACTGTATGACATCTGTTCAGTTCGACCAAGTTAGATTTATTGTCACACATTTTAAAGACAAGAGAGAAAGAGAACACCAAGCACAGCCAGAGAATCAAGGTGAAATAGAAAGGAATTGAAGAAAATTGTTCAGATCTCCTGTTACTCTTGTTTCATCTGCCATTCTGTTGGTTGAATTATTTAAACAGGCATAATTATCTCCTTGTATTATTGATAATTCTAATGAGCAGTTCCTCCATTATAAGGTAGAGAACATGCATTTCAACCAAAGGAACCTTAGTGGGAGGTGCAAGTGCAACCAAGCACGGTGGATGTGACACAGGCAGCTACAGACAAGCAGGTTTCCCTCTTCAGGAAAGAAGCCAGTGACTGGCCAAATGAAGTACGAGAAGTAACACACAGCGTCTAAAAGGAACTTGGCAATTTCTGGATGAACTCAGAAGAAAGTATGTTTCAAAATTTGTTCAACTATACACCACAGAAAATTAAAACAGCTAAGTCACACAGACTGTTACATTCCTGTTTCACTGGAGGAGGACATATGCCAAACCAAAGCAAGTCTGCTCTAGAATATGAGTATACCAGGTTAAATTGGACTGATCAGTGCTGGACTCACATGATAGAATTCAAAGACGTGTTTGAAGTGGTCATCTTTGTTCCAAATCTACAAGCAGAGCCGTACAGCCTCATGAAACATGACAGCCAGCTATGAAGGGCAATCAATTGCTTCCATCACGAAGCATTTTTAGCTTTTCTGACTTGAAGAAGTAAGCTGCCAAATATCACCCACTGCATGAATTCAATCAACCAGACAGGAAAAAAAAAAAAAGACATGACCACACAGAAGAAGCAGGTAACAAGCAATGCTCAAAAGCCATGTCAGCTAGTTCGCTCTTTCCTGTTAGAAGATGAGGTAGCCCAAAAAAGATCAAGCGACTGAGGAGCCAGCTGCCTTCTTCACAAACAAAAACTACAATGCCACTCTTAATTGCAAAAAATAATTGTGCAAGGATAAAGGAAGCTGAAATAAAATTTCTGCACTTTTTTCTGTGTGAAACAGAGGAACTGTTTCATACGCATAAAGCTTAACAGCAATGGTTGCAATGGTTTGCATACAGAAGTAAAACAGAAGTAAGAACTGAAAAACTGAAAGGAATCTTTGAGAAAGGAAGTGATTTTTACATGATCAGCAAATGGCTGAAAAGCATTTGCAGACTCCTAAGCTATCTGCTGCCACATTACTTCACATACTTCAACACAGAGAGCTTTAAGAAACTGAATTTCTTAGCTTTGACAGTGGAATTAAACCAGCAGCAAAGCTCATAATGAGCTAAAAGGAAGGCCATTATATCATTTAGTTTCATATCAATCCTTGGTAAGATCTCTTTCACCTCTCAGCCTTTAAGAAAAACAGTATGCAAGGTGATGTGCAAAGATGCACTATTGCTGGTATTCCTTTTACTTGGAACCTTTCCTCTCCTCATTTAGAAACTGGTGGCATGCTCCTTCTAGCTCAAAGCTGACTGAGACGAATAGGAGACAGCTACTCCTTCCCAAACAGACATAGGCAGAGACTAAATTAAACAGGTGCTTTACTACACAAAAGGTTCTGAAATGCAGCAACATTACTGACATTTTTCTTTAAAAATTCCTTATAGTAATTTTCATGTAACAACTACTTACAAGACAAAAAGGAAACTACAGCAGTCACATGCAGACTATGTGAGCAGACCACGAGTGCACTCGTGAAGAAACTCTCCCAGTTATTGCCCCTTGCTGCTTAATGGTTCACATTGTTCAGCAGTCTCAGAGCTAGGGGCAGCTTCCCCTTGAGGACAGGCTAAACCAGAAGACATATACCAAGAGCATACCTATTGCATTCATCTACTGCAATCTGAAACATTAGCAAGTATTACATAAAGTGTGTGTGTGTCAGATCACCAGTTCTACTCTACCTCGTTCCTTGCTGAGGTCCACATTAGTTGTTAATATATTAGCAGATCAAGCTTAAAGTTGGTGTCATAAAACTGGGCAATTGAATTTGCATCAGCAACAAGAAGGAATCATTAATGAGTCATGTGTTGAGTTCAGCTGAACTTTCACCTTTTCATTCTAAGAGGGATGTAAGTAATGGCACTCAGCAGAACGCTGCTTGCCAGCTGATGACATGTCTCAGCAGAAATGCCTTTAGACAGCTATGCCTTTAGTTAGTTAAAACTTTTAAGTGCAAGTATTTGGCGATCCTGAGATCTAGTGAAAAAGCACAGCCTTACATGTCTAAAGTCAATCATCCAATTAAGCTCCATTAAAACTAGCACAAAGCATAAATCCCCTAGAATCTCAAACATACTTTCATTCATATTCTAGTCTCCTAGTATCTCAGCAAGCAATTAGGTTCACTGAGGATTAAGTCACCACTCAGCCTTCCTTTTTTTTTATTTATCTTCCATTTTCACATGCATCCCTTAATAGAGAGGAAGACCTGATCAGTTCTGTGCACTGCAATTTCATGTAAAATTAGACTGTGTATATACGTATATGTACACACACACAAATGTGTATACACACAAATAAATATATACTCACTTTCGATCAAAAACCATGTCAAAAAGTACAGGAAGTATAGGTAAAATCATAAAGAATTAGCCTTGGGTTTCACATGCATATTAATGTCCAGGCATCCCTGATCCCTTCTTTACCTAGCTGCTCATTCCTGCTGCAGTGCAACCACGTGCTACGCACAGCCACAGAGACTGGACATGCCACAAGCTGAACCATTCCCCCAGCTTTCCCAAGGTGGATCAATCTTCCTGATCCCGTTCACCACGCGGCTGCGTGAACCCCCTGTGATGGCAATGGCCAGGAGCTGTGGAGTAGGCACAGCGGACTCTTGCTGGGTAGCCTGCTCTGGAGAGTTTCACTGCTGTCAAAGCAAAATATTTCCAAATCTTCTAGAAAAAATAATAGCGTATTGCTTTCCTGAAGTCATAATGGACAGTGGACTTTGTTTTGACTTTTAGTTTCATCTGGATTAATTAATTATAGAGAAGAATTAAAAATACCATTATGAGTCACCAAAAGACACTATGTATGGGAAACCACGGCCTACAACAGAAACATTCCTGGAGACCTTATTACCCCTTAGTACATGCTGACTCAAAATTAAATGTTTTCCATCCTTGTCTTCTTTTGTTTCATTCTGAAGTGTTTGATCAAGTCTCTAACAATGCATTTTGTGACAACTTGGCATTTCATTATTCAAGCTAAGAGGAGGCCAAGAATTAGAATTTATCTACTTTCAATGTTTTGAAATAAATGCCTGCATAATTACATTTGAAACAACAGGATACAACTCACATTTACCATAAACAATTCTGCAAGGTTACATCAAACACAAATACTTCCCAAGTTTTAAAGAGAGTCAAATAAGTGCTCTGCCTAACCTTCTGCCTAAATGCATTTAAACAAGAGTTTGCTGATTGGCCAAACCAGTTTTCAATCCCAGTAATCCTCTGTGGGAACCGAGTGTGTACTTCCTTCATTTTGATGTATTTAACTCTCTCTGCCCATTGTCCAGCTACTTAAAATTTAGAAGCTACATGGCAATATAAAGGGGAGGAAGGCTATTTCTTTTCCTCCAATGCAAATATCCAAAAAGGTGGTGAGATTCTGCCCCTCAAATCTAAAGGATACAGTAATCAGAAATACAGCTACAGGAAAAGGAAGCAAAACAAAACCCCTTCACTTTTGTATAATGACTAGCTTTGAGCATAAAACACGTTTAATCCAGCTTTCATTTTAAGAAGCTTTATACTTTAATTGGACTTGAACTTCTATCCATATACAAAAAAAACAACACATTTTAAAATATTAAAAGTTGTTGTAATTAACGCAACCTTGGGAAGATAGGGATTCAAGTTATTGAAAAGGAGATGCAAAGCTAAACTTTGTCATAGCTAAGCTGCAACACATTCCTCTACAGATATGCACCACACCAGTGAATACCCAAACAGAATGTTGAGCTTTTTAAATACGGCAGCATGAAGGAACAGAAAAGACCATTATGTACTAATGAGTCTAATTTACAATCAGCTCAAAACGCACAAGTCTAGTTAGCTTCTATGCAAAACACATTAACGAGTTGTATCTGAGCTTATTTTATTAAGTCTGCTCATATATTATTATTGCATGACTTCATTAACTATTTTTCATTTTAAGATCAAATTTTTCACAGCGAGTCTTCATATCTCTCTGTATTTGCTGAAGTATTACAACTGGTGCGTGGAGAGTAAGGACTTCTTTTCCTGTTTTGCTCCTCTTTGAGAAACACGTGAAACACATCCCTAAAAAGTGAAGGGTGAGCAACGTAGCAGAGTGCTACATGGCCAACTTACCACTGCCACTGCATCGCTAGAAAGAACAGCTTGAACATCCAGCACTGTATAGTAAGCTACATTGGTCATAATGTAGATGACAGTCACAATTGGCATAGACACGGCAATAGCCAGAGGCAAGTTCCTGTAAGACAAGGAAAAAAATAAAACCTGCAACCTGAGGAAGAAATCAGTAACACAATTATCTCACTGATATGCATCCTTCACCTTAGAGATGAAAGGTATGAAGATAAAATAAAGATTTCAAAATAGGTATGTCTGGAAGACTTTGGTTTCTTCCAAAAGTGGAAATTCTAATACAGAACACTAGCAGAATTAGACATGTATTGTAATAAGTCTCAACATAAATTATGTTGAAAGGAAGATTCTACGCAGCTGTTCTTCAATACCCTAACCTTAGGGTTTCCAGATCAGTGCTAATAGCCTTCAAATCCACGTGCCTTACATTATTTCCTACCAGCCATGTTAAGCACCACAAATAGAATCCAAAGGGATGGAGCTCTGAGCCACTGCATTCATTCTCCCTGGAGAATGCTGCAGTTCTAGCACTGGTGCATGGAGATCCACTACATCAAAGCAAAAGCCTTCATCTCATCTGCACTCATCACAGCACAGAACAAATTAATCAGACCATTTAATATTGGTGATTATGGACGTGGTTTAGTGGTAGACTTGCAGCGTGAGGTGCATGGTTGGACTTGAAACCAGATATATGCTGCACTTCTTTCAGCTTTCCTCTCCCAGTCACTCACTTTAAAAATCAAACACAGAACGTTGACACAGATGAACATCTGACATGAACGAAACAACAACAAAAACAGACAAAGAAAAGGAACCACAAAACCCCACAAAACAAAGAATGAAACACATTTCGGAAGAGTCTTCAATGTCAAGGTACTGCAGAAAGCTCAAATTTGAATTTTATCAGCTTCAGTTGTTACCAAGAATGAAAGGTGTGTAAGGCACTAATGCCTGCAAATAACAAACATACCAAAAGAAGTTTTCATCAACCATGTATCCTGCAAGACATCTTTTTCCCCAAATAATACATCTAACACAAATGTTACCCAACTGTCAACACAGAACAATACATTAATTCTGAGAAGATGGGAAAGCACAGCACTCAGAATGAGATGTCTTTCTGCAGGAGCAAAAACTACAAACATTTTACATGCAAACGTAACATATACATCTGTTTTAAGTATGTATAGCAAGTCTTTGCAAGACAGTTTGAAGAAATACTATCATTGACCTGAAATTCAGTCTGACTAAAAATGGTTATTTTTAGAGTTAAAAATAATTAACTGCTATTTTTTAATACACAATTCTACAGTTAAAGAAATGCACAGCACAGAACTCCAGGGTAACAGAAAGAATTGCACAAGTCCACTCTGTTGGGAGAATTGAAAAAAAAAAACAACAAAAACTCTTAAGTTCTTTATCTTCCTGCTATAGCAATCTGAGCTGTTGCTTATAATAGGAAGCAAAAAAAAAAAAAAAATCAAATGACATTCTATTTTTAACATAAAGGTGTCTGCTTACAGACCCATGACTGAACAAGACTAGTGTAGTCAGTCACACTGTTACACCATAAATTCATGTAAAAGATAACATTCTTCAATATTAAATTAGAATGATCACACAGAAAACAGCCCAGGCTTATGTAACTGCTACACTGCAATACTAACTCCTTTTGCAACCAATAGTATGTGCTGGCTTGAACTAAAACCTTACCAAGCATTGAACAGAGCATCCTGCAATCATCTAGACTTACTACTTCTCACAACTTTAATTAAAGCTAATAATTCTTAGCTGATGATTACACATGGCCTTATCATCAGGGTAAGGAGAACTTTTTATTCATCTCTGCATAAGTTTAGAACTCATTAGCGAAAACAAATACAAAGTGAACAACTGGGAAGTACCCAGGTCCTAGAAAGCTCCAATCTCTCACCTTTCTGGGTTTTTGATCTCTTCGGTCACAAAATTGAGTGTATCCCAACCAGAGTAGGAGAACAAGGCAGAGTAGAGCGCGAGGGAAATGTCTCCAATATCAACAGAGGATCCCTCAAAAGAGTTCTGAAAGTGCGATGAATATCCTGCATACAGAGAAGACACAACGAGGTGCAGGACAATCAAATACATCAAGTAATTTCCTTCAGTTTGGCACACAGACACAAAACTCAGGAACCATAATTCCCTCAAAGCTGCCCACTGAACTCTTCTTCCATTTCCACTCTGTGCTTCAGCCATGAGACAAAGCAGAGCACTTGAAGTACTAAAAGCCATGCTCTTGGATGATACTACTACTATGACTACACAGTTCTGTGCACACAATGGCACAAAAGGTTCAGAAGCATTAAATTCAGACTGAGCTACAGACAAGGAGCAGTGACCATACTCAGGCTAAACATATTCTTTTAATAACACTCAGAAAATAATTCACTCTCTCCTGCTACAACCTTATAAATTTTCAATCATTTAGCCTATACATAAAACAAAGACTACGGTTGTTTTTAGATAACAGTGCAATATATAAAAGCAGATATCTAAGTTTTATCTATTAATAACAGCAAACAGAACAATAATGAGAATATAAAGTATTGGTGAGAAAAAAATTTCCCAAGCTAAGAGGGAAAAAGCGGTTTTTTTTTGTTTTTTTTTTGCACCAGCACTTGTGAGAATGTGTGTTAGTTATCTTCTGACTTGCAACAAGTCAAAATATGCTCATTGTGGCAGTTTTATATATTCAAAGTGCTTTACACATACAGACCAGTGACTCGTTACGCCATTCCATAATGTGCCCTGCACTATGCATTCCAAAGTGTTTAGACTTCATCAGAACTGGACAGGGAAGTATTTGAGGCTTCTCGCCTATCCTTGCACCTCTTTCCTGTGTTTATCCTACACACAGATCACTATTCCCTGGGCACAAACATAGGCAGAGTAACTGCTGAGTTAGAGAAATGAGCCGATGAGGAGAAGTTAGCATGGAACAAGCCTAGTATCTGCCAAACAGACATGCTAAGGACCTAGCACTCCAGCAGGAGCTCACCTATGCTATTCGCGCTCCATTCACAGTAGTTACTTTCAACAATAACCGCTTGGAGCAAAGGACACAAATTGCCAGACTGCCAGGAAAAGGCAATTGTGGCAGCTTTGAGAGCAGGGTAATTTTATTTATTCTAAGTTAGGGCTATTCTACGTCTAAGTTAGCATAGCAATAAATCCTCCTCAAGAGAAAGGGTAAGAACAAAACTTGGTTCAGAATTTTCTCCTTGAACTTGAAGGCACATGCCCAACACAGACAAGACACACACAAAATCCCCAAAGGCATCGACTTTCTCACTTCCAACAGCTGTAACAGAACTCAGGATTTGAGCACGAAAACAACAACAACAAGCTTCTGTCACATAGATCTGGTTACAGGTTCTTACACATCTATCTATCTTCAGGTTCAGTCACCTTCCAACCCGCACAAAGTTAAGTCTGTGAAAACAACGCTCAGTTGACCTCAGTGCAAAGTAAGATGTTCTTTCACAGGAATTTACAGCTTTCTTCACTCCTACTGTATTTTGCTAGCTCTGTATTTTGCTGTTTTCCTTTACGATTCCACACAACAGGCAGTAAATGGCACAAAACGGCTGAGCAATCAGTTACCTTCTTTCACCCAGCTCAAAGTCAACGGAGATAGGACAGCTTATCATGATATAATAGTGCTTTAAGATTATAAGCTTACCCTGGCATATTTTAACAATTCCAGTTACGATGATGGCAATAAGAGCAGCAACTTTGGCATAAGTGAATATATCCTGCACCCGTGTTCCCCATTTTACATAGGCACAATTTACAAATGTTAGAAGACCTAGAGGTGGGGAGGTAAGGAGGGAGGAGAGAAGAAAAAAATAAAATTAAAAAGCAATTTGAACGCTATTCAATTTAATTCATTTTTCAAAAGCAATCCTAATAAGCACTCACCTGTTATACTACTACTTAGATTAAACTAAGCAGAGTACCAGTACATAGGCACTGAAAACACACTGGTTGAAAACAAACAGAAAAAAAACAGAGGAAACATATGTTCTAAAGGTTTGTAAAACACACTGTTTCAAAAGGGGGAAGGAAAGACCTTCCCCACATTGGTGGCTCTCTAATAACAAGACCCATTTCCTAGCTACCCCTCATCAGATGCATTCTGCAGCAATTTTCAAGCTAGAGAACCACTGCATGAAATTATTAACTTAAATTTATCGATATTGTTCTGATAAATGAAAGATTATCCAAAAATTCCTTTAAGTAAACATTTAAAATAGAGCTTTAAAAGGTTTTCCCTCCTTCCTTGTTAAGTCTGAGGATCAGTTCAACATCCACAAACTATTTTAAATGAACATGGTCACAGGCAATTCATTGCTCTTTTCCAGTTGTGTTACACTGAATTAACAACTGAGACTAGAACAGATCAAAGGACATGGTCTGTAACTAATGCAATATTACGTCAGGGGATTGAAACGACGTGATATCTAAGGTCCTTTCCAACACAAACTATTCTATGATTCTGTATTTTTAAGAACTGGTGGCAAGAAATGCAGAAAGTATATTCTTCCCTCTACCACAAAATAAATCAGTGTCAGACCTATTTCACAAGACTGAAACGGAATTGAAGTTCCAGACTTCACAAATATTTTACCAACAGTTGCTGACTAAACTGACTCATACGATCAACTTCCCAAAAACATGCTTTGCAAGCTACTGTTGAAATACATTGTTTTCATGGCTCTCAACACTTTGCTTTTTCCTCAGGCAGAGAGCCAGACAACCTCTGCCTCAACTCCAATGTCGAATACTTCATAGGATTCAGTATCTTCAGTGTCCTTTATTCAATAAAATACTAAGTCAGTGAACATCTTTCTCATCCAGATTATCATATTTTTTATTCCAACCCTTATGTATTTCCCTCCAATTCTCAGCGCTTCCACTAGCTAGCAAACGTGGTTATATTCCCCTGCAGTTTTTATCTCCGTAGAACTTTCTTGTACCATGTGCTTTTAACATGTGCATACTTAAAAATTTAACTTGATAAAGAAGTAAGGTGGCAGCAAATCAAAATTAGAGATGTGATAAATTATTTCCTTTCCCATAATCCAAGAATAATATGCTCCTATTAAGATATAAATGCAATAAGCACAGTTACCAAACAGAAGAGTAACCATTTAAAAGATAACAAAAGCAAGGTAATGATCTCATCGCTGGTGCGGGTACAGCAGAACAGCTGAACCAGGCTTTGCCAGAGGGGAAAAATAGTTGTGTCAAATTTCAGAAGGCAGCGCTGCCAGCCAGCAAAGAACCCTCAGGAAAAAAAACAACTCTGCTTGGTCTCTGCTCTTCAGAATTAACGACCAGTATTACTCTCAGAGTATTTCCTCACAGGGTGTACTTCAGCACTCAGATATTGAAGCAATTTTAAGTGGGGAGCAATTGTTATTAGCTCTTATTTTGAGTTGCTACTCTGTCTCTGGTATCTTTAAAAGAGATAAACAAAAGAAAACAATGAAGAATCTGAAGAAGTCATGTCCTTTCTTTTACTAACATTATTCTATCATGTTCTCTTCAACTTAACATCATTTAGCTACGTAAGGTTGCTGAGAACTGCCACGTTTACTTCTGCAGCACCAGATGCCAATCTGATTTCAATACAAATGTTGTACAGCAGTGCTGTACAACTCTCAGACAGACCTCACCGAAGTACTGCTACTACTACAGTTCAAACAAACAAAACAACAACATGGCAAGTGTACCTGTTCTCACATACAATCTATACCTAACCAGTGTTTAGACTTCCAAGGCCAGCAGCTTCATTAATAAAGCATTAACCTTATCCACAGGTAAGGACTGACACAACTTCAGCCCTGCCAGGGAGCAGCGTAGGCTTCAACATGAAGCTGGAGAGCAGGGGTGAGTGTCAGCACTGAGGCCTGGAACAAGGCAGGACAAGCATTTAAACCAGAACATGGACTGTTATAAGTCTTTCATCTTGTTGTCATGTCTTCACTTCAGAAGAAGGGGGGGGCAAAAAATAAAAAAATTAAAAAAAAAAAAGTGCTAGATTTCCTCTCTTAGCAACAAATCTGTGCCAGGATACCTTGGGACAACATCTGTTTAAGGAAGGTAGACATGACATTACAGGTCCTTCATTCCTGCCCTGAAGCCGTCACAACAAAATAAAGTCATCCATCTGGGGGTGGGGAGGGAGGGGAACACAGCTGAGTAAGCTGACAGATATTTTTGGAGAAAGTATGTGACTATTCTTCCCATTCGCTGTGTCCCTTGGCCCACATTAGTCCTTTCCCAGCAATAACAAATTAACTCCCCAAAAATGGAGAAGGGAGTTTTTACAGCTAATTACAGAGGTCAACTATTAGAAGCACACACTCTGCTGTGCCCGTTCCCTCCCCCCAGTCCTACACAGACAACACCACAAGGAACATCACAGCTATTTCAACAGGCTCCCTGTTGCCTCAGAAAGGAACCAACTAGGAACAGCACATCTCCTTCCCGCAGCATGCTGCTGGCAGTAAGAAGCTCGAGATGCCTATCAGCTGTATGATAAGAACATCAGGTTGACAGGGAGGGCAGGCTCCACAGCATGCAGCGAGACTGTACGGTATGAAACCAAGGGCTGCCATGCAGACTTTCTGAAAGATTTTTTTTTTTTCCACTGTGTACTAGAAATGAAGAACATGTATGTAGAATAAGCACTTAATAGGAAATACCTAAAATTAAGACACACATAGTACAATCAGTTCCATTCTTTTCATGCAGCAAAACAGTCCTGATTTGAAGCACATGTTGTTGTTGACTAATCTGTATTGACTAATCAAGCTAGCTATGTGATTACAAACATTTCAGTGTTCTATCTGCACACAAGATTTCCTGACTTCAAAACAGCTTTACAACAGGTACAACTTCTTTTGATGCTACTGTTAATTACAAGCATAAAGAATCTTGAATGAATGATCACCACCAGGGTTTGGAACTAGATCATCTTTAACGTCCCTCCCAACCCAAGCCATTCTGTGATTCTCTGAACTCCTGAAGATCTACCAGAGCAATTACCTAAGCATGTCCACACTGAGAAGTTATCGAAAAATAAATTACAGCAGAATTCACAGCATAAGAACAACTCGTAGATCACACCAAGAGTATCTTGTGGTTTAATATATCTCTCTGAGGAAAAAGAAACTTTTTTTTTTCCATTTTTCTCATGTAAGTCAACTTGGAAGAGTTAAACATTGTTCTGCTTCTGAATAAGAACATGACAATTGGCAGAATAATACTTCTAAGTTGTTCATATGTTGGAAAATATTGTTTTTTCCTAATGTAACTCAAATCATTTCAGTACGCAACAACCCTGGGATTCAGTAAGATTTGTTTAAATAAAGCTTAACCGCAAATAAAAATATTACCGTGGTAGAAATACTTACACTCACAAGCAGCTGCTATGAGACGACAGGCAATATATGGAGGATCACAAGATGGGAAGAAAGGTTGAACTATGTAGTTAGCAAAGGTGATCGCAATAACCGCCTGACTAGTTGGCTCAACAATTAGAAGCGAGGTCCACAAACGAATAAAAGCAATGAAGCTCCCAAAAGACTCCAAGATGTATGCGTAACTGGCTCCTGATTTTGTAATAGTGGTTCCAAGTTCAGCATAGCAGAGAGCTCCAAAGACTGAAAAAATCCCTCCAATTGCCCAAATTACTAGAGACAATCCATACGATTTGCTGTAGATGAGAACTCCTTTGGGTGAGACAAAGATACCTGAACCGATCATGTTGCCTACTATCAGGCTTATCCCGTTTAGCAAAGATATTTCTTTCTTGAGTTGCATGGTGTTTTGGTTTCCATCCTGTATTTCCGAGTGGTCGTTTGGATCTGTCTTGTCTGATTTACTGACGGGGCTGTATTCAGCCAGTGAGCTATGAGACTTAGCACAGTCTGTCCTTTCTCCCATAGTGGAATGGCTGTGAATTCTCCAGGACTCCGAACTGCAATCTAGAATAGAAGAGACAGCTGATATCATGATAAAAATGTTTATCCTGTAACATTCTTGCCAAGTCTCCTTTCCAACTTTTCACCTTATGTGAAATAACCTTTTACTACTTCTTATGTGTCATTACACAAAGGGAATTCCGTGTATAGTTAAAGCAAACAAACAAAAAAAAAAAAACCCAACATACACACAGCAAGACACAAGTGCCAGCATAACTTAAATAGAGAAAGGAATTTCTACCTTTAGGGGGAAAAAAAAAAGTAGGAAGGACAGAATTGAGGAACTGCACAGTTGAAAAAGAGCAGCTAGAGCCAAAATGAGGAAACATAAATAAATGAAAGCATTCTGGGACCAAGCTGGAAGTATGAAGCATGAATATAGATTTATTGCAGTACTAAAAAATTCATCCTGTGACAATACTTACACAGGTAAGTTGTAAGTAATCTAACAGCAGCACGCTTGATCAACACAATGTAGGCTCTTACCAGGGGCAACATGAAGAGACACTTACTCCAGAATTCCCTTCATCTAATTGCTGATTTATATTGCATAATGGTTTGCCTTCCCCCCCAAACCTTCTCCAATAAACTCTGTTCCCAGCTCCCACCGCCCCATTTTTTGGCATTATCTAAGAGTGCAGCGCGCCCACAAAAAAACAAAGTACATCCAATCCAAATTTCTCCACTAGTAACCGTATTTAACAGTACCTAAGAACACAGAAATCAAACAAACATTTTCCTTTGCTTCAGAATTGACTATCTGGAAAAGAAGCACCTTCTTCTCAGCGCTCCAGGAAGTTCTCTCATGCCTCCTGAAAGCAAGGTACTGCTAATCACATTTTCAGTAAAAGAACAAGCTGATAATTAGCAGCGATTCTGAGCAAGCCACATTCTATTGAAGACCAACTAAGAAATCTAGCCATGGAGAAGTGTTGAATGGAAACCAACCAAAATTGCAAATGTACCTTAGATTACTGGGATATCAACTGCATAAAGAATAGGCCCTAAATAATTACTAGCATGCACTACCTGCCCCTCATTAAACCTTCAGCACATGCTTCAGCCCTTTACTATAGAACAGTACACAACCAGACAAACTACATAGATATCTATGCACGTAGTAGCAAACAAATACACATGGTTTTGCTCATCCAGTTAGAGCATGTTTTCTGGAGGGAAAATGTAGTAACCAAACTTTTCCTTTATTACCCAGACAACATCTGTATACTGCAAAACAGGAAATTTGGCTTGCTATCACTTAACTTCAATAGTTTTAAAGATACGAAAAGGATAAAGACTATTTTCAACCAATTAAAAAGTAACTTCTACTGAAATGGAGTAGAAATCATTTACTGAAATATCATTTTTCTTCAACTAGCGTGAATGTTCAAGCTTCCTTTACATCGAAATAGAGATTTTGTTCTTTGAAGTAATGAAAAATGAGATCCTCAATCTGTTCAGCTGAATGCCTTCTCATTTATTTTCTTCCTTCGCTAAAGAAACACTCTAAAGATGCTTCATTACTAAATACACATTTTATCAGTTTACACAAGTCAACATCTTATCTAGTGTCATCATATGCCATCAGATTTCATGCTTTCAATTAGACCAAAACTTTTTAACTGTCCAGAAACTCTGCTCTTTCAGAACTTAAAAGCCGGACTGCTACAGTGAGGCATCTCCAACAGAATTAAACTAATTAGAAGAGAGGAATCCACACCATTTCCACATGAGTGTGCTGATATGTGCAAACTGCAACGAAAACTTTAAGCAAGTTCAGCTCACCAGTCGTTATCGGTCCTCCTTGTTATTTACTCTGTACCCAGTCACTCTGTCTAAATATGCACCTATCTTCCACTGCTCCCACCAAATACATTTGCAACCACAGACTGATTGATTTTCTGTTATTGGTGTAGTAGAGCTAAGTCTTCATAAGGCCTGCAAGCTTGTAAGATTATTTTGTTTGCTTTGAAAGAGAAGGTTCAGTTATAATTGCATAGTGCAAAAATCATAATAACCAAATACAAATACGATTCAGTCATCAGAAAGCGTAAATGTGTAAAACAGAAGGACAAGCAACCAAAGCAGGCATCTTCATGACTAATTTGACAAACACCTGTCACCAGCAAAAATAGCACTTAACCTGAAATTGAAATTTAACTTGACATTTCTGCTTTGACTCAGACAGGACACTGGCTGCAAACATATTCCAGAAGGCAAATCACTCTGGAGAAATCCTAGCGGGGAAAATAAGAGTACTGTAGCATTACTACGGCATCCGACTGCCATTTGGAAAATCTGCCACATGCAACTACACTGCTTTGTGATTTGCTACACCATGTGCCCTCATCACCACTCCCATGTCTTCCTGGAACACCTTTTAAAGCACAGCTCTTTCAGAAACATAAGCATGACTTGGAGTAATCAGGCACTCTGATGATTTGATTCACATCAATTAAATCATTCCAATTAAATCAAACTTGATTCTTTCACACATAGGCAAGCTCTACAATGAGACAATGTCATTTACCTCATGGTCCAAAGTCCAGAGGTAAATTTAATTACTTGTAAGTACAGACCCTATCACTGTTCAAATGCCTCCATCTCAATTAGCAGCACGTGACTGCTGTTCTACACAACTTTGTGACCGATGACCTTGACTGTTTCTCGCCCTACTCTGCACTACCTGAGAAAGAACAACCACAACATCCTCCCAAGCTTGCTCACTTTCCCCTCAATACTCTTTCAGACTCTCCGAGTCTGCTTTTGTTATTCATAGCTTCTAAGGCGTGCTCAACAGCTCCCTCAAGCTCACTCATTTGGTTCTCTTCGCTAACCTTTTGTTTGTTTTACACCCTCAAAGCCTTCAGGGCAGGAATTGCTCGTCACCGAGTCTGGCGTTTTATTACACTACCCCTAGGTCAGAACCAAAACTACTGGCAGGTTTGGGGTGTTTCTTTGGTCTACAAACTTCACTTAACCGGAACTAAACCCAGTAGCTTCAACCAACTGAATGCATATGTATATATGTGTGTATATATATATACACACACACACACATATATACACATACGTACATGTATAAACATACACACACCCCCAAAAAAAGAAAGAGAGACAAGCAGGAAGGAAATTGATGTCAAAGTTAGAAAATTTAAGAACAAAAAACATATTAGAATCCATGACTCTGGCACAAGGCCATTGTTGTTGTGCAAGCAGAATATATACTTGGAAGAGAACAACCAGGGAGAAACAGCACAGTATCTTCTAACACACAACAATTCTGCACTATTCCAGCTACACATAGAACTCTAACGCTGCCAAAGCCCTGCCATAGGACTACTAAGGCTAATGCAGGCTTATGGCATCACACAAGCTAATACGTGTATTTCTACACCACTCACCCTTGTGCAATACAAAGTCTTAACCTCTTGTTTTTGCTGATGGTTGCAGCTGTGAGGAATCTTTTTGCTGATACGCACAGGATTTTTACTGGAGTAACATAGAAAGCTTCAACAGGAAACCCGGACATAATGATTTGAAATTCAGATCACTTCAGAAGTACATATTCTGATAAGGCCTATCACATACCGGCCACGTTCCAAAGGAACTACCGAAGGTTAACGTGCCTTTAACCAAATACTAGCACTGAAATACGGCATGACCTTCCTTCAAGAACATGGATAGAGGAAGACTCCTTTCTCCCATTCAGCAGGACAGCAGCTGTCCAGCTGGGAGGGAATCTTTCAGCCCACATCCAATCCAAATGCTCACGTACAACACCTGCTCACTAGGAGAGACGACCAGTATACCTGCCTCTGTCTTCTGCAGTTGTCTTGACTATGTGAACTAACCCTCACTGTAACATAACTTTATAGAAATACTCCATCTGCATATCCTAGCTGTAAAATCCCCGTTGAGAAATTTAACAGTTGGTCCTGTGGGTAAGAGTCAAGACTGCCCTACACCAGCAAACAGCATAAATGCCTTCAGGGAGTTAAGCACCAACAGAGCAAAGGTTGTATGTCCCAGAAATGCCTATTCCTTGCAATGTATGTATTTAGGCACCTCACAGTCTGAGTATTTATGTGGGAAAGGCTTAGTCTGTCTAGAATGGTTCTTATTGCTTTTGTGAGAGAAAAATCCTGTCCAGGCTACACACAGCCAGCAGACAGGAAGGCCTTGTGACAAAAGTAACCCTCAATGTAAAGATTTAACCTGTTCAGCCAAGTCTTGCGAGCTCCCATAGGTGAACACAGAATCACAGAGTCACTAAGGTTGGAAAAGCCCACTAAGATCCTCAAGCCCAACCCCAACCCATCCCCACCACTTCCACCAACCACGTCCCTCAGCGTCACATCTCCGCCTCATTCTTCACGTCGTATAAACCAACACAAAGCTTAGATCAAATAAATGAGCTTCTAGTATCCGTTTTCAAGAAGGGGCAAGGTGTGTTTATCAAGCATATTGAGTCCTTTCTAGGTATACACTCAGTGGTGTATCAGTAAATACGTACCTGTGTGAAGCTGTTCAGCAGTGCCACCCACGTCCTCAGACAAACCCTGAAAACGGCTGTGAACATGACATGAGAGAAAATCAGCCCGCTCACAAGCGACTTATCAAATTTTGCTGAAGTACCCAAGCTACACAAATCTAACTCAGGGGCGGATTGCAAACCCAGCCCCCTTAAAGCTGTGCGAGCTTTAGGCTACGAGTGGAAAACAACGCGTCACCGTACCACTATGCCTCCACATTGCTCACACTTCCCATTTATTCCCCTGGAAATTCAAAGCAACTCCCTAGTTCCCGGCAGACCGCCCTCAGCCAGCAGCCGGGTCGGGAGGGCGGCAGCTGCCACGAGGGGATGTCTGCACAAACACAGCAGCACCCCCAGCAGAGAGGCCACGGGACTCACAGTAACGCCGCTGTGTAAGCTAACACACCTCAGTCGCAGCGCGGCCATGGCTCCATGCGCTGTCACATCCTGCGCCCGAGCACCGCGCCGCCCGCCCGCAAACACCGCGCGTTGTGAGGGAGCTGCCCGGGGGCGCGGGGAGAGCGCTGCTGCGGCCGCTCCTCTCCCTGAGGAGCCGAACTCGGAGCCGCTTCGCGCGCTCCGGATGCCCGGCGGCCGCCGCGCGCCTCGGGGCTGAGGCGCCTCATGGCAGAGGCGGGGGTCGGGCGGGCCGAGCGCAGCCCCTCAGCGCCAAACCCGCACCTGCAGCGGCCCCGGCTGCTACGGAGAGGGCCCCACCCCGCTGCTCGCCGCCCGGCCGGCCCCGCACGGCGGCTCCGGGCAGCTGTACCGGCGCGGCTGCCCGCGTTACCTCCGTTCCTGCCGGCTCCGTGCTCCGGGGATGCTCAGTCCTTACCGCATACACACGATGGCGGCCGCCCCGCCTCGCAGCCCCGCGCCCGTCACGGTCCGCCCCTCCCCTCAGCAGGAAACCGCCGCGGGGCCCGAGCTCGCGCCAGGCCCCGCCGGGTTACCTCAGCCCGCCACGCCCCAGCTCCAAATGGGGCCGGGACCCATCGTTCCCTCAGGCGCAAGATGGAGCTGGGCGCTGTAACGGCGAAGGGCCGTTCCCGCCCGCAGCCCCTGCGGGGACATGGCGCCTCTGCCCGGGCAGCTGCCTCAGCGCGGGGCCAGCGCGCTCTGCCCCCTCCTCACCTCCTCGTCCTGCTTCCAGCTGCTCCCTCACGGGCACGGAGGTCAGGGCCCCAGACAGCGGGGATCGGGCTTTGTCTCTCCAGCTATTATCTGCAGCCCCAACAGGTGAGCCAGAGGGAGGATCCGTTGATAGGATATACCGGGATAAAAGCTTTACAGCCAAATAAAAATTACAAGGCTGTAGAAGGACTGGGAAAGGCAAGCTGAGTGTTGTAATTCCCAGGATCAGTCAATACAGTGGTAGAGTCCAGCTCTGGGGAGGTGGACTCAGCGATCCTTACGGGTTCCTTCCAACTCAGGATACTTTATGGTTCTGTCACCATGAGGTGCACATTCCCAATTGCCATACCCCTTGCTTTCAAGTCATGTTCTTTTTTCCTTTATTCTCACACAAAGCCACTGTTGCCCTCATACATTTCTCCAGATATTCCTTACTTTGTGTTTGGACAACAATGAGCGGAGAGAGTCTTTTTTCAGTCAGCTTCTTATGTACACAAATGGGGAGAAGCTTCCTGGTTGCTCCATTGGGCTTCATTTCAAAACTATATAATGGTGTGGCCAAACAAACAGTCATTCGCAGGCTGTAATCTGAAGCAGTTTGATAATGTCGACTCTGTCATTACCACCTCTGTTTCAGCTCTTTGTTTGGCTTTTGTTGGTTTTAGGTCTTGTGCAAGTACAGCCACACTGAATCGATGGCCTCCTACAGCTACGAACAGTGTTGTAAAGCAGCAAGCAATGCCCGTCTGTCTTCTTCTGGATCTTAGTGGCCCTGGTAAATGAATTCATTGTTTTCAATCAATTTATATGGAAAGGAAAAAGCCATAGAAGTTATCCCTGGAATATAGCTCGATTTTCTACAGTATGAAATTGCAATTGCACTCAGAAAGATAATATGAGCCAGAAACTGGCTGTTAGATAGAAATGGTGCTTAGTCACTAATTACAAATATCCATAGTGCTCTATTTGTAACTGTAACAGCATTTTCAGGTAGACATACTTGAAGCCAGTCTCACACATTAATCAAAAAGTGGACTGTGTGATGCAGATGCAGCTGATTTCAATTGGTGCTAGACGGCCTTGAAAGCTCCCTCAAAATCAAATTTACTGGAGACAATATTCAGTCTTCCAAGAAATGGACTCATAAAATGTCAGGAAATTAGAACATTGCATTTAGGAACAAGGAATAGATGAGAGCTGAAGAGGCATCGAAATCAAACCTTTACACATATGCTGGCAGTATAGAGGAGGAGATTTTTTTTACGATTTTGAAAAAATATTTATTGGAAAAAATGCCCATTTGAGAATTTCAAAATAGAAGTTCACCCTCTGAATTGTGAAAATTTGTACAACTGTAGATGTTTCTGTGAGGGACCTATTTAGGGCATCATCCTAAGGGTAGACTCATGCAAGTACTCCTGCAGTTTTAGCAAATCTGCTTTTTTTTGTTTAATATTTCCACTTAAATACAACTTAGGAAATGTAATTCAACTTAAAAAAAAAAAAAAAAAGAGGCTGAAGAATAAACAAGTTAAATACTCCTAAACAAGCCAAAACTGAACTTACATCATACTAAAAAAAGCCAAATGCACAGGAAATGGTTTTAGAACATAACAGAGCTGAGGTCAAAACTGCTGTTTAATCTCAGTGAATCTGAAGCCTGATTATCAGCTTTGTGCTTGTTAGCAAGTTAATCCTGGAGCGTAGGATGGGTTTAAGTACTTCCTTGCCATGTAAGTCCACCCAAAGTGTATTGCTCATGCACTTCATTCACGGAAAAAAAAGCATGTACAGAGCTCCTTAAAGGTCAACGCTGAAAATGTGTATCCGTAGGAAGTACTCATGGCTAGGCGTAACTAAGGCCTGTAACTGTCATGAAGATGACGCTTCCAGCCGAACATTTGAGGGTTTGTGTTGGTTCCTTTTGAAGTCTTGCTGTACAAAATGAGAGTTGGGACCACATCTTGCTTCTTTTGAAATGAGCTATCTTTAGGGCTCATACAATGATTTGTGTGACAGTCAATCTGTGGCTTTGACCAGAACCCAGCAAATGACAATGTTTGTGAGCAGGCATTCTTTTTTCAGACTTCACCGTCTAAAACAGCGCAGTCAACCACATACTTACTCTGCAGAAACAGTTCAAAAATGAGTTTAAGTCCCTCTGTTTCCTTTATTTGGTAAAGTTGAGTGACTTTGTTTACAAAAACAAATTAGATCCTTTACCACTTCAGTCTTTTCTGTCATACAAACTTCTGCTGTAGCTGTTTGAAACAGAGTGATTATTACTTACAAATGAGTGATTACAAGTGCCAGAATGCTAGGCAATTAAAGAAAATGTCTAAATTTAGGCTTCTAAATATATCTCACTGCTCCCAGCAGCGTGCCTCCTCCTACTCTGTTTCATTGGCTTTCAGCATTTGACTGGCTCCAGTGCTTCTCTGCCCCCTTGGTGAGGCAATTCTGCTCACTAATCTGGCAAAAAAAATACTTATTTGGGCTAGCTTTTTGCTATCCTAATCACAAAAATGCAAATATGGAGTGTGCTAGGAGCAGAGAGAAAAGGAAGTGGCAGAGGTGAATGGAAAATGTCCCTTTAAGCACCAGAAGCAGAGAGATGGCCTGGTCTTGTACAACTGTACTGTTATTTGCATACTTTTAAGATTTGGCCTTCTTTTATGGACAACTTAGTTTCTCTCTGCTGCAGGTTTTTAGAACAGATTGTAACGTAAGCATTGGCACTTCATCTTTTTCATTTTATCATCTGTCTGATTCTGTTACCTGCTTTTCACTGCCTCACCTGCTCTCATCAAAATCTTACTGCTTATTTAAGTTACTTTATTATTACTTTTATTGTTAGGTTATACATACCATTGTTGCACAAGCTCTTTTTCTTCAGTACCGTCCGTGCGGCAAGGTAAAGTAGAGATGGATATCTTCTAAAGTACAGACAGTTTTTCAAATGTTACCTTGCTAGGAGAAAAAAACAGGAAAAAAATATACAAATCATCAGACAAAAGGATCCCAGTATTCACTCAGCATTCTTTTGATTAATGCCCCAAGCTATTTTCATTTTACTGTTTCCTACTCTAATCTTCTCTATTATAAGTGGAATGTGCAATATTTCCTGTCTTCCCCAGTCAAATTTGGGGGTTTATTATTTGGAAAAAAAAGTGACCTTTTGTAGTTACACTTATTTTTGAAGAAATAGATCAACTTTCTTTTTAAGACAACTAAAACATTCAGCTCAGAGATGCTATCCTTTGCTGCAGACTGTCTTACCTGTTCTGAATTACCTTCACAAGGCTCTGGCTGTGTGTTGATGTGAGGGGGTGAATCACTGGCTTCACTTTCTTGCAAAACAACACAGGAATTATAATCACTGTCTCGCCAGGAATTTAAAAGCTGCAAGGATTTTGAAAGATAAAGCTATTTGTCCTTGTCTGTTTTGAAGGCCAGTAAAAAAGATTATATATATATATTAAAAAAAAAACAACAGTAAGGAGGACTTCTAGCTATAAAAAATGTTTCTTCCGAATACACTTTTTTATCTTGTTTTAGGACCCAAGAGTAGTAGCATTTATAGCCCAGTTTCATGGGATTTAGATACATTCCTTTTGGATGTGAGTTTGAAGACATCTGTTGCATGTTTTGTTGTTGTTGTTGTTGTTTTAATATTACGCAACTCTCACTCGTCTAATTTGTGTGCCCAGTCTTTCTTCAAACAGCAAAATTCCTTTATGTTACCGTCAATCCTTTTCTGATGTTCCTTGTTCCCTTGTGGCACCTGCCTCTCTCTCTAGTAAAAAGGAGTATGGAAGCTTAGAGGAGTCTCCTAATGCTCAGTAGTGGTTACAGTGATAGCCTGTTTGCAGGCAGCTTGCTGCCAGAGGCTGAAGCCAATGTCATCGTTTTGTTTGTGTTACCTCGCTGAGTACAGACTTTGCAATTAAAATTCCACCAGATGTTCCTCAGCAGAGCTACTTTGTATCAATTGTGTACTCTACAGTGCAGATCCATCAGTTCTGACCCCACTGATGGGTCTTTGCTTTCAGTGTTACTTTTCTCTTAATTACTGAATTATTCTGTAAGGTTTACATAATGAAATAATTTTATGCATTTATAAAAGAATTCCCTTTCCTTATATGTAAAGAACTTCTAGCATGCATGTTGCAATACTTCTTGGCAGTGGTAACAATTTTTGAACAAACTGATCATAAGGAAAGCCTTTAATGCCAAGACTTTTCTGAATCCTTCAGGATCAGCTTGTTGGATTTGCTCCAAATTTAGGCTGTGTTTAAAAGTGAACTTTTCCAAAATGTAAACCCAGAGACCTTTCTGTATAGATTCCCACACAATGTGTGCAAATCAGATATTATGCCTACATACACTGACCTGAATTAATACATTTTACATACAAGCATACTTAACAGACAGAACAGACTAGTAAGCACTCCTTTAAATATTTAGAAATTGTGACCATCATACAAGTTCTAATTCATGAGTTTACATAGCATAGGCATTCTCTGTAGAATTAACAAAACAAAGATGACATCAGGACTCCCTCAAAGTTTTTGAGTTCCTGCCCAAGACTGCATTCCCCATGAGCAAGATTTTCAGAATATGCCTTGATATTTAAAAACAAGCCTTAAAAATTGAGTTGCAAACCATTTTAACATTAAAAGAGTCTTGAAGATGAGGGGAATTGCATTTTGTTGTAACACAGGAGGGTTTATTGGCAGTCCATTTGCCTTTGCAATCAATAGGATAGTCCTGTTAATGGGGTTAGTTTTTTGTCTGCCAGCACAGTTGTTCCAATTTCTAATTTGTTCTTTTCTGGTATTAGAAGGTATTCAGCCCTAGGGTTAAAATTATGGTTGGCTTTGCTAACAGAAATGATTTCTCAGCAGTCTATTTGTATGTATTTTGCACTTTGCTCCTTTGTTCCACACTTGACTCTTGATTATTTGATGCATAGTGTCCCACAGAGCAAATTGTAGTGGACTAATTAAGAACTACCGAGAGTTTCCCGAGTTATGCAAGATCCCCACAACTATGAAAAGCCTTTTCAGCCTCCCGGTCACATACTGTGAAGTGCTATAAATCAAACTTTTGAAAATAATCAGACCCATGCTGCATGTACTTATATTCTAGTTCCAAAAGAAAATGGTTACTTCTTTTAAACTTTAGTGCTCTTTTTCTTTTTTTTTCCAGTACTTTTCAGTATTATTTTTCATAGCTTAAATCCTGCCAACTAAGAGCATATTGAATACCAGTAACGTTGATTTAATGAGAGATGATCACTGATAATGCACCATTGGTGACGATGACGTCTTTACTTTCACGTGGATCTGGGAGAGTAAGTGAAGTGAGTGATCACTTGGGCTTCTATGGCAGAGCTGAGGCTGCACGATAAAGGAGACCAAACCTCCTGCTTCTGGGTGTCACATTACTGCCCGTAGAGGTCAGGCAGATATTTTTACCTCGCTGTGACTATAGGGAGAAACTTGGAAGACATTGGCCTATGTTGAAGCTGTAGGAGGCGGCCAGGTTAATTGTTAAAATGGGTCATCAGTGTCATCGCACGCAACAGACTTTATGGTTAGAGCCCTGGACGTGTCCTCACCTCACACTTCAGGAAATCAGTTGCGTGGGATGCTCAGTGCCACGCTACAAGAGCAACTCTATATTTGTCCTTATTGCAGTTTATTACTGAAGTGTTTTATTAATGGAGAAATTGCTCTGGGTTACTGGATGCTGGAATAATGCACATTATGGTTACCCTTAATCTTTTTCATTAGAACAAAAATCAGAGACAGATTTACATTCTGTGGTTGCACTGAAACAGGCAGAAGCCAGCTGTTGCGCATGCTCTTGCAGCTGAATCCACTGTAACCTGTACAGTAAAATTACAGCTGTGAAATACTGGTAATTGTATTTTTTTTTCTTTAAAAAGCCTTCCTTTGGCCAAGAAAAAAGGCCCATTGACACTGCATGCATCTTCTCTTGCTACTGAGGACAACCACACGGAGCACCTGACAGAAAATGACAGTTTTCACTTCCAGGTGGCCAGTTAGGGCAGAGAGAACAAGAGTTGCCATTGGATTAAAAGAAAAAAAAAAGCCTTCAAGCAGCTAAAAGTGAATGTCTGTATTGACATACAAATAATGGAGTAGCCCAAACATCCTTATTAAACACATTAAAGCAAAGTATAGCAGCTGAGCTCTTCAAACTTTTGCCCCCGTTACTTTTTCATACAGAAAAATGAAATCACAGACTGTCAAATTTTGGTTTTGAAATACATGATTATTTAAACCAGCATCGATTTTTCCCTTCCCTTAAATATTTAGTTAATTCTATGCCTAAGTGAGAGGTTTCTGTAAAATAAATCTACTTACAGCCTTGAATTCCAGGATACAATTGATTTTAGCTGAAAGGAGAGGTCTTAGCTGGAGCTGTGAGGATTGCATTTGAACCAGCTCCATGAGTCAGAGCAGAATGAAGACAGGAGTATTTACTTGTTTTGTGAAAGCTTCCCTGACCTGAACTATTTTGGCTATAGATCTTGTCTCATTCGGGGTATAGTGCAATTTGTCTGAGCCATGCAATTCCCTGGAAAACAATCATATTTCTGTGTTAGGTCTTATCAGTTCAGCACAAATCATGTATTCTTTTTTTTTTTATGATTTTATTTGCATTTTAACCTTGTACATAGTCCCTTTTTCTTGATGATTCTGTGATTTCATGCAAAAAGAGGGAGGAAAATGTCTTCATGTTGAGAACTGTCCCCTCACCCCAGCCAGCAGTCAAATGAGAGAAAATTGAGGGTGTTCTCTATTCCAACTTCCAGTTAGCTGAGTTGCAAACAGACATGATTTCACGGGCAGACTGTAGTGAAGTAAATACTGATTAAGTTACAGTGTAGTTATTTATATTCATTCAGCAAAAAGACATTCACTTCTCCCTTAAATCATCTCCATTAAGCATTTGTAGTTTGCATAAACAGATCCCTGGATACCTAATAGGCACGTGGAGGGAAAATGTTAATTTTGTCTACTGAAGCTCTCCTGTTTGGGTTAAAAATGGTCCACGAGTATGCTCTGCTCTGGCTTTGGGAGGGAAGGAGACCGTCTTCACAACATCGTTTATGTGTTCTGAACACCTACCTGAGAGCTACTCCTTTGTCGTAAGCCATAAGAGCAGACAACAGGTTGGTGCCAGATCCTCTGTTTCATCACTGGATGTTCACTGCCTCTATTCCAGACTGTTCTATGTACCCTTGCCTCAGCTTTGCTAGACCAAACAAACACCATTTTATCATCTTGCCCTTACATGTCAGGTTTCCTTGCTGCTTATCAGCCTTTCTCTTCTGGGTTCTCCTCAGTCCATGCTTAGGGCTGAATAGTGTTTGCAGAAAAAATGTTGCCAGCATGGAATAGAAAACAATGGCAAGTTCAGTGCCTACCCTTAACCCCTCTCCCACCCCAGATAACATTTTACTGAATTTTCTAGCTGAAAAAAAAAAAGATATATGTATAAAGCCTCTTTGGTCAATAAAGGAAAAGGAAATATTATTTTGGTAATCATTCTGTTACCTCATACTAGCACTGTTCTTTGAAACCTAAAGAACGAACGAACTGTACAGACCTTTCTGGAGTACAGCCAGATTACTTCTGAAAGGGGAAAACTCAGCTGTGTTTTCTGCTCATGTGGGTATTGTTGTTGCTACGTGGAAAGTTCAAGACCAACAGTTGGAAATGTGTCGAAATACTTTGGAAGGTTATCATATTTCAAAGGGTGAAGTTTTTATTCTAAATCACTACCTGCCATTTAATTCAGCCTGTTTGGAAGAGTCCACAGTGCTTTCAACTGGTCATAGAATCGTTAAGGTTGGAAAAGACCTCTAGGACCACTAAGTCCCACCCCAGCCCACCTCCTCCATGCCCTCTATGTCTCTCAGTGCTACGTCTCTATGGTTCTCAAACACCTCCAGGGATGGTGACTCCACCACTTCCCTGGGCAGCTGTGTCAGTGCCTCACTGCTCTTCTGGAGAAGAAATTGTTCCTAATATCCAACCTGAATCTCCCTTGGCACAACTTAAGGCCATTACCTCTTGTCCTGTGCATCTCTTACTTCTGTGGAACAAGGTCAACTGCAAAGACCTGTGCAGATCACAGTTCGGGGATAAAGATCTCTAAATCTTACCTGGGATGTATCCTCCGAAGAAGAGAAATAAAGGTAGGAAACAGCAAAATACTCATCACAAATTATTTCCTATCAACACAAGAGCTAGAAGTAGTACATCTGAGCTTCTTATCCACCATTTTTCTCACATTGAGATTAAGAAAAATGCAGTTCTTCAATTATCAGCAGCCCATTTTTTAAACACACACCGAATTTACAGTTAACATACTTTTGCAGCTACACTACACTTTTAATATAACACAACTCATTAAATGTGTTCTCTGCAGACCTCACCAGGCAGCTTAATTTATGGTGGACTTACTTTCAAAATCCATGAGTTTTGTTTAACTTGGCTGACATACCAGCTGTCAAGCCAACCATGTCCTCACTGAAGGGTGTGCCAGGTGAGGCAAGCAGGGGTTTACTTCTTTTGATGAGGAAAAAAAACAGAAACTCCTCTAAGTCCTTCTGAGCTCCAGAGTAATATTTTACAAAGGGGGCAGAGAGGGTGGGAGAAAAAGAATGAGAAAAGCGTTCTTCATGCACTAAAAAAAAATGCAGCAGTCTTAGAAAAACCATATACTACTAGGGGAAAGCCTGCTTAACAGATGTGTATCATCATAATCAAATAATTGGCAGTGAAGAAACCTGAATTCTCTATGCCAGCCTTGATGATGGTTAGGTCTTTTCCAAACAAACCAGTCCCACAAGTATTTATATATGTACATAACCTCACGTGGATAGCTCAAGTGACTAAAGCTGTGGTGGCATGAAAGTGTTTGCAAGATCATGCAGAATTCAAACTTGAAATGATATCATGCAAATACTTGAGGTTTGGTTAGCACTTCAGTCTTTGTAAATATAGAATCATAGAAGCATTTGGAAGGGACTCTTCAAGGTCATCTAGTCCATCTCCCCAGCTCTATGTTTTAGACTAATCAGTGTAAAAATTCTTTTGTGTATACGATTAGTCCATGAATGCATTATTTTTAAAGTTTTGTAAATGAGTATTCTGTGAGCATGCACTTGTCTTCCTCTGTTGTCTGGGACTCTATTTTGATATGTGCTGGCAACAGCTATTGAGTGGTATTTATAGCCTTGTTTTGTTCTCTGCTGGAAAGACTAGTCTCTTAGAAGCTCCATTCCAGCACCTCAGATTAATTATCTACAAATTAACTTCAAAAAATTCTAGTGCAGGAGTTCTTTCGTTGCAGGAAGTATCCCAGCTGAGATAAGGGTGCTGTATAGATAGCAAAAAGGAGCAAGGGGCAAGGGATGGTCGTCTTTGTACAAGTCAGCAAAAGATAGCTGTGACCAGCTCCAAGAAGAATACGTACTGATAAAGTCAGGGAAAAAATACAAAACAAAAAACCCTGCCTACTTCTGTTATTTTCCTTTAATAAATCTGTACAGCTTAACAGAATTTGAATGTGGCTCAGTTTTGAAGTCTTTTAGTTCTAGTTTTGTCTTTGAGTAACTGGAGTTACTCGCTTTTGATGTTCACTCCCGTATTCACTCTCCCTTTGCTGTTTTCCAGTTGCTTACATTGTATATTTCCTCCCTAGGACTCTATACATTCTGTGTCTTCCCCCAGGTACTAAAGAACAGTTTGGTTCTGCTATTTTTACTCTTACTCAGTGTCGTTTATTCTGTATTTTGTGATATAAAGAGAACTATGGAAAAGAGGGATAAGGACAACAGAAATCTTATCTATTGAACGTGGTTGGGATACAAGTGTAAAAAAATGCCATAAGCTTTAAGCAGTTTGCTATTTCTCATCAGAGACCAACATACCTACATTAATGTCTTTATTACATTGCCAACTAATTATGGCCTTATAAGAGTGTGTATTTTTGGTACAACAAAATGAATGCTTATTTCAGGTCACCGTATCCCTGTTATGTATCAAAACTTTTTATATGAAAAGCGGTTTCATTTCAATGAACTAAAAGCATCTCTCTAAAATACAGCACCACAAAAAGATTCCCAAGAGCTGCAACTGTCAACAAACCCAAAGTTTAAATATTTATATCGCACAAGAGGTTTATGAGGATGTCTTCACATTTGCCTACGTTGAGGCATAAGTCTGCATTAGTTCAAGTATGTTAATAACCAGGTTTTGGCAGTGGCACAGTTAGTTTATGACAGTGCTTTCAGCCAAAATATCCATACAAAATCTCAATAAACTCATGCGTTGATTTCGGTTGAGTAGGTGTCAAAAAAATCTGATTACGGGTTAGAGTTAATTATTAAATAACATACTTAGAGAATTAAATTCAGGCTCATTTGAACATGAAATAACAGATTTGCCTGTGGTTTGTAATTGGTTACGAACTGTCTTCTTGGATTATCTTGACAAAAATCTGGGTAAACAATGGTAATGGATCAGTAACTCTGTAAGACCACATCTTATTACAGATCCTTAAGTTGGAAAGCCAAATACAAGAAGAAAATCTATCTAACAACAGATAACTTCTGCTCCCACTTGTTCCATGCCAGTTCCCTGATTAACAATTAAGACTGGGATTAAGTCTGGCTTCAAATGAAATTTTCATGTAAGAAGCTGTTTCAAGAAAAGCGAGAGCCAAAACTGTTTCTATGTAAAAAAAAAAAAAAAAAAAAAAAAGACAGATTAACATAGTCCACCAGATGGTACATCTGTCAGAATTATAAAAATGTTCAGCAGCAGAACAGAATGGAATCATTACCGAAAGATGATAATTAAGTTTCAATAATATTGAAAGATTCCTTCTTAAAATTCTTATCAGTAATGATAATTCAAATGAATGATTATCTGTTGTACTCTGGTTATCTGATGCCTTCCATACATGCACAACACCATGTCAGTAGTTCTCTCCCTCATCAGCTGTTCTGGTCTCTTGGAGGATCCCATTTAAAGTGTAGATTGAAAAAACAAACAAACAAAAAAAAACCCAGCAGAGTCAGCCTTTAATAGGCAAAACCATTTTCAACACATTCTTACAGTGATTTTGATTGTAATTGACTGTATTATCTCAAAGCAGTGTACAACCTTAATGAATGTATGCAAAAGCAATTTCTCGTGGAAGTTTATGATTCCAGCAGTATTGTAGTATGTGAATTGACAAATTTCTTATCTCAGTTGTGCCTAGAAAACACATTACTGCTAAATCTAATATTACAACCTGACAAATGACTGAATTAGAAACTGCAGAGAACAAATGCAATGCAGGGAAACAGAACAATGTAGGTTTTGCACCTGAAATCCTTGTAGATTGTTTAGTGAACTTTCTCATGTTACTCCAGTGCTTTGCAGCTTGAAGGAATCCCACTGTGACTTGAAAACCCAGCATTTCTATAACCTCATTTTCATTATAACAAAGGTAATCTTACTACTTTCCTTTGCAGTTCAGCAGAACCATGATTTCAAAAAATGATCAGCTTGGCACCTCTTCTTCCTGGTTTAACTTCACACTGAGCTGCAAACGTACACAGAGAACAACATGGATGTAAGGTATTAATGTTTTTCCATTTACCAAACACTTTAAGCCTACCTCTCCAAAGTGCTGCTATCGGCACCTTTTTTTTTCCAGAGCATGTGACTGTGAGTAAAAATAAAATAATTTATATGCATAACGTAACATTTCTAAGACTTAAGGTCCTGTGTAAGAAATATTTCTTAATTCTCTTAGCTGGAAAGATGTAATAACAGCTGTTCTTCCTTTGTGTGGTCTTCAAAAACTCATAATCCATTTCCCTGTCTTCTAAAGTCAAGGAAGTAAGGTGTCATCTGACTTGAATAATATTCACTATGTCACACACTGCACTCCTCCCATCTGGGGTCCAAACTAGAATTTGTTATACCAATCTTAGTAATTCCTGAAGGCAGTGGGTTGATAAGATCCTTTAGTCCTCTCGTGGAAAAAAACAGCTGCATTAAAACTGTGGCCTGCAAGAGAGACTGACTTCAGTCAACAGGTTATGGCAAATGACAGTGAGTCATTGTCATTCCAAGTCCACTGAACAGTCCTTGGAAAAACAAAGTCACAGCAGCAGGCTATCTCAGGAGGGCAATCTGTGCAATGGCTGCTTTGTCCCTTCCAACTCAAATGATTCTACAATGATTCTATGATACTAAGGAAAAAAAGTGTTTCTAAAGTGTTTGGATTGTTTAAGAGGAAGAAATTTTCCAGTCTGGCCCAACTCATTCATCCTACCAACTGGATCAAACCTTGTCCAAAACTTTTTGCCTCTACACAAACAGAAAACTTTGTCCTGTAGCTAGTGGAAGGGCAGCTAACAGGTAGTTTGGGACTGTAGAACTATTTGAAATGTGCTGTGGAAGCAGGAACTTCCATATATATATCAAAGGCCAACAAAAACAAACAGAATAAAAAACCGATAATACTATTGGCCAAAGTGACCAAGAGCACTGGGTTCTGCCTCTTCACAACATGAATTAGGCTTGTGCCTATTCCAATATGTAACACTCCCACTGGGGATTTTACTGTACATTAAGTACCACACACCAAGAGAAAATTAATAACCAAAGAGCACTGCGACTTTGGAGACTGTGCCTCTGACATTCTGATTTCTGAGCGTTGACAGAAGAGTTCTGAGGTGGATATTCGTGCATGGATAGGTCAACTGCTTTATCCTTAAATCGTGCCATCACTCAGTAGTAAATTGAAGAGGGATGGCCAGCCAGATGAAGGAATTATCATGTACCAGTTTGAAACCAACCAACAAAAATAATAAGGAAAAAAAAAAAAACAGGAAACTGAGCTTTTCACCTACAGATAGAGGCAGGCTTCACAAGTCAGAAGCTTTCTTACTGAGCAGTTGCCAGCTGAGTAGGGAATCTGGGAGCACAGAAGGAAATAAGTCGTTCCCCCTTCTAGTCACCGTTTTCAGTAGTGAGTAGCTACTTTTGTACCTTAGAACTACAGTCTGATCTGGGAGAACGTTGCCCTCTCAAACTGGAAGTGGAGTCTTACCTGTCGCTGGTTTTCAAGGTGCACAGTTTGCGGTCTGTGCTGAAGCACCAGTGATGGGTCCTGATGTTAACAGTTTTCTTTGCCTGAAGATGGACCGGGTAAGGGAAGAGCACAAAATAGTCTCCTGCTGTCAGAGCCTGGGTGATCTAGAAAAGAAAAGTTTAAAAGGAGTAAGATGAGACTCTTAAATGGAACAGCAACAGAACATGATGTTTGGTTCCAGTCCTCTGCACTGGATAATAAAGTGAAAACTAACTGGAGAGCTCCTTTTTAATTACTAGCTGCTCTTTGGGCACTTGTCAATAGGCCACTACTCCCGGAAAGATTTTGGCGTATACTGCTGTGTGCTTTCATGTTTTTCAGGAATTCTGTAGGAATTTAAGTTACAAAAAATTCTATTCTAAATCTGGCAGGTGTTGGTCAGAACTAAAATGCTTGGAAATGCAGATGTTATTATAAATTAGTTAATTCCCTGCGACTCAATATTTATTTCCAAAGGTCTGAGGAATACAGAAAAAGCATTTCTGCAGTCAGCTCATGCTTTGGATGATACCCATAGAGGGCAAAGCTCTGAGAATGGACAGTTGTACTTGGAAAACACGTGTACATGTGGCACAAATAGTAATATTTATCCTTTTCTTAGAATAGCTGGAGCTGAATAAGTTTCAAGGTAGAGACCTTTCCTTGTTGTGTTCCATGGGATAGAATTTGCCAGATCCATCTCAAGAATATTTTCTCTTCCTGCATTATTCGTACTGCTGTCAAGTGCAATAGTTGACAAGCTTGGTAATACAAGAGGGATTTTCTCATTCATTATTTGGTTGAGTTTTTGTGGACAGATGACCTGAAAAAAAATGAAAATAGAGAAGAAGAATTATCTTGAAAACTTTCTTACAAAACCTTTTCTAAGCGGCTTTGACTTGGAATCTAAGGCTGTATCAGTGCAGGTAAAGGGGTGAGTGTGCAGCTGTTGAGCCTGCAGACATACTTAATTCAACTTCAACTAGTTGCCTCTGTTGCTGTGGCAGCACAGACCTGTAGGCTACCTGTCCTAGATTTTACTGCTGTCCTAGATTGTTTCTGCAGCCTGTGCTGCCAGCAGCCATGGTGTCAGTAGACAATGAGTTTTTCAGTATAAAGTTAGCTCTTATCCAGGTACACAATCCTCAGTTCTTTTGATATTGGCAGGCCTGCAACAAGTGCCAACATCACTTTGAAAATGAGAGATAACAGTGTTGCTGAGTAATCACAAAGCAGTTGTCCTTGCTGTGTAGGAAAATGAGTTGCAGATGCTTTTTTTCCCAGCTGACATTTTAGGGGAAAAAAGAAAAACACACGAGAAAGTCTAGATTTTTGCCATTGCATTAAGGCCTCCTCCAGGAGAGGTTCAAAGTGACTTCTAAGCAGAGGGTGCTTTTGCAAGAGCAACAGTGTGCTGCTTGTAAGGAGGTAAAACAGGGTTTTGTTGGTTAACTCAATATAATTGTCCTTGTTAGGGACACAAAAAAGAGTTCGGGACATTTTGCCCTAAGTGTTTTATTATGCAATGTCAGCACTGGCAAGAGAATCAAAAAGCTTAGGAAATATTCTCGTAAGACTCTCAAACACATGCAAAGTACTCACCTCTGGATTGTGTATGTCTGCCTGCAGTACAAATACTTCTGAATCTTTGCATGCATTAAGTGCTCCTGGAAAAACAGATAGCACAGGAATACTAGTAAGAATACAGAATGTTTGCTCAATTCACAGTTGTCTGGAGCTAGAATACTGTCAATGACATTTTATGGCGACAATATGTATAATCCTCCAGTATGCTGATACGTAGTGATAATGAACTGCATAGAACAACTTTGCATCTTAACACGTGTAAGTGGGTGTAGAATCTGACTCAAGTCTACCCTGTTACTCTTTCTCCAGCTTCCAATTTAAAATCCAGTTTTTGATTATGCAGGAGAAGGTGAGCATAGCCCTATATTGAGATATGTATGCTGGGCTTGCTATAACATGTTGTCCTTCAAGCATCCAAGTGGCAGGAGCACCCTGTGTTCAGTATACCAAACTATGTCTGCAACAAGGATGTGTTGGCACTTGTACCTTAGTTTTCTCACCTTGTACATCTGCAGCAGATTTACTCTGTACATTTAAACACAAAAGAATCAATTTTCAGGAATCTCCAGTAGCTTTGTCACAGTCATTTTGGACATAATATCCATCCAAACACTGTCCAGGTTTTGGAATAAATACCTTCTAACCAGTACATACAAGAAAACACTGCCCTTTGTTCCCAACCTAGCTTGTTCTTCTTGAGGCTGATACTTGTTCTCACTCACCTGTGTTTCCCAGTCTGATTACAGCTGGTGACTGGAAAAACACTATGATTTCTACAACCTCAGGTAGCAGTTGAGATGGTTTCTAGAGAAGACCAGCCAGAAAACTTCACACTATCTACTTTCTACAATTCTTAAATGATCTTGGAGTGCCAAAGGGTACTCTCCAGCACTTCAGCATGTCCAGAAAAACAATAAAGAGAAACTAGAGAAAACCTTTTCTGCTTTCGCACCACAAAGATCAAAGAATCAAGTAATGTCCTTGTATGGGAGCAAGCTTAATTTTGCAAAAACATTTGCACTCATCAGACTGTAGACTGCAGTAGTGTTTGCTACTAAAATTAAAAATTCCATTTTAAAAGTAAAAATTCCATTTAGAAGGTCTACACATTCTGCAGGAAGAATAAAGCATTTTGAATACCATGTTGCAAATCAAATTGTATATATGTTTAGGCATCAATATATTGCAACTACACTAAGTATGCTATTGAGTGTTAACTGTACTATTACATTGAGCAACTGGGTGAACTAGATTAAATCAGTTTAAGTAGCTTCTACCTCATACATCCTTTGATTTTCTTTTTGAACCAATTCTAAGACTTCAGAATTCTTAATGTGATATTCAGAATAAGTTATTTCATGTATATTAAAACAGAGATTGCTCTTAAAGGCAAAACCAAGTGTTAACACTCTTGTTAGTAGATGTGCTAGCCTTTAACAATAACTATGACTACTTATTGCAACGGGCCATTTCAAGATAAATAACTTGCTCCAAACAGTAGGTCACAATTGAATAGATACATAAGCACTGTAAAATACATGCACAGATACCTTGGGTATTTAATGTGTATCCTAAGCTTTGTGGGTGTATCGTAAGCACACAGCTTTATACAAAGCCTTACACCTTGTAAGAACATCAGTCCTGTAGTACAGGAGAAGTTATGTTGGGCAGCCACAAGATGGCAGCTGGAAGTGAAAGCTGTGTTCTAACCATGATAAAAGGCAAAGGGACATTTGAATAGACAGTGCTGTTCGTGTTACCATTTCCCTGCAGTAAGGGAAATGATTAGCACAATAAAATCGGACAAGCAATAGAGAAATACCTTCACAAAGTTTGTGTCTGCTTAGGTTCTCCCAAGATAGTACTCCACAACTGGAAACAAACAAGCAAGCAAACAAACGTTGGTTAGTTGGGAATCCATATTTATGTTCTCATCATTTCCAAGAGCGAGTTCATTGGTTTGAGAAAGGATTTTTCCATGTCTAAGTCTGTCCAAACTTCTTATCTGAGGAGATCCTTTTTCCTGCATTATCAAGCTTCAATTTTCAATCAAGTTTGATTTATTTTTTTTAATTTTTACTAAGATCAATAAGAATTACATTTCATGTTATTAACTACATTTGCTCCTGGGAACCTTCTTTTCTCCTTTCTCCATCATTTTTGTTCTCAAGTAACTTAAATAGCAGCTGAATGAGCAGGACATTACATTAGACACTGACAGGCAGATCAGTCAGTCAAAAAACTGCCAAAAGTTGGAGGCTAGGATCCATGTCCAAATAGACAGTTGCAATCTGGGGTTGTCTCATTTATTGAGGCAACTAAAAGTATATGGCAGTTCCTCCTCCTTTGTATAAATCCCTAAAGTTAAAAGTATGAGCATTTGAGTGGCTCAGTAAGTTATTCCAGCAGGTTCCACGTGACCTCCTCAGGAGGACACTGCTGAGATAGTCTCATTTCACCTGAACATGGACATTTCTTCCTGAAACAAAATCCAACAACAGTTCACACTTAGAAACCACATCAGTTGTGGTAATTAGTTTCCTAAACGTGTATGAAAGTGCTTTGGCAGCTGCTTCTTTAAACATTTAGGTCTTTATATAAATATTTATATCAGACCTTTGAGAACAGTAATCTGTTACTCACCAAATACGAGGAAATTCACATTTAGCTCACTGCTGTAATTGGCCTTATGCAGAATACTGTCCAACTGTGTTATGTAGATCTGGCATTTTTATTGTAGTATCTTTGAGCATAAGTATTTCAGCAACATTATAGAGTGTAGCAAAGACAAGGGATAACCTGCTCTTAGGAATCCCACTCACCATCATGTAAATGTCTTCTTACATGAAGGATTGCCTCCTTCATGTATTTCAGGAGGGAAGTACACTACATCCTGGCACGTCCTCTGATTGCAGTTCTGCAGGTCTGACCTCAGTTGCTGTCGCCTCTAGTTGGTTAGACCGTGGTCTGGACAGTGAGCAAAAGTACAATGCTGAAGTTGAATAGCAGGCTGTGACTGCTGCCCATTATTTATGTGGTGTTCTCTTTTGGCTTAGTTTGTCATTAGTTTTGTCACAAAAGGTAACTTCTCTTACATACCTCATGGATGAGAGAGTGGAGGGACCTGCAGCTCATCAGTCATCATCCCCATGAGTCCATGGTGCTGGAAAATCCCGAGAGAAGGCAGGAAGCATTCAGGCTTACAGCATCTGACATCTGCTATTTCCTGAAGCAGCTACTTCCACTCCCTGTAAAAAGCAGCAAAGGTGAGAGGCAGTTTAGACCAAAGGGAATTTCATCTAGAGACAGGAACACAGGCAGTGGAAATGGGAGAGAACCACATGGCTGAACACAGGCTGATACAATTCCACTAATAAAACCAGTACTGTGTCATATCCCCAGAAGCTTGTATCCTTCTGCTTTTTGTGAGATGCACGTATAAAAGGAAATTAAGATCTTCCTTACATGTCTGATGGGACATCGTCAAAACATGACATAAAACAGTCGAGCTGAATTCAGACTTGACATAACCACGCTACTTCAATGACTGTCATATTGAAGGTCAGCTGCAGTTGGATTGCATATCTGGATTCAAGTAGGCTGTATTTACAGAGAATAGCAAAGCCTCGTTTGGGTCACGAGGACAATAAGGTTTTGCTGTCCAACTTCAGGCAGTCACTTCCTTGTGCACAGGAAACACAGAGTTGTATATTCACTTGGGCATTTCTGCAGGAAGTAAACCCGGCTACAGCTTCAACCTTTTTGTTGTTTTACATTTGTTTGTAAAAATCTGATTATTTTTGTGGTATTGCTGAGTTGAAAATTCATTGGATTTCTATCGGAATTCAGTTGATTTTGACAGAGCTGGAGCTTATTGTTCTAAGTTGAGATTTCAGTTTCTGTTTCTCATACACGCCTGGGAGCTAATTACTGGAAATGAGTTACAGCCCCACTGATTTTAGCCCTTATTTTCACAAATGTAGGCATTTCCCAGCAATGCATGGTGAAAATTTTGCAGGCGAAGTAGAACACAGTTTTCCTATACCCTGAGTAACGTAAACAAGAGATCAGAATGGTAGGAGGGAGGAAAGCAGAACAGAGGCTTCAGGGAGCAAGTTTAAGTGAAATGATGCTAAATCATCATAACGTGTTAAACTCAAAACGAAGTAAGATGTTGGTTATTGTGACTGCACTTAATTACCATTTCTTTTAAGGAATCTACAAATCCTAAGTAGAAATGAGGCGGTCAGAAGGCTGGCAGGAGCACAACTACGTCTCATATTATTATTAATAAAACAAGTGGACATCTAAGTAATGAAAACAACTTGCTCAGAACTGCAAACATAGTACATAGAGGCTCATTTAATGAACATTGGGTCTAAACCATTGCTGAATTTATTTATTTCTACTTGAAATGGAATCAAGTAAAGCTGTAACATTATTTGAAACTCCTGCTAATTCATTAATTAGATAAAAAGAAAAGGTAGCAACAGCTCCTGTTGTGGATTTTAAATGCCTAATTTAACTAGTGATTTGTAAAAACAAAATGAAAACCATGTCAGTGTTTCTGTTGCTAACCACGACCCGCCCAGGAGCACTGTCCCTCTATCTGGGTGCGTGCATCAGTCTCCACAGCTGAGCTCAGTGGTTTGCTGGTGATCTCCACAAGTTTAACACCAAAAGGAGAGCTCTGTGCTTTTTCCAGGACTCTGCCAAGGTTGCTATCGTAGTTGGACTGATAACAGAGTATGGCACCGTTTAGTGGCGTTACAGATGACAGAGTCTCACTCTCACTCCCTCAGAAGTTTGGCATTTTTCCCAATAGTTCTGCTCTCCTGAGCACTTTTCCTCCTATCCTCATTTCAAAACTAATTATCAAATCACAAGATCAGCGTTTCTTAGGTAACTTTCTCTGAAGGTTTTTGTGTTCCTTTTAATACAACACCAGAAGTCTCAGACAACTTTTCCACCTTCTCCAGGCTGGGATGGACAGGAGGGAGATTACTATAAACCCATTTATTTCAGGTTTCCAATTTTAAAAGTAATTCTAAAAATTAACTCATAGTGAGGATATTTTCCTTAGGATGGGAGAAGCTCTTCTAGGTTAAGCTAATATTCACATGCTCAAGTAAAAGAAAGTGGAAGCAAATATCAACTTACGTTCATTAATGCAGGCATAAAAGGAGAACTGATGCAGTGAAGCTGCTGCAGACACCCAGCACAGCTCTGCCTTGAGCTGCAGCTGGAAGCCATGACTCAACCGCATTGTCTGTCTCTCCTTCTATTGGCTGCCAGCAAACATTTCCCGGTAGGACGCTGTAACTCCTTAGTGCCTGCAGATGTGTTTTAACGGGCTGATTTATTAGCTGCCTGTAATGAATGAGATAGATGCTATTTTCCTCACAGTGAGAACCCTGAGGGGGGGATCAGATGATGGGGACACTGCCCCCATGGGAAGGCAGCACCTCCTGGGAGAGCTCGGACTCACGGTCAGGAGAGGAGACCCAGAGAGCTTCGTGGCTTGTGGGACAAACAAGGCTTAAAGTTGCTATTTAAAAAGCCAAACCGATGGGGGGTTATGCTGTTGCTCACAGTCCGGAACAGCCGTTCCGGTCCACGTCACCTGCAGTCCTCATACAGTAGTGGGCTTACTGTGTACACAGCATCCTTCCCTCCTGTTGTCTTTCTTTTCTTCCCACGTATCTTTCCATTTGCTCCATGTGACTTTTGGATTGCGGATTATTGCCTTCAGCCATTCCTTATCCCGCTTGGGATCTTGCCATCCGTCTTCCATAAAACTCTTTTGCAGTGCATCCCATTGATGAAGGGGACCAGATATTTTTCTAACCTTAGGATCCTACCAACTGTGGCAAGTTCTGTCAACTGATGCTGTGGGAAGGGCAGCTACTTTAAGAATCCCTGGCAGCAGGAAAGCAGGCCATAGAGCTATGGTTACACTTTGAGTTTTAGAATTATGTAAACAAGCATGCAGCATAGCTTACTGTTACTTACGAGGGAGACCTCGCTGTAGCTTTCCAGTACTCAAAGGTAGCTTACAAGCAGGAGGGGGACCAACCTTTTACATGGTCTAATACTGATAGCACAAGGGGGAATGGCTTTAAACTAAAAGAGGGGAAATTGAGGTCAGCTATTAGGAAGAAGTTCTTTACTCAGCGGGCAGTGGGGCCCTGGCACAGCTGCCCAGAGGGGCTGTGGGTTCCCCGCATTTGAAGGTGCTCTAGGCCAGGTTGGATTGGGCCAATTCCACTTCTGGTTTCCGTACTGGGTGTCCCCACCCCTCACCCAACAGAAGAGCTGAACCACACTGCCGGCAGCTGGCTTGCTTGTGCATTACTGGCTGTCCCCACAGCAGCTGGTGCATGAAAAAGGGAGAGAGAAGCAGGGTTGATGTGCCAGCAGCCTGCTTCCATGTGGTGGCTGCGTGATGTGTCATCACTTTGTGTGCTCCCACCACCTCGTGGAGCTGCTGGTCCTGGGCCATGCTGGAGCCCCTTGCACCCTGGGTCAAACCATGGTTGTTAGAAGCCCCTAGAGCTCATTAGATGCCTTTAGAGCTCTCATGCCCTACTGGCTCCCCTTAGTTTTGTCCTTTCCCCTCTCCCAGTACAATCCAGTTCTGCCCAGTCTTTCATTATATAACCCAGTGGAGGAACCAAAACCAGTACAAGCTCAGTGGGGGGCCGGGGAAAGGGGAAGTGATAGCAGCACAGTGTGACAGAGGGAGGGGGGACATGGGGTAGCAGAGGAAAAGGGAAGACATGATGACAGAGAGACATGGGGATTATTGAGGGCTAGGAGGATATGGGGATCCGCAGAGGGATGGGGACATAGAAGGTTACGGGGACATGGGGGTACATGGGAACCTGAGGGACACGGGGGACACAGGAGACCATGGAAACATGAAGACATGGAGATGTGAGGAACGTGAGAGATATGAGGACATGAGGGGCATGAAGTCACAACACAGAGCATCATGGACGTGGCATAGGCACTGGGGACAGGTGCCGCTGCTGCTCCTCCAGAATGTGACAGGAATTCCCGCCACCTACGTCAGTGGTGACATGAAACGATACCACAGCTTCTTCTTTTTCACCCCAGAAAGGAGACGGCGGCTGAGGATGATGGAGACAGCGGAGGAGAAGGCACGGTGAGAGGGGGAAAAGTGGGATCCTGTGTGGCCCTGGCCCTTTCCTTGTCCCCAGTCCTGCACTGGTCCTGTCCCCAACACCCCTCCTGTCCCCAAATCCCTGCATCCTTGCCCCAGTGTTTCTCATCTTACATGGAGTTCTTGTCCCCAAATCCTCAACTCTATATGCCCAACTGGTTCTGCACTGGGCTTTGCAGGGAGAAGGGTGGCAGGAGTGCACTGGGTTATACTGGTAGTGGGGGCACTTGGTCACTGGATTATTGTAAATGGAACTGGGTTATGGTGGGCAGCGGTGGTCATGGTGGGCAGCTGGGGCTGGGGTCACTGAGTCGTCCTTGGCAGCACTGGGTTGTAGTGGTCCCTGTGCCCCAGCCCCTGACCCTCCCTGTCTCTCCCAGGCCCAGCACCAGGATGCGTCCCTCCCACTGCTGCCCACCCCGGCTGCTGCTGCTGCTGCTGCTGGTGACGGTGACACTGATGCCGGCGGTGCACCCGTATGGCTTTCGCAACTGCATTGAGGATGCCTGGGCACGTTGGCACTTCCGCTGCATCCAACGCTTCCTGGAGTCGCCGGCCCCGGCAGTGTCCGACCTGCCACCACATGCCGTCGCGCTCAATCTGTCCCACAACATAATGCGCTGCCTGCAGCCCTCTGCCTTTGCCCGCCTGCCACAGCTGCACACGCTGGACCTGGCCTACAACCATCTGGAGACCCTCTCCGCTGGTGCCTTCAGCGGGCTGGGTGTGCTGGCGGTGCTGGACCTGTCTCACAACCAGCTGACCACGCTCGCCGAAGGGGCGTTCAGCAGCTTGGGCAACCTGTCCTCGCTGCGGGTACAGCATAACCCCCTGAGAACGGTGTCACCCAGCGCCCTGCTCCCCCTTGTCAGCCTGCGCCGCCTGTCGCTGCGGGGCGGGCGGCTGGAAGGGCTGGGGGCGGTGGCAGCGGCGGTGCAGGGCTTGGCGCAGCTGGAGCTGTTGGACCTCTGTGAAAACAACCTGACTACACTGGGGCCAGGCCCAGCGCTACCCGCCTCGCTGGCCACCCTGCAGCTGTGCAACAACTCGCTGGGGGAGTTAGCGGGGGCCAGCCCGGAGATGCTGTGGCACGTGAAGATACTCGACCTCTCCTACAACAATATCTCACAGGCAGAGGCCTTCACCCCGCTGGACCTGCGCAACATCAGCCTGCTCCACCTGACGGGCAACCCCCTGGATGTCTTCCGCCTGTTGAACATCTCTGACATCCGACCTCGCAGCCTGGATTTCTCTGGGCTGGCGCTGGGGGCTAGGGGTGTGGAGAAGGTGTGCCAGAGGCTGCAGGGTCCCCAGGCCTTGCGGCGGCTACGGCTGCAACGCAGCGGGCTGAAGGCGCTGCGGTGTAACGCGCTGGGGCTGTGTCCTGTGCTGGGAGAGCTGGACCTGTCCTGGAACCGGTTGCAGCAGGTGGGCTGTGCCAGCCGGCTGCTGGGGAAGAAGCAGCAGGAGGAGCTGGAAGTGCTGACAGTGGAGCACAACCTGCTGAAGAAACTGCCGTCTTGCCTGGGTGCCCAGGTGCTGCCTCGGCTGTACAACATTTCCTTTCGCTTTAACCGCATCCTGACTGTTGGCCCCCATGCCTTCGCCTACGCCCCGGCCCTGCAGGTGTTGTGGCTCAACATTAACAGCCTGGTGTGGCTGGACAGGCAGGCGCTGCGGGGGCTGCACAACCTGACAGAGCTGCGCCTGGACAACAACCTGCTGACCGACCTGTACGGCAGCTCCTTCACCGACCTCGGCAGCCTGCGCACCCTCAACCTGCGCAACAACCGCGTCTCTGTCCTCTTCGCTGGTGTCTTCCAGGGGCTGTCCGAGCTGCAGACGCTGGATTTAGGGGGTAACAACTTGCGCCACCTGGCCGCACAGTCACTGCAGGGGCTGCCCAGACTGCACAGGCTGTACCTGGACCGCAACAGATTGCTGGAGGTGAGCAGCACTGTGTTTGCCCCAGTGCAGGCTACCCTGGGAGTGCTGGACCTGCGGGCCAACAACCTGCAGTACATCTCACAGTGGCTGCGCCAGCCGCCACCCTTCCGCTACCTGAGCAGCCTGTACGACCTGAAGCTGCAGGCTCAGCAGCCCTATGGGCTGAAGATGCTGCCTCACCGCTTCTTCCAGGGCTTGGTGAGGCTGCAGGAGCTGTCGCTGTCACAGAACATGCTGCGGGCCATCCCACCGGATGTCTTCGAGGACCTGGGCCAGCTGCGCTTCCTGACGTTGGCTGACAGCAGCAATGGGTTGCACGATTTGCCTGACGGCATCTTCAGAAACCTGAGGAACCTGCAGTTCCTGGACCTGGAGAATGTCGGGCTGCACTCGCTCACCCTGGAAGTCTTTGGCAACCTCAGCCGGCTACAGATGCTGCACTTGGCCAGGAACGAGCTGAAGACTTTCAATGACAGCGTTGCCAGCCGGCTGTCCTCCCTGCGCTACCTGGACCTGCGCAAGTGTCCGCTGAGCTGCACCTGTGACAACACGTGGCTGCAGGGCTGGCTGAACAACAGCCGTGTGCAGGTCGTCTACCCCTACAACTACACCTGCGGCTCTCAGCACAATGCCTACATCCACAGCTTTGACACGCGCGTCTGCTTCCTGGACCTGGGGCTCTATCTCTTTGCTGGGACTGCCCCGACAGTGCTGCTGCTGCTGCTGGTGCCGGTGGTGTACCACCGCGCCTACTGGAGGCTGAAGTACCACTGGTACCTCCTGCGGTGCTGGGTCAACCAGCGGTGGCGGCGGGAGGAAAAGAGCTACCTCTACGACAGCTTTGTGTCCTACAATTCGGCTGATGAAAGTTGGGTCTTGCAGCAGCTGGTGCCCGAGCTGGAGCGCGGTGCCTTCCGACTGTGCTTGCACCACCGCGACTTTCAGCCGGGCCGCAGCATCATTGACAACATCGTGGATGCTATCTACAACAGCCGGAAGACAGTGTGCGTGGTGAGCCGCAGCTACCTGCGCAGCGAGTGGTGCTCTCTGGAGGTGCAGCTGGCCAGCTACCGGCTGCTGGATGAGCGGTGTGACGTCCTGGTACTGGTGCTGCTGGAGGACGTGGGGGATGCTGAGCTGTCTGCCTACCACCGCATGCGGCGGGTGCTGCTGCGGCGCACCTACCTGCGCTGGCCTTCTGACCCCTCAGCCGAGCCGCTCTTCTGGGCACGGCTGAAGAGGGCACTGAGGTGGGGAGAGGGAGGAGAGGAGGAGGAGGAAGAAGCTTTGGGTGGAGGGACAGGAGGGACCAGGGAGGGAGACAAGCAGACGTAGTGGAGGTATCAGCTGGCTGTAGGATGGAGGAAGGTCAGCCATAGGGTGGAGGACAGCAGCTGGCCGAAATGTGAAAGAGAACCATCCATAGAGTGGAGGATGACAACGGGCCAAAGGGTGGAGGAGAACCAGCGACGGGATGGACAGCAGCTATCCATGGGGAGGGTGACAACCAGCCGTAGGACGGGGTGCGACAGCTCCCCATACAGAATGCTGCCGTTGACTGTGGGGTTGAGGAGAACCAGCCATAAGATGGAGGACAACTAACCATAGGGTGGAAGACAACCAGCTGTAGATGGGAGGAAAACTGTCTGTAAGATGGAGAACATCCAACTGCAGGGCAAAGGACGGGGGGACATAGAGAGGAGAGCAACTGGCTGCGCAGAGGAGGAGAAGCAGCCACAGGGAGAAGCACAACAGCGCTTTCCTCATCCCAAAATGCCAGGTTCCCCTCCCAGAGGACACCAAAATGGCCTTTGTCACTCCAAATACCCAGATCTGCCAATCGAGATGGCCCTACCCAGTCAAAATTCTGATGTACTGTACAATTCGATTCTGTGATTCCCCTCCAAACAGACCCAAGAAGAACCTTCCTCACCTTAGACTGTTCCCCTCCAAAAGGACCGCACACTGGCTTTTCTTGCCTCAAAATGCTTGTACTCATCCCAAAAGACCCAAAAAGTGTTTTTCTTCCCCAAAGCAGAGTTTCTGGGATCCCACAAGGCGTTGCCACCCTGGGGTGCAGCAGGCTCTGTTCTGTGCAGGGAGGGGTCTCCAATAAAGCAAGGCTCCCCTCGCTTCACTTGTCCCTCAGTACGGTCGTATGTGGGGTGAGGTGGGATTGGGATGGCATTTTATGGGGGCAGGCAGTGGCACAGTCAGATGAGGGAGCTCTGTCCCTAATTTCTTCTTGGCCATTGTGTGGGATTCTGGCTGCAAAATGGGGGGGAAACAGATTTTGAGCCAAGATTGGGCTGAGGTGGGAGAGCCCAGGAGGTCCCAAACTCCCCCAAACCCTCCCAGTATCAGCAGAACCCCCCGGGAACCCATTTCCATCCCCCTTGGAAGCCCCTAGTGTGCTCAGCCTTTCCTGCCTCCAAGGTTCCTCCAGGTCCTGCGTTCTCCCCCAGAACATGCCAGTACCCCACTATCCCCCTCCCAAAGCCCCGTTTTCCCTTCTAACACCCTGAATATCCCTGAAGACCCCTGGAATTCCCCCAGAACCACTCCAGAGTGCCCCCATTTACCCACCACTATCCTCAGAGCCCTCTACTGACAGGCCTTCTCCCCAACCAGGGCACGTATTTCCCCTCTCAGAACCTTCCCAGGACCCCGCCAGACCACCCCAGGATCCCCATTTCCCTTCCATTGCCTCCTATTACCACCCCCCTCCCCAGCATCCCCTGGTCTCCCAGTTCCCACGCAGGACCCCATCTTCCCCCTCAGATTCCAGCTCACCCCTCCAGGGATCGCCTGCCTCAACTCGGCACATGAGAAAAGCGCAGCAGATTCTTATCATCTTTATTAATACTTTTTTCCAATACAGTAAATCCTCTCTACAGCGACGGGTTAGTTAAATCTGGTTTACATATTGCCCTCTTGTGTGAGAACTGTGGCCTCGACGCCACTGTGACAAAACCAGGTTGCGCTCAGACAGGGAAAGAGGGAAATGTGTTCAATTCTGATGTGACCGGGAAAAGGGGAGAACCAATAAAATCAAAAGAACAAACCACGGAGGGAACAGAACGAACCAACACAACCCAGGTGGGAAACCGAAGGCAAGCACGGCCAGACCACCTCAAATGGAACCACACGGCACCACTTGTACGAGAGAACAAGGGGAGCAAACCCAAAGGGACCGGACAACCCCATATATATAATATGTATAGGTATTTATATATATATCATCTGGAAGGACACGCTGAGAAAATGGGTGATGGCGGTGGTATCTACAGAAAAAAAGGTCTGCTTAGCATTTAGAGTCACACCGAGAAGGAAGCACACAGCAGAATGAATGGGGGAAATGGGGACACCGGCGTGTCGGCGTTACTGGGCACGGACCGAGGTGCCGGCCTTGGGGCCAGCAGCCCTCGAGCACCCGCTGGGAGCCCCGTGACCCCGTGATGGGGTGAGGGCCTGTGGGGAAAGTGCTTGAAGGGGGCTGCACGGGACCTGCTCCAGCCCAGATGGCTGCAGCAGCTGGATCCTCAATGGGGCTCTGCAGCTGCCCCGTCCCAGGGCCACCACGAGGCCCCGAGCACCCATCACCAGAGCTGGGCTCTCCTTCGGCCCGGGTACAGGAGGAGCTGGGTGGCCAGTGGCAGGGTGACACAATGATGTGGCTGTCTGTGCCACCTGGAGCCGGGTGGGGCCTTGCAGCCTGCGTGGGGCCAAGCCTTTGATGGCCCCCTCGCTGCAGAGGTGACACATGGGGGAACCGCCCCCCAGGTGTGGAATGTTCCCCGTGTGCCATGGGGTCACCTCGCAGAACCGGCAGGCTGAGGTGGGTGTGCCCCGCGGGGCAGGGGCTTCCTGGAGTGGGGTGTTCTCATCTTATTGCTAATGGCTCTGCTGCAGTGGCAGCCACAGGATGACGGGGTGGATCCTCACGGTGTCCCCAGACCCAGCAGCCTCTGAGCCCTGGTGGCCTCAGACCAGGGCCAGCTGTCAGGGACCGGGCGAGGCAAGGGGCACATGCTGCCCCCACCTGCATTTTTGGCGGCAGGCAGCCATTGTCCTTTTTGCAACAAAAACAGGGCCAAGGCAGCACTGTGCGTGGGATGTGGGCTGGGGATGCCCACGATCCCCTTCTGCCCTGACGGCTCAGGCTGAGACCTCCGCCCCTGCCCTGGGCAGCCCCCGGGGTGCATGGCAGGGAGGGGCACAGGCAGGCTGCGATTGCTCACGATGCCCAGCGTGCACCCGGGCTGCAGGTCCTGCCTGTGCCGGGGATCCCACGCAATGCCCAGGGAATGGCCACCAGGGACGTGAATGGGAGCTGCAGCCCCAGGATGGGCACTGGGAGCTCCCCAAAATGACCACACACAGCACCCCAGCCCTGGCTTCCTTCTGGCTTGGTCACCCTTGGGAGACCAACCTACCTCTCTGCATCCTGCCGTCCTGCCCACGTCCTGCTGTCCCGCCCATGTCCCACTGTCCTGCTCCATCCCACCCCTGCTCACCCATCCCGGCCATGTCCCCCCACCATCCTCCCTCCCACGCCAGGGCCAAGGCAGTGCTGGGGAGGGCGAGGACTGAGGCAGAGCCATGTGTGACCACTGGGATGAGCTGGGACTCTGAGCCTGGAGGCGACAAGGAGCAGCTCCTCTGGTGCCCAGCGAGGGAGGGAGGCCAACAGCAAAGAAGATGAATCAACCCCAGGGGAGCGAGAGCACTGGCAGAGGTCGTCCGCGGGGCGGGTGGGTGCTGGCGGGATGCTGACGGATGGGAGATGGCTCTGGAGGAAACGGTGGTGGCGGCCGTGGGCCTCAGCACGATACCTCCATGGTGTGGTTGATCTGCCCCATGGCCTCGCTGCTCTCCGAATGGGTACAGGCACGTGGTCGGGCGCCTTCCACCGAACTGGCGCTGGTGAGCGAGGCTGTGCGGGAGCGTGCCAGGCGAGTCATGCTGGCGGACGGCACTGCGCGGGCACAGAGAGAGGGTCTGGGTGCTCGGCCAGGAGGGGCCGGGCTGACACCACCTAATGCAAGCAAAGCTGCTGGCCTGGAGCTGGTCCCACTCCCCAAGGCAGGTGGCCCCAGGCACAAGCTTGCAGCATGCAGTGCCACAACATGAGCAGCTCCGTGCTGGCAGAGGATGCGGTGCCCCAGCCAATCCCCTGGGAGGTGAGGCAGTGGGAAGCCCCAGCCACTGTGCTCCAGGGGGGTGTGAGAGGGGACGGGAGCTCCCCGGCTCCCCAGGGTGAAGGTGGCACCTTCCTCCAGCCAGGATGCACAGAGGGCACAGCTCCCGTCCCGTGGAAGAGGGCACGGCGGGCATGCTGCCTGCACGGGGAGACTTGTCTGAATGCCATTGCTCAGCCCTCAGCCCCGGCTCAGGGTGAAGGCAGCCCAACGCTGTGGGCAAAGCAGAGCGGGACAGAAGGCGCTGCCTGGGAAAGGCCAGCCCCACGCCCAGGCTGCTCCCATAGGCGCCCCGACAGCCTCGGGGCTCAGCGCCAGGACGGCACCATGCAGCGGCGGGCACGGGCCGGGCAGCGCCGAGCGGTACCTGCGCCTCCACTCAGCCTCCGATCCTTCAGGTGGGCGACTGGCGGGGCGGGAGCAGGAGGAGGGCAGCAGGGCAGAGAGAGAACGTCAGCTACACCGGGGGCTGCACGGGGCCAGAGGTCTCCTCCTGGCCCATGCGCGTGCACGCAGATCTGCATGGGTGCACACGGACCTGCACACACGCACGCGTGCATACACACGTACCCAGCTCTCACACACAGAGCCTGCACGCCCCGCACCCCAAACACGCGGATGGGCACCCTGTACTCATACAGCACTACAGACACATCCGCAGCCCTCCGTCAGGATGGGCGCACGCATGTGCCAGGCTCGTCTGGGGCACACACGCATACGCACACGCACGCCCAGGCAGCCCCGTGCCCAGCCCTGGCACTCACTGTAGCCCATGCCTTGCAGGAAGTACTTGAAGGCTTCGGTCAGCTTGCCGGGCTGCAGGGAGAGAGCAGAAGGAGCTGAGGCACAGCCCCATGCCACCACCAGCACCCCCCACCCCGGGACTCCTGTGCCCACATTAGCCCATCCCTTGCCAGAAAGGGGCAGCACCAGTCTGTGTCTCAGGGTCCAGTATAACTCAGCCGATGGAGGGCACTCACCTGTGTGACCTGGGGCAGCCCACCAGAATCTGCCATCTGCAGAGAGAAGGTCCTGGTTAGTTTCGGGAGCACCTTTTCCCCCACCCCAACCCCTGGTGCCCGCTGGCAGGATGCTGCTGCCAGGCCACCCTGCTCGCTCCAGTCCCACATGAACATGGGGCAGGGAGACAGGGACAACCTGTAATGCTGAAGCACAGGGCAACAGGGCACTGCGCAGGCAGTGGGGGCCACCCTGCTACCCCCACCACCCACTTACCTTCAGAAAGGTGGTGTTTGTGGGATCCAGCTTGGAATTACACTCCACCTGTGGGTAAGAGGGACAAGAACTAGCACCCTGGGGTACCCCATGCCTGGCAGAAGCTGCCCACAGGAACCATCTTTGGTGCCAGCACCGCGCTGGCACATCCCACCCCAGGCAGCCACGTGTGCCCATGTACCTACAAGCACGGATGCCTGCAATCACTCACCACACCCTCCTCGGCGGGAGCGTTGTCTCCCACCACCAACATCACAGGACAACTGGAAATGAGAGGAGGAAGGGGCACAGTCAGGGCTCAGGCTGGGCTCCTTGCCCTGGGCTGTGCCTGTGCAGCTCTTACCGCAGCGTCTTGGCATTGGGCACAGTGCCGGGCCGGTTGATGTCTAGATCCCTGCGGCTGGAGGAGAAGAGACAGAGCCAGTGTGAGCATATAGGCAGGCACAGAGCTGGGGTATGCCCAGAGAATGGCTCTGTGGAGCCCTGGTGTCCCAGCACACTGTGATCCCCCAGCACACAGCTCCCTGCCGGCCTGCACTAGAGGGTGACAGCAGCACCCAGCGGAGCCAAGGTCCCCACAGCACCTCGGGGCCACCCACCACCTGGCGACAATGGTGGCATTGCTGGGTGCTGCTTACCTGTTGTACATGTTGAGGAAGAGCTGGAGGTTGAACTGGTTCACCACGCTGCCGATCTGCTGCCGGTAACTCTGCACCAGCTCCGTGTTGTTCACCAGCTCCTCCTGTACCAGCAGGGACAGAAATCAGGGCCGAGGCCGCCAGGCGCCCATGCCTTGCCCGCTGTCAGCAGAGCAGCAGGATGCAGGCATGAGTGGCACCCAGCACCGGGCAGGGCTGAGCCCCAGATCAGGCAGGAGGGACGCAGGCAGGGCTTTGCCAAGCCCATCCCCAGCACCACAGCACCCAGCACATGGGAGTAGGGCACAGCCAGGCTGGGCTGCTGTGGGGACAGGCGCAGGCAGAATGCAGGGCAGGCAGCCCTTACCTGGCTGAACAGGTGGGACAGGACTGTGTCCGGCAGTGTGCTGGTGAGGCCCGAGAGCTGTGGAGGGAGCACAGGGAGTTACCATCCCGACATGGCTGGCTCCTGCCCTGGCACCACAGGGTGGAATGGGATGGGGGCCCAAGCCCCAGGAAGCCACCAGAGCTTGGAGGCATTCGGGGTGCTGCCCACCTTGGCAGCTGCCCAATCAATCCAGCCTTTGCCGTTGGGATCGATGTTCATGAGGACCAGCCCTTCTACCAGGTCGGGGAAGATGAGCTGCACCAAGCAAGAGGAGGAATGTTCAGCATGAAGAGGCAACGCACCCACCAGCAACACTGCCCACTGTGTAGGCACCACGGCCAGGCCAGGGACATCCCGAGGAGTCCTGGGGCCCAGAGGGCCAACGTGGCCCTGTCCTGGCACAGCACTGCCATCCCATCCTCTCCTGCCCTCCAGGAGCCTTCACAGCAGCACAGTGTGCCTGGGGTGCCAGCTCTGGCTCCTGCCCACATGCTGGGCTGGCAGGAGGCATGGGCAACTCAGGGCCACTCCATCCAAGCCCCAGGCTCACCGCAAACTTGGCCAGCACGTAGGCTCCTGCCCCAACACCGATCCCGATCACATACTTGAACCTGGAAAGCAGAGAGGTACACATGAGGAAACAGTGGGAAACCCCAGGGCATCCCTTCAACAAGTCCTGCAGGATGGGGCACAAAATGACATACAGGGTGCTGGCTACCCGGGACAACTGCCCCAGCTCCAAACCCTCCCGCCCCTCTGCTCCCTGCACCAGCAGAGGAGAGGCTGACTCACCCAAAGTGCTGCACCACGCTGGGTAACATGGCAGCCAGCTGGTCCATGGATGGGTACTGGTACCTGCAGCAGAGGGGGCACAGGGACGTGGCTGTGGGGCCTGTGCGGAGCTCACAGACCTGCTCACCCACCAAGCACCGTACTGACCACCCCGGGCTCTGACACAGCTCAGAGGGACCTGCAAGCAGCTGGTTGCCCTGGCAGGGACAACCCAGTGGGCACGGCAAGTCCCCAGCACAGGCACCTACCCCTGTGGGAACTGCGAGGCTCCTGCCTGCTGGCCTGGCGCATCCACGTGACACACCACAAAGTGTTTTGTGATCTCCTGCATGTCTTCGTAGTTGAAGAAGGTGTTGAAGCAAAGCTTGTCTGTCAAAGGGAGGCAGTGATCAGAGACCAAACGCCCAGCACAGGGCCTGGTGGGTGAGGGGAGCATGGAGACAGGTCGTCCGCTGTCCTGCTGCCCCTTGGCCAGGAGCTGATGTGCCACCAAAGCCCCCCCCCACCCCTCCCTCTGGGTTTCTGGCCCCCACAGCAGAGACCATGGCCACTGTTAGCAAGGGCTGTGTGTCCCTAGCAGGAATGGAGTGCATGGGGATGGACACCCAGGACTGCAGGATGAGGCTGCAGGGTCTCGCAACAGCCACACTGCTCCCATCCAGCATGGCTCAGATTATTCCCATCCAGCCTGCACTGGCTTCAGAAAGGAGCAGGGTGGCTAAAATGGGCAAAGTAGCTCCTTCATCCCAGGCACTCACGGTTGAGGCCCACATCGTGGTACGTCAGGATGGCAGGGCGGTTCCCCTTGGGCGAGCCCCGGATGACCACGTGCAGCAGCCCATAGGGCGTCTCAATGTCGTGTTCCTGGGGGAAGAGGAGAGATGGGTGACATTTGTCCTGCCCCACGCACCCCTCCTGCCCCAGCAGCCCTCCCAGGAGTCGTGCATGTGTGTGGCCACAGGCCTCAGCATGGCCAGCATCCCAGAAATGCCTTCCCCATGGGAACCATCTGTGGGTAAGCAAGCACCTGCCAGGCAGCCCCATGGAGATGTCTCCTGGGGTACAGGGCATGCAGCCCCACAGCTTTGGGCAGAAATGAGACTCGAGCTCCAGGCAGCCCTGCGTCCAGGCCAGCAGCAGAGGGCAGGGCATTGCATATAAATGCTCCCAGCCTCCATCAGCTCCCCCCAGGGTGGAGTTTTCCCAAGCTGGATGCAGCTACTGAATATTTAATAGCAGCCTGTGGATGGTTCCTCTGCAGACTCTCCGTGACTTCTCATGGGATCCACATGCCAACTCCACCTTGGCCTTCACCATTGACACGAGCAGATTTCACCCACGTGGTAGGCTCAGAATCCCCAGACTTGGCAGCAGCAATGAGCAAAGTCTGTCCAAACACAGACCAACCTCTTCCCGAAGCACAGGAGGCTGCCCAGGAGCCAGCACCTGGTAAAGGTGCAGCCATGCCCCAGAAAGAGAGTATGATAAATACAGAGCATCCGGGATGGCACAGGGGAGCTAAAATGGGACAGGAAGACCACAGGAAGGGATGGAGAATTTGGGATGGGATGGGAAGATTTAGGATTGGATAGGTGTACAGGATGGGATGGGATGGGATTTAGGATGGAATAGGTGTATCATGGTATGGGACCACAGGATAGGATGAAGGGATAGAGGTTTCAGATGGAATGAGATGGGGTGGGATGGTTTAAGATGAAGTGAGAGAATTGGGGATGATTGAAGAGGGCTTGGGATGGGAATGATCACGGAATGGGGCAGGTGGAGAACAGGACAGGACTGAAGGTCTCAGAGGGCCAGAGACCATGACAGTTTTGGCGACAAGATGAGAGATAACAGTGTGACCCACTTGGCCTGGATTCATTTACGCCTGGGGCAAATAGGCAGGAGTCAGATCCCAAATATCACCCTGGGAAATGCCACATCCTGAGCTCAAAATGAGAGCTAAAATAACCACAGAACTCCATGGTCTGAAACAGCCATGCCCCATACAGGGACCAGGAATGCCTTGTGCCTCAGTTCCCCTGGCTGGAAGGGCAGTGCTTGCCAGGGAGAGGAAGGGAGTGAAGGCAGCTCCTTCCTAACCACCCTCTGACCCTCACGTCAGCCTTGCTAAGGAGGAGGGAGCAGGAAGAACCTCATTTCCAGGCATCGTTTCAGGACACAAGTGCCCTCCAGCCCCTACTCACTGCCACCAGAGCTTCTCCCCGTGAGGGGGTTCCAAGCCCGCTGTCCCAGGCCCACAAGGTCACACCGGTGTAGCTTCATCCTCATGCCCCAGCCCTGACAGCTGCAGACAAGCCCCACGGACGGGACGATGCAAGGGGAACGGCCCCTCCACAGCCACGTGGGCTCCCACAGGCCACGCGCCACCAAGGACTGTGAAGGACGCGGGCCTCGGGCAGGAAGAGCAGCCTGAGGACGGATGCTCCTTGCCGTGGTGCCTCCCTATGCCATGAGCTGCTGCCCCCAGGGGCTCACAGCACCAGAGGGCGGCTCAAGGGCTCCTCAGAGCTGATGCTGAGCTCCCCAAGGACACCCTGACCCAGCTCTCAGCCACAGCCATCGCTCCGCTCCCATGGCTCACGGCACCCATCCCTTCCCTCTCACCCACCTCCGCAGATTCCTCCACCATGACAGATGGGGAAACTGAGGCAGCAGAATGGCCTGGCCCAAGGTCACCGAGCAGGAGGGGTCCACACAGCCCAATCCTGGGCACAGGGCTCCCTCCTTCCCACCAACACGGCCCCCCTCACAGCCCTGACAGCTCACTCTGTGATCCCAGCCCCAAATCACAAACCCGAGCTGGTAGCTTCTTCCCTAGCGCTGTGACCTCCACCCAGCAGGCCACGCACATCCCTGCCTGCTGCGGCACTGCCGGGTGCCACAGCCCTGCCCTCTGCTGCAGATGCGTCCGCACTCACTCAGCGGAGAGGCTCGTGATGGAGGGGATGAAGCTAACAGGAGGGGGGTCACCGACAACCCGTGGCTGCAGCGAGGTGGCGTGGGGTCTGCAGCACCCATAGGTGCCTGGCAGAACCCAGATCTGTGCATGGCTCAGCATCCGCAGGGTTCCCACTCGCCTGTCGCAGCGCTCCCACCTGCCCACCCTCCACACCAGCCTGTTGCCATCACTGCAGAGGCTGCAAAACATCCCAGGGATCACTCCCAAATGGACAGTCCCTGGTCCTCCATCCCCTCCGCTCCCCCCCCCAGCCCTGGGTGGGGTGCAGCAGGGCCCCCTCTACCCGCAGTCATCCCAGCACAGCTGCAGCCACAGCTCAGCTCGTCCCGGTGCGGCAGCTCCGCCAGGCCCGAGGAGGACGTGCTCAAGGACAATGCGGCCCCGAATCCCGCGCCGCATCAGGGATGCGGTGGTGGCGTGGCTGCACGAAGGAAGGGCTCCCCAGCGGGAGCTGCGCCCACCCCACCACCTGCCCAGCGCACACCGAGCCCCGCTCGGTGCAGTGGTTCATCCTGAGCCAATGGGGCAGGAAGTGGGGCAAAACCTGCCGGGAAGGGTGGTACCTACCCCATCCCAGCACTCCGGCATGGTGAGGACCGTGCGGGCGAGGATGTGCGCTCAGGGAGGGCCGGGCACGGGGTCCCAGCGCAGGGCACGGCGCTGCAGCGGGCTGGGGTGAAGCAGAGCTCTGCGCTGGCTCAGCCCCTCGCCTCGATTTATAACGGAGCCCCAGCCCTGCGCTAAGCCCTCCCTCTCCCTTCCCCCTCAGCCGACGTGCAGCCCCAGCAGGTTTGGCCTCCATTGCAGGCGAGCGCTGCGATGCAGCCAGCACTCAGCCATTGGCTGCCACGCAAATTATTCATGCTCCAATTGGCCCCAAATACCCTTGTTTATGAAGAAAAACGCCTGGCGCCGCGCAGTACCCGCTCCATCTTCCCTCCTTCAGCGGATCAAACAGGCACAGGCACCCAGATGGGGCTATGCTGACACCCTCTGTGATACGCAGCATCCTCAAGGCAGAGCTCAGCACCCCTCACCTGCACCCAGATGTGCGCACACATGGCTCAGTGCAAACACGCAGAGTCATGCTCGAGCCTGCAGCCATCCAGGCTGGAGTCTGCGGCAATGCACACGCACAGTGAAGCACTCATGCACCCACGAACACACACAGCAGGTGATCTGGGTACGCACATGACCGCGCACATATATGCACGCAGAACCTTGTGCACATGCGTGGACACACATGAATGTTGCCCCAGTACGCCATCATCTCACCTGGGAGCACAGTCTGTGCCCAAGGTGGGAATGTGCACATCGGAAACAAGAAATACACACAGTGTGGCTGTTGCCACAGAGCAGGTTACGTGACATGCTGGCATGGACACAAATCCCCCCACCCCTGCCTGGCGCAGGATGCTAGCACAACCCTAATTTAGCCCAAACCTGGACATCGCCAGTGGCAGGTGAATAAGCCAGGAGGAACAGCCCAGCAGCCCTGGTTGGTCAGACCTCCTCCCTGGGCCATGCAGCAAGAGCATGCATGTCTCACCACCTGCCCACTGGTCTCACCCAGCAATGGTTTCTCACCACCATGGCCCTGTGCCATTCCCTGCACCTTCAACCCAACCCTACTGGCTGATAATCACGGATAGAAGCGGGCCTGCAGCACCCAGCACCTGCCTCGCCAGGCAGAATAGCCACCTTCCGTTGCTGGGCCAAGACAGCATCCAGTGGGGACACTCCTGCCTCACTGGCGCAGCACAGCCCTGTTGCCCTGCCTCACAGAGGCCTCTGGTGCCCACAAGCATCCCTGCCCCATCCCCACCCCAGCACTTCGCCACATCTTCCTCCACGCCCTGACACGCATCGCAGCAGTGGGCCAGTGTCTCTGAGCAAGTTCCCAGGCCTTGAGCACCTCCTGCCATCACCAGCATGCACGCAGCTTCCCCATGAATCCTCAGCTTCACCACCAGGTAGGGGAGGAACGGGTGGGAGAAAGGGCAGACGGACAGGCAGCAGGACAGCCTTCATCCTGCCTTGAACAAGCCAGGCTAGCTCAGAAACTTTGCTCTGCGCTGTTCTGTCCTGCAGGGAACTCCACCCCAACCCCCTAGAGATGCACCTCTGCTAGTGAACAACTACATGAGAGGGGGAAGCCCGGGTCCTAGGTGATTTCTGGCACAGGAGCAAAGCTGTTCACAGGTGTAGGTGCCATTTTGCCAGCTGAAGACATGTAAGCCTATGGCCCCAATGGGATTCATCCCAGGATACTGAAAGAGCTGGCTGATGTTATGGCGAGACTCCTCCCCAGTTATTCTTCAGTGGTCAGACAGGCACACACTGTGAGGGGTGAACCACTGGCTGCTAGGTCAGGCTCCAAGAGCTGTGGTAAGTGGGGTTCCATCAGTCTGCAGCCACGAGCAGCAAGCACAGCAGGCTTGCACCCAGCCAGCACTGCAAGAAGCACAGCGGGGCTGTGGTGAGGCCTGTACAGAGAGCACTGGCCCAAGGACACCTATCACAGGGATTTCAGGGGCTGTGACAGCTGCCATGCCATGGGCACATCTGTGGACGCCCACACAGGGCTCCAGCAGCACAGCATCAGCAACACCACCTCCTTCTCCCTCCTCACCCTTGCTTTGGTGACAACAGACTGTTCCTACTGGCTCTGCAAACCACACCACACCTCCCTGCATCCTGACTAAAGTCTTAGCTGTGCCCCTCCTCACACATGGGTGATGGAGGCTGAGTCCTAAAAGCCTGGGCACTGCGTCTGCCAAAACAGGGACCGAGGCTCCTGCCCCTCTGGCAGGGTGAGTGAAATCAGCTTTAGTTGCTCCCCAGAGGCACTGGGGGTTCACCATCAGAGCTGGAATGGCGCAGCCAGCACTGCCAAGCCTCAGGTCACCGATGTGCCCTGTGAAGCACCCTCCAGGGACTCAGGAGAGGACACGCTGTGCTCCAGCCTCCCTGCTGCTGGCAGAGGGACAGGCAACAAGCCGGCGACCAGCAGCCCAAATCCCAGTCCCTATGTACCGACACCCCATTTGCCATCGGGGGAGCATGGCACAGGCTGAGCCCAAGACAGAAGTGGGGGCTGAAACACGAGCTGGGACCAGGCACAAGCAGAGCCAGCAGGGACTCATGGCCACAGCCTCCTGCTGCCTGGCAGCCCCAGGGCCAGGCTGCTCCAGGAGAGCTGGGCAGGACAGGGGGCAGCGCCCTGCCTCCCAAAAAAAGAAAGACACTTTCACCCACCCTTATGTAACTGGGGAGCTGGCATCACCCAGGGAACCATTGCCATGGCAATGGCAGAGGGGCTGGAAAAACAGCTCGGCTTTTAGAAGAAAACACCAGTTCTAAAAAGGTTTTGTCCCCGGCCCGTCGCCAAGTGCCCACCAGCCACATCCGACGGCCAGCACCGAGTGCTGCAGCAGGCAGCAGGCCAGCATCCCCAGGGGCTCTCTGGGCAGACCCAGACCCACCGCTGTGGGCCCCTTCCCACAGCACAGGCACCGAGCAGCTGCCGCCTGCCCCAAGCTCTGGGGCAAGAGACAACTTCTCTTCCCCAACAGCCAGTCCTACCTTCCAGTCTGTGTCCGCAGCAGAGAGGAACACCTCCGAGTTCTCCTGGGGGATAAGAAGAGCCATTAGGGACTGAGGGCTGGAGCACACCAGTGTCCAGGTCCTGGCAGCCAACACATGGGGTCAGAGCCAGAGCTGTCCCCCAACTCACCAGCTCAGCATCCTGGCCCCGCAGCAGTGGCTTCTCCTCAGTGAAGCGCAGCTCATGCAGCCCCGCCATGGTCATCTCCTGCAGCAGCAGCCCTGTCCGAGGGGAGGGAGACATCAGTGCCCTGCTGGGTCCTGCCTCTGGTGTCCCTCAGCTCTCCCTGAGCCTTTTCACCCAGAAAGCCAAATCAGCTCCCATCCACTTGGCCAACAGGGCCCGGTGCGCTGGCTTGGCCAGGGGCTGCAGCAAACTTTGCTTTGAGGCCGAGGAATGGAACTGAGGGCTGGCAGCACCTGGAGGAGCTCAGCTCCTACCCAGCTCCAGTTCTCCCAGTTAAGGACTCAGGCAGACTGGGAGAGCAGCGTGTCTGTCAGTGCTGGTCACCCTGCAAGTACACAGCCCGAGGCGACTATGGTCCGATTTCCACTGCAGCTTCCAGCATTGGCCAGAGAGACGGGTCAATGTTTCAGCTGCGTGTAGGCTGTGGGCAGAAAGGGTGGGAGCAAGAGAGACCTCCCTGCAGAGCCAGACCAAGGTGTAACATTTCTCAGCCACGGTGGGAGGCAGAGGGATGCTCTGAGCAGCAGGAACAGCTCTGGCAGGGAGCAGAGAGACCACCCGAAGCTGGTATGGCAATGATGGGAGGAAGCCAAGCCCAGAGCCTTGACCCCCACAGCCCTCCCCTCACCTGCAGAGCAGGTGCTGGCCAGCTGGCAGCTCAGCTCCAGGGCTTGCAGGGATGGTCTTCACTGCAGCTGTGGGGCTGTGCGCTGCTGAGCCGGGCACCAAGACTTTGTACAGCCCAGTGCCAGCATTGCCAAAATATACCCCCAAATATCAGCCCAGCTCAGAAAGTAAAGGGGAGTGAGAGGCCGCACAGTCGCTGGCTGCACACAGGCAGTGACAGAGACAGGGGAATGGGGACAGGGACAGTGCAGGTTGCCCTGTGCATGCGCAGGGTGGGTGCCCAGCAGGTCCCACTGCCACCCGTTCCCCAGCACCAAGCCTCCAGCCATGTTCCTGCTGCTTCCTGCACAATCTCTCCATGGAGCCCAGTGAGGACGGGGGCTGTGCCAGCACCAAGCAGAAGCAGACCCCACTCCACCAGCAGCCTCAGTCAGGCTGGAGGTGCTGAAATGCAGAACTAGAGGAGCACCGCAGGGTATGCTCACCCCCTTCCCCAGCCACGCAGAACACAGAGCTGATTGTAAGCTTCCCTCCAGAGCTGTTTTCAGCTGAAAAACCAAGCGGGCTCTGCCACCTGGCTGCTCTCTGCAGAAACCACACTTTGCTCCGCTCTTTGGGAGCAGTCCAACAAACCAGAGAGGTTTCGAAGCAGAAGCGCCAGCGCAGAGCCTCCCAGAGTCCTGCAGCCCCAGTCCCACACTGGCTCCAGCCCTGTGCCCCATCTCAAGGGAGGGAGGGTTAAAAAGTGGGGGGAAATCGGCCTCACCGGGAGCCAGGTCTGGAAGAGAGCAGGAGAGTCGTGCACTGACCGCACCGACTGCTGCGTGGCCGCGGTCCTAGGGCGGCTGGGGACAGCACTTAGCGCACGGTCGGTGCCTTCGTTAATTAAAGCCTCTGGCTGATAATCAGAGGGAGGGAGGCTGAGTGATGAGGAGCAGCCCCGTGATCTCGGTGCGTGGCGGGGGGAACGCCGGCCCATGGGGGACAGGGCAGAACCCCGCACCAACCAGCATCCTCAGTGCAGAAGGACGGACATCGGGAGCGGTTCTGGGCTCGGGAGCGGGAGAGTTGCTAAGGGCTGGCCCTGGGGACCTCTGTGACAGGGAGCCCCATGGGTGCCACAGCCCCACAGCAGGATCACAGCCATACCGTGGCTTCCTGGGGATGTCCCAGTGGTGCCAGAGGGCAGCCCCAGGCTGTGATCCCAGCCAGCGGCAGTGTAGGGACCCTTCAAGTCCTGCCCAGCTCCAAGCTGCCCAGGATGTGATGCTGGGGAGATGCCAGCAGGGCTGGCAATGAGCGCTTTTCCCTCCAGCTCTTCCCAATACTCCCCAGCAGCATCCATCCCTGGGTGTTCCCACTCTGCCTTCCCCACGTGGTGCCACCACATCCCGGGCAGAGCTGGGACACGTCTTCTCCCTAATCCCAAACCGGTCCCAAAACAGAGCACGGCACCGTCCACCTGCACAGCCGAGCAGGAGCTGTGGGCCAGGAGCACAGTGCGCTGCTTCTCCCCTGAAGGCACTGCTGCCTAGGACACACTCTTCACACACCACCAGGGGCAATTTAAGCGAGCCCTTTCCATTTCCCTCTTTTCAATGGATCAGACACGTGCCCAGGAACCACCCACCCTGGGCTCTCACAGCATACCGGCATGAACCCTTGCAAACAGCCTTCCCCCTGCAACTTCCAGGGGTGAGCCGGGAAGAGGGATGCAGACGGCCGCTGCGGCTCTGCCCTGCGGGGCCCTGGCACCGCGTGTGGAGATGCAGATGGAGGCAGCCCCGCTGGCTCTGCCTTCCCTGGGAACCTGCAGCCCAGCGTTCGCTGCTTAAAGGAGAACCAGCGTATGACAAGGAAATGCATTACTGCTAACCGTTACACTTATCATCCCCGTGAGGCCGCAGGAAGGGTTTAACAGCGGTGACCAGAAGGCAGGGGACCCGCAGGGACCTCCCCGCTGCCCGCCGTGCGCTGCCCAGCGTGGCGGTGGCACTCCGGGGTGCTGGCACGGCTCCTCGGGGCGAAGGGAGCAGCGTGCGGCAGACGGGGGCGGGGGGCGAAACCAAAGGGACGGGGCTGCTGGAAAACCTCCCAGAGCACAGAGTGGGCCCCCTCCCACGCCGCCGGCGCAGGACAAACCCCCCAAAGCCGGGCCGAGGCTCACTGGGGAAGCTGGCAGCGGGGCTGCTGGCCCCGAGGGTGAAGCGAGGGTGATGCTCCGGCAGCCCCGCAGGAGGACCTCCGCAGCCCTCCTACCTCCCCAGCCCACCCGGGGCCACGAGAGCCCAGAGCCCGAGGGCACGGCCGGGGGCTGCGGCAGCCGGGAACGGAGCCACCGCGAAGCTCGGCCCCAGCCCGAGGGACGCGGCAGCGCGACCCGCGGCCCCGCCGTGCCCCCCGGGCTCGGGTACCTGTGAGCAGCTCGATCTTGTGCCGGAGAACCTTCATGCCGGGCCGGCGGCCCCGGCGCGGGGAGCGAGCGGAGCCGGAGCGGAGCGGAGCGAAGCGGAGAGGAGAGCGCAGGGCGGCGCAGGGGCGAGGCGGCACGGCCCCGGGGAGCGGATCCTCCCCTCGGCGGGGCCGGAGAGGAGGGACGGGGCCGCGGACGGGGCCGGGAGCGGGGCCGGGCGGACGATGGGAACAGGGGAGGGGGGAACGAAAGGGCGACTGTGGAGCTGCGGAGGGCGCTGTGCGAGAAAGGGAGCGGGGTGCAGGGATGGGAGATGTGGGAGACCTCCGGGTGCAGGGCTGTGCTCGAGGGGTACCCAGGAAAGGGGACGTGACGGCTGAGCAGTGTGGGGGTCCCCACGATGGTCAAGGGGCTCAGGAGGTCCTGCGATAAGGGAGACCTGGGCAACGGGTGTCCTCACAGCATGGCCAAGGAGTTGGGGGCAGGGAGTGGGGATGGTGATAGACATGGGGTCTGAGGGGTCACCAAGGAGATGACACGACGGCTGGGATGGAGATGGCCCTCATACACCTACAAGGAGCTGTGGGGTGGCGGGTGTTGACAGAGGGTCACCCACCACCCTTGCGACAGTGCCCAGCTCTGTGGAGGAGCCCAAAGGCTCCCAAGGCAGCAAGATATGAAGCAATGCCGTATTTGCACTGGGCACACCAGTCCTGCCACTGCTCCTTCCAGTGTATTTCTTCGGCATTGCTTTAATTCATTTTCCTACAGCTGGGGAGGCTCAGGTGGGAAGACTTGAGCATCCTGCAGGCTGCTCCTTGGGGCCAGGACTCCATCACTCACTGCTCCCTGATGGACTTCTTCAGCTTAGCTGAGGCCTAGGGTCTCCTAAACCACACAGGACGCTGCACGAGGGTTGGGATTTTGGTGCTGAGATCTGGGAGACAACCCCTGCCCTGGAGGTCCTGGGAACCAGCAGGATGAAGGCCTCAGCTGCCTCTGGAAGAGGAATTTTTAGGGGTTCCCAAAACCATCAGCTGGAGAGGGTAGATCCAGAGCCTTGCTAGCACACTCTCATGCAATGACCAAAGTTTTCTCCCAGTCTTAAACTCCAGGACTGCAGCGGGTGCGCTCACAGCACTCCTGTACAGCCCGGTCACAAGCGTGGCTCATCCTACAGCGGGGCTGGGGCACGTGTCTGTTCCATCCCCGGTACATCTGTTCTGACAGCTTGTCCCAGGCTTGTTGGATGGCAACCAGCTTCCAGCTGACTTCAGCCTCTCCTGTTGAGTCACCAATAGCTCTGCATGCCAGGCTGCGTCCACCTTGTCACCTCAGTGGGCTGTCGGGGAGCACGGGGGCTGTTCAGCCAGGAGCCGGCTCCTCGCCCCCTGGGCTCCTCCCTGCCTTCAGGGCTGCCTCTTACACCACAGCAAAGGGTTCTCTTGGAACTGGGCAGGGCTATGATGGGGCCAGATCCTCGTGATATTGTGCGAATGTAAACCTCTTCTAACTGCCAGGGATTCCTACAGGAATAAATGATCTCCCCACCAGGAATTTATCCTCTCTGCACAAAGTTCAACTTGACCAAATAACAGCTTTTAGACGCTACCTCGCCAAAGGAGCGTGGCCATATGGCTGGAATAATTGCACAATTAATCAGGTATGGAGAGAGCATAGGCTTTCCATGCGCTGAGCTGGAGGCAGCAGCGTAACCCTATGCAGGGGGCTTGGAACCTGCATGCACGTGGCGCGCTCTGCACCCTCAATTGCATGTTTAAAGGGAGTTTTACAGCATGGATTTTTCCACATTTCTCTCTGCAGGTCAATGTGGCATTTTCCACATGGCTTTCCATGCGCTTTTATCTCAGCCATGTGACAGTAAGGCAATCACAGCAAGGTCTGGCTGTGGAGGTGGCATCAGGGAGGTCACAGCCATGGACAAGGACTCTTGGAGGGTCAGGGATGCAGCGTGCAGACTTGTGCCGTTTCCTGATGTTTGCTCATTTCCTGGTTGGCACCAAGGAGCTGGGGAGCCCTTTGCCCAGAGATGTTGCTGCGGGTGATGATGCTGAAGCTGGGCTGCAGCTGTTTGAGAAACATCCCATCCTCAAACCAAAGGGTTGTGCCCCGTGGCAGAGCATGGGGCAGGTGGATGGGGAGCAGGGGGCTGGGGTGGCACAGCCCAGGCTGCCGTGGGGCAGATGTGACGGCTGCGCACAGTCCGGGCAGGGGATGGGCACGCTCAATGAGGCTTTATCGAGCAGGAATTAGGTGCTGCCCCCAGGCACATGCAGTCCGGTGATGATGTGCAGAGGAGTCAGAACTAAATTTAGCCCCAGTTGCGCATGAGTGTGATGTTTTTTATTGTCGCCCTTAAATCACAATGTTGTTCGGAGTGCGTGGCTGCTGGTCCTGCCTTGCTCTGCCCTGGATCTGTGACGGGCTATTTTGGTCAAGGTGTTCAAAAAGGGGAGAAACAAGGAGAACTAGCGATGGGTGAGATGTGTGAAAAGGGCCCGTTTCCTAAAACACTCTTGGAAACTGGCAATGCACAGGGCACCCAGATCTCTGGAACCCTTAGAAAGCTGCGGGCACACGCTCAGCCCACGGTCACACTCGGCCACGCTCCCCAAGCTCGTGGCAGTGCTGGCAGGCCTCCAGCCGTGGCCGCCTCCTGCCCTTGCAGCACAGGGCTCGCAGTAATTTTCCATCCTGGCTGCAAGCTCTGCCTCAGCCCAAGGGCCCCAACGAGTTGTTCTCACACATCTCTCTAATAGGGCCGGGCCCCATTCAAGTTTCTCTTTTCATTCACTCGCAGCCCCTCTGCTGTGGCAAAACAGAAGGATTTTGACCAAAAACCAGACCGACAACCAGCCCAGTGAGCTGCCAGACAGGATTCCCACAGGTCAGCTGCACCCAGTGGTGACGGCACCCAGGGCAAAGCCAGGAGCATGGAAGCCCTGGGGACTTTGCTGTCAGCTCAGTTCCGAGGCTGCAGGGGCTCAGTAGGACCAGGTGTTACCTCCATGTCTGCAGCAGGAGCTGTGTCCAACAGTCTCCATCTCAAGGCCTCGGACTGCCTCTAGAAACACCAGAACCTTGTTCAGGATGGGCAGAAACCACAGCCCTTGCCTGTCTCGCCTGGGTTTGGCATGCACAGGGGCAGGTGCCACTTCCCAGGCAGGGAGGTAGCAGCCCCCGCTCAAAGCCAAGCCAGGCTTTAAATAAATACCTGTCAGCAAAGCAGAGCAGAGCTGTTCAGAAAGCAACTGTGTGCATACAGATGTGCTTAACAAGCTGATAGGCGTGAGACAGAGCAGACTGCAAGGTGTCTCCTTGGAGCCTAGAGACTGGCACGCTCTCATAGGCATTAATAAGTGTTTCCAATTGCACAGCGCTTACTACAACAGAGCAACAATGCCCACTTTAACCTTCCCCCAGAGAGTGGGATAATGCCATTCCCAAGGCTCCAGGGTGCTGTGATGGCTTAAGGTGGCGATGCGGTGGGAAGGTTTGATTGTTCCCCAAGATTCCATAGTTGCCTTATTGCCACTGGTGGTGTCTGGGGACACAGGGGCAGGCATGGGCAGGTAGTACCCTCTCTGCTGGCTGCTTGGGGGCATCACAGTTCTGGGCAGGGTCTGTTCTGCAGAAGGGCACTGCGCTCCTGCCGGCACCAGGGAGCATCACTAGCAAAGACCAAGGGGTGCTGAGGGCACCAGGTCTGGAAACACATATTGCTTTCCCAGGGGGATGCAGTGAGGCAGGGCAGCATGCAGAAGGGCTGCCAGCCCAGCTAGCCCTTGCCTGGGCAGGAGAGGGCACCCAGAGGGGTTCGGCCAGTCTCTGCACCCCCTGCTCCTTACTTGGCCTGAGAGCTTTCACAGAGCAGCCGCACACCCAGCTCCCCCTGCCGGCACCCCGCCAGCTCTGCCCCTGACCTTCTCCTTGACCTGCAGCTGATCGATGCCTCTCGCTCAGAGGGATCCATTGGTCCTAATGATTTCGTCCTGCTCCTCACTAATGAACTCTCATGTCGTGCTGCATTTGGGCCATGGACCCGGCAGATGCTGAGGAGGGAGGCAGAGGGACAGAACGTTAGTTTGGGAGCTTTTCAGCCAAAGCACACCACTGCATCCTCCTGATCCTCCACTGCACACCTCCCTCCCCACTCCTGCCCCTTTGAGCCCTGTTCTTTAGAGAAGCCAAGGTGAAGCCACCCGGTGCCATGGGACATCCCCCTGCAGGGTGCTGCATGGCATGACCAGCACCATTCCCAGAGCTGCTGCCCTGCTGTGCCCATGTCCTGGCCAGGCAGAAAGGGAGGCCTGGCACTGACCTTTGCTGGGAATCCAGTCACACGCACCCCATCAATAATGAACTGCATGATAACAAAATGAGCTGTCACAGCCAATTAACACGCTGGGCTTAATCAGCTTGTGAGTTTTCAGGGGGTAGGCGGGGGGCAGGCTCCAGCCAGAGGGGCCGGGTGAGGGGTCTGGCAGGTGGCAGCCACTCCTTGCTGGCTCCCTTGGCCAAAGGAGCCCGGCCAAGGGCCAGGACTGTGGGAGGGCAGAGCTGTGCACAGCAGCAAGCAGGAGGACGATGCAGTGATTTCCTTTTCTCTGTGTCATCCTGCCCTGCTGACTCAAAGCTCCGGGTGCAGAGAGCTTCCCTCTGATGCTGCTGGTGCAGATGTGGAGCATTCCCCTCTCTGCCTGTGTCAGCCAGGCAGCTACAGCTGTGTTTGTGCACCTGAGCCCAAACTGAATTGCAAAAATCACAGCTCAGGCTCCAGGCAGTGCTTGGTAAAATGATGGTAATATACCCAGACGGTCTGAGGCAAACCTGGAGCCTCTGCAATTCAAACAGGTATTAATGACTCCCCCAGAGTGTCTACAGTCCGGCTGTGGGCTTTGAAGACAAATGTCTGAGAGTTGTTTTGTTGGTGCCTTTATTTCTCTATCTGCTTCACTGTTTGTTCCCATCTGCATTGCTGCCAACCTTCCCATAGCCACAGGATTATGCCCTTGGGTGGTTATCACCCCACTCCCATTTTGCTCCAATGGACGAGAAGAAAAGCCATGCTGCATCTTCAGCGCTTGCCAATCTCTTGGTCTGAAGTCAGGGAAAACTTTGCCTATTTGTTCAGGCCAGACCTCCTGTTTGTGCATGCTTGCAAGCCATTTTTGTAGCAATTGTGCATCTGCTTTAACTAGCGAGCACCCAAGCGCCCTCGAAGGACCCCCAGAGCTGCTGGAGACAGGCACAGCCTTGTGAGCCACACCAGCTGTGAGCACAGGTTGGGCTTGTACAACGTCCATTTGCCTTTTACCACTTTTGTTGTTTTAATCACAGCATCACAGCCGAGATGGAACAGCATCGCCATGACTCTCAGGAGGCAACTCCTTCACCAAGCCCTGCTCAGCCCGGGTGCTGCCCACATCTCAGCAGCATACCAGCATCTAAAGGACAAGTGATTTCTTCCCTGCAACACAAGAGATTTCTGCCTTGCCACAAGGCAGGAAAACCTGGATAAAGTATGTTTCCTCTGACTGTAGGAGAACCCTGTGAAGAGCTGGAACCGTATGGCTTCAGAGAGCCTAACAAAAGGCAAAAGACCACAGTGTGTCCTGCCAATCAGATAGAAAGATTACGGAGGCTGGTGGCACTGCTTGGCAGTCCGCCATCAGAAATAACTCTTCAAAAATAGAAGCACGCTAATCTCAGGAACCTTCTAGTATTGTCAATCACATGAATGAAGTGTTTTGTAAACCGGAACAAATGCCTCGGCTTTTTGGGGGCTGTGCTACCCCTTGTAATTTTCCACCCAGCAGAGGAGTGGTCTGGCTGCTGCAGCACGCTGCTCTCATGCACAGTGCCATGGTGCAGCAGCAGGGTCGGCCTGGCTCCCAGGAAGCTTGGCACCTGTGCTGGGAATCTGACAGCCCTCGGTGCCAGGGAAGGGGATCCCAGGACTGATTTCCTCTATGAAGCAAAACCAGACAATGGAAAGTGCTTGGGGAAGGTAGGAGTTCATGGTCTTCTGCTTCCCCCTCAACATAGGCCTTCTCCCAACCTCCCTCTGGGCTGTTTTTCACTCCCTGCCTCCTCCTCCTCTCCTTTACCTCCTCACACATCTCCAAGTCTCTTCACATCAGGCTTTGGTCACAGAATAAGCATGCCACCGTGCACAGACTGGAACTAGCTACACCATCTGTTACACTCAAATACAACGGTAAATGGGAGGTCCCCTACAAACTGCCCTGCCTCCAGGTACGGCCTGCTCCACCTCCTGTCTCCTGCCCAAACGCACCCGAAGGACCGCTGAGCTTCCACCACTGGCCTCCTGTGAGGTTGGTTGCCTTCCCGTGCCCACTGCTCTCACAGCCAGGTGCTTCCAGGGCTGCTGTGCCTGGCAACTTCTTTACAGCAGCTTTTCTTGCTCCCTGGCAGCCAGCAGAGCTCCCTCCAACAAGCTGTAAGGCGAGGAGGTGGATGCAACTTCTCTTGTTCCCCCATCCCTGGTTGTCCCAGATTCATGGGGATATAGTACAGAAATGTAAACAGCCACAGAGCCCAGCTCCCTCCAGCACTGCAAGGGACACCAGGATGGCAGAGTCCACCCCCAGCAGATGGACTTTGGAGTCTGAACGGCATGTGCTGGTGGGGAAGGACGAGGCAGGCAGAAAACACACAACTGTCTGTCTGGTCTTTTCCCTTCTTGATCTCTGTGAACCACAGCTTTCAAATATGCACACACTCATCCTAACCCCACTTCTAAGGCTGCCTCAGGCTAAGAACGACGTAAGAAGCACTTTGTGAAAGAGAAGGCAGAAGCCAGGGCTCTCACTCCTGCTACCTGCTTCCCCTGGCCCTCCATTACGTCCCCCAGGCACTGACTGCTCCAGCACGAGGCCAGTCCTGCATCTGCTCGGGCACTACTCAGTACAGCTCCACTGGACTCAGATGGCACAGCCAAGTGTTTGTCCACCTCTTCCTCTGTGTGCAACTCTTGGCAGCTTTCTCTCACTCCCTTCCTTATGCAGCAATCAGCAATGCTTCATTTTCAGCACCTGTGCCAGCTACAACACGTACAGTCTCACCCGACTAGAGTTTTCACCCCGCAGGTGCAACAAGAAGTCTCTCAGCCATCTAGTTTGGTCTCAAAGGCACAAGAACATCAATAGGGTTCTCACCACCTTCGACACAAGCAGTTTTGGTAGGGCTCACACAAAAATAACACCTTCAGCTCGATTCCTCCTCTCCCGGTTGCTGACCAGCAGAGCACACACCAGCCCTCCCAGGCCATGGTCGTGCAGTCACAGCAGCAGGAGATGCAGCACACAGCAAGCCCACAGGTGGTCTGAGAACAGAGACACTTTCAGCTGCCCAGCTTCTTTCACAAGCAGGATCTGTCCGGCCCAGACTTGAATCCCTCTAGCCGGTCAGCATGAAACAAAGTGAAGCATGCTTTATCAACTGGAGAGCAGCTCCCAAAGCCAGACTTAGAAGCAAACCCATCAGAAATAAGTTTCAAATGTGTGTGGCCTTCCTTCATTCCCTATGCAGTGTGACACGATGAAACCACAGTAGCTGTTATCCTTCCATCGGTTTCTGTGTGAAGTCCCACTAACGATTCAGCTCAGCATTTAGTGCTCAGACTGCCGTCAGCTCTAGTAAAAGTACTTCTGAGTTGGCAGTATCAGGCAAATGGAGCAGAAATGCAGGCTCAGCTATCCACGCTTGGCCGCTCTCCGGCTGGGCCAACTGGCTGTTTGGGTGGGGGAGAAAGACGTAGAGTGAGAAAAGTGCTTCTCCATATTTAATCAGATATGTGGCAGTCCTGATGAAGCTTAGCAGCAAGGCTTTAATAGGATGGATCAAGGAAGCCAGCATGATTTCTGAGAAGGGGAATCTTTTAGCTCTGTCAAGCACTCATCAAGTAACCAGCTGAGCTCTGGTAGATGCAGCAGAGCTGCGAAGGCCTGGCAACGTATTTGCTGTAGCAAAGTACGTCGTTGCTTCCAACCTAGAGTACAAAATCATTTAATCATCATAAAAAGAAATTGAGGTACAGAACTGCTCTGAGCTGCCTGCTGCCAGGCAGAAGCAGTGCTAGACAGAGAGCTGGATTTTTAAACAAAACCTCAATCTCCTGAGCCGTGTGATGTGCTACCAGACAATGTGTTTTTATAAAAAGCACATCTGGGTACAGAAGCAGTTCTATGTAAAGAAAGCATACACCACTGTCCCTCTGCTGGATTACATCACACCTCTATTCAGCAGTTGGGTCAATTAACATTTTGAATGAAAGTTTTCTAACAGCCGGTCACCAAAAAATGGCTCGAAGATCACTGATTGTGCTAAATCACGGCCCGAAGCAGTGATTGAGCTCCTGGTGGGAAGGCAGGGCCAACCCAAGGGAGCTCAGGTGTATGCAATGTACCTGAGTGATGGAAGGGGTGGAGCCAGGAACCATCCCTTCCCAGACCTCATTTAAGGGCTGGCAGTGCAGGCAAAGGTATCTTGCTGGAGATCCCTGCCTACTGGAGGTATTCCAAGGGTAAGTGGATTCTTCTGTTTCTGTGTCCATGGCTGCCACATTTGAGCATATCCTCATCTGCCGCAGCATAGGACTTTGCTACTACACTGTCATTTCTGTGCATTCCATTGTGTTACAGTGATCAAAATGAGAAAGACTTGTGCTCTTTAACTCAGCTAGATACCATTGTTTCTCTGATACAAGTAGTATGTGGTTAAAGTATGCCAGTTCTCAAAATATTCTTCAGTGCTGCTGCTGGTCTGAGTGACTGTGCCTATAGCTGGCAGAGTGATCAACAGCTTCTGTCTGCTGACCAAAAATAAACCAAGGCCTGAGGATGAAATGAGATATCATTTATGGCAAAGGAAGTCAAGAGAGTGAAGTGAGCCTTTTGTGAAAAGACAGTTTAGAGGGGTAAAAGTTTGTGCATGGATGACTGCAAAGCTCTTCATGTTTAATTGGGCCTCAAACACCCACAGCTGCCTCACCTACTTGAAGGAGTACATGGAGCAAAGTAAGGAGCCTAGCGTGCTAGAAGTTCAAATGAAATTTAGGTGAGGAAAGCTTTCAGTTTCACTAACCATTCTGACAGCTCACTGCTGGGAAGTTCAAGCGATTCTGTCTTCTGCTGCATTGGTTTATGCACAGCTCCCTCATATCACACGCCACAGCCTGGCACTGGAACAGAGCACCCAGGGAGGCTGCCCAACAGAAGCAGCTTTTCAGGAGCTAGTCAGACAAATGCTGCCATGACCCATGCCACGGTCACACAGGACCAGCTCTCACCTTTGGGGAAGGATTGTACCAAGCCAGCCTGTGGGTTTCTTAGAAAACACATCGTTAGAACCCAAAGAAACATTCTTGTGTGAATACATAACTAACTAGCATCCTAAATTTCACTTTTTTGTAATGAGAAACATCATAGTGATTCTGTATATGTCTATGAACTGCTTCCTCATAAACATCAGTAGTCCTGTGGCTTAGAAGATGAGGGATGTGGGGAGCAATGACACTTAAAAAGTTCTTTTCATACCTCTTTGGTACAGTTCTGTAATGTTATTCTATCCATTGTGCCATTCTGTTAATACAGAAGTTCAAATTCCTTTGACACAGCTTGCTGCTGTGCAATCATAAAGGACAGTCTGTGTTCCTAAAAATTACAGAGCACTCTTTTGTCAGCTATCCTAAAGGCTTAACAGCAGCAGTGGGTGTCTGCAGTAGCAACAAAGTACTTCCAAATAGAATAAAGCGTTCCAGCCAGAAATTAAAAAAAAAAAAGCGAATATCAGGTTTGCTTACCAAATACAGTAATTAAAAACTGCAGGATCAGACTTTTTAAGGGTATTGGTGCTTTTTACTAAGCGCTCAGGGTTACTGGAAGTGACATATCTATTGCCAGCCAGTGACATTAAGGACTACTTCAATCTCCTGACTCTGAAACTGGCTGCACAAAACACTGGTGAGCGTACACCATCTGCTTGGGTTTTGTACCCAGCAGTGACGATGAGAAATGTTCTTACAAACATAGGAAAATGAGTTTAGAGAGTCATCAAATCTAATCTAGAAAGTGAGGGGAGAATGATTTTGGTTATAAACCAACTAGATCTCAAAGCCACCATCTTAAAATAACCTTTCCAAATCTAAAACGTTTTTATCGCAGATGGAGTTAAAGGCACTTCCCTTGCAGCTGAACCACTGAAGGTAGCTTTGACATATGACTTGCACTCTATGCTTTAGCACTTGGAGCAGCAGGGTATGAACAGGAACAGCCAACTCCCACCTGTTGGCTGTTGCACTGCTGAAAAGGTAACAGAGAATCATCTCCCTTCTAAAACCAGCCTGTTTTGTGAAAATGTGGACTTAAAAAATCAATAGCTTGCTTCAGGTTGGAAGTGTTTCTGCCACCACTTCAGCAAAGTGCTACTACCCAGGTGGGGTAAGTCAGACAGCTGACTACACCTGACTGCAGGAAAACGGTTCCTGACCACGTCACCAAAAAGAGAACAGGAATGGGATGACCAGGACTGCATTGTCCTCCGCAGCCGTGACTTTGCAGAGATCTGCACTCTCTATGACTAATTTCTCCGTTGCTGGACAGCTAACAACAGACACTTGACATTGAAAAACTTCCCCTTAAAAATATTTATTCAGTATAAAAATCCAGAAATAGAAAATACACAAATGTTACAAGAAAATGCCTAGGCTACTATGTGCAGTGGCATTTGATCCTGTACATACTCAAAACACTTTGTAAGGCACAATTTCCAGTTTGTCTCCCCAGCAGGTGCTGAAGCCAGCACCCTGCCCCCTCTCACAACCTGCAGGGCAGAGCTCCTTGGCCCAAGGAATGACCATGCACCATTTGCACTGCAAGTCTCCAGTCAGAAGAATCTGATGTCCAGATGCAGCTGCAAAGCCAGAAATGACTCCTACAAAAATTGGTGCATCAAATCGTGAAGGTCTTATGTCAGAACTGCTGTTGTCTCCTAGAGACTCCCAGAGCAGGAAGGACATGCATGCAGCATGATAACCACTGGGCAGTTTAACAAGAACCAGCTTCAGTAGCTCCTACTGGCAGTGATGACATTTACTAGGATCATTTTACAGATGAATCAGAAGGAAGGAAACTCATTTCATTTGCTCTGTCCCTCCACTAGTAATTGAACATAGCAAGCAGAAGTCTTTCTCATGGGGGAAAAAAGGTGATGCAGAGGTTGATAATGGAGGATGATTTCCATTAAAGCATCTGCTTTTAATCCAGCCCAGACTAACTTTCGTTGCCCCTGTAAAATGAGTGGAAGAGCTCAACATCCACTGCAAAGACACATCTGCCACAAAAGGCACTCACAGCAGATGGGAACATCCTCTGCCACTCATGGCACTGATCCTACAAGGGCCTGAAGGGAAAGAGAAGACCAGGCAGCTCCTCAGACCTGTGCAGCCACTTCCCTTGCTGCACAGGTGGAGAAGTATTCTTCTCTGAGCTACTAACACTGCATGCAAAAACCAGCAAGGAAAAGGATCCCTGCCTCATGGAGAGCATCTGCTATACTTAAATGCACAAGGAAGGGGAAAAGCTCAGTGTGGTTTGTAGCATTTTTTTTTTTTCCCACATCACTGGGGCTCTCCAAAGAATGGAAAAGCTGGAAATAGATGTTCCCAAGAGGCTGGTATGGGAAGGATGGACTACAAACAATTAAACTCTTTTTCCAAACAGATCAGGTACTGTAAATATCAATTTGGAAGATTAAGAATGATAAATATCAATTACCCTTTTAGAAAATCTTCTCATATCCTTTCAGTCACTTAGCAAGCACTGTAACCACACATCTTCAGGAGTGGTGTGAGTAAGCTGTAAGGCTATTCAGCAATGGGATGCAATCTATTTTTTATATACTTGCCATCTGCCTTTAAAATTTGCACAAGACTAATCCAAAGATGTCAGAGAGAAGAACTCCCATTAATGGGCAGGGAGTCTGTCTTTTCCCAAAGCTGATTCATCTTTCTGTCCTGTGACTATTAATCTCTGTGTCCCCCGCTGCAGCTACCTGTTCTTCAGGCTTTTAACCATCCATTTCTGTAAATTTTCTTTTCCCGTAATTCTGGACCAGACTGGAAACTGTGATTTGTGAAGCCTGTCCCTTTTCCCAGCACTGGAAGTCATTCAGCCCCTTCTGGCCAGCTTGAAATAAGGCTCGCTCTAACTCATCCAGCCGAGCCACTAGACTTGACGTGTCTTCATTGTAGGCATTCTGAGAGGAGTCCATGATACGACGGAAACGGCTAATAAATGTCTAAAGAAGATAAGCAGAATTATTGACACATAAAGCAGAGGCTGCTTCAGCTTGAATACTAGAGGCCTTTCAAAACATAGGACATGGAGGCTGTACCCATTTGCTCACAGCTGGTGCAGGGTCTGCCAGCTGCTGGCAAGGCTGCTTGCTGTACACAGCACCTATTAATCCTGGGTACAAAGACAAACCACTTCCTGCCTGAGCTTCGGGGTTGAATATCTGATATACAGGAGAGGAAACATGCACGGAATTAGATTTGGCTGCTCTCTAATGACAGGCTTGAGCAGACCAGAGAGTGTAACAGTTAGCATCTACTCCATCTCACTTAACAAGGGGAATGAATCTCGTGCCACAGCAGCTGCTCTAGGAACAGACAAGCTGCAGCTTGTGAATGGACCAGAAGATACGCCATCAATGAGAAACATTCAGCATGCTGAAGTAACACTTAGTCCCCTCAGACCCGCAGAAAATAACAAAATCAAATATACAACTAAAAAATAACATTAAAAAAAATAACATATTGAAAGGTTTTACACTCCCCTCATTTGCTTTCAACAAGTTACATTTTGCATGCTTTGACATTTCTGTCAACTAGTGATGTGTGCTGAAGTGGTGCTCTTGCTAAGACACGTCAGCAGAAAGAAGAAAAGTGTGGTCACTTCCTTGATACAGAAAGCAAGCCTTCAGTGGACCACTCCAAGAAAGGAGTAATATTTGATAATTTCATTAATGAGCTTAATTAATGGAATAGTAATTATGTTTATTAGGTTAGCAAACAACATGCAGGAATAGGAGGAGGGATGACAGCAGACGCATCAGGGAACAGAACAATAATTCACAAGTAATCCTGACAAACTAGAAATACGGTCTGAAAACAAGAGGATGTAATTTAGCTGGTACCACTGCAAGGTTCAACATTAAGGCAGAAATAATGAACTACAAAAATGCAGGATGAAGAATGATGGTCTGTGTACACAGGCTGTACCACCTCACTGTGGACTGCAAACCAAACGTGTCAATGTCATGCTAACAAGAAAAATAGAAAATTCACAAAGGAATCTTTCTGTTTCCAAGGGCACAAGGCAGGTCCTAAGCAGGAAGATGTGTGCTGTTCAAGACACTGCCTGTCAAAGCAGACAGAACCGAACTGGAAAAATACCAGCAGCGATCAGAGGTTAGGAAGCATGACACACAGTGAGGTACCAAATGAATTGGGACCATTTATCTCAGAGTAAAGAAAACCAGTGTTCAAATACATAATAGCCTGCTGCAGGAAGGAAGAGAATAATCTGTTCTCAGCATTTACTTTGTGTGAAACAAACAGAACAGAGCTTGTATTGCTGTGAAACAGATTTTGTTTAAACCTAAGCTAGGATGGTGGAGCACTGGAACAGCTGCACAGGACAATATGAAGTCTCATCACTAGAGAGCTTTAAAAACAGGTTAGAAAAACAAAAATAAGATAGGGAAAATCAATTCTGCCATGCATTAGGTGGACGGATTAAATACAATTGCATCCCCTTTAGTTCTGTTTTACAGGATTTTCTGAAAAATCACATTTACAGTGTGGAAACTCCAAGCTAAAATCCCAATCCTGGATGCACACTTGAGGCTTGCACTGAGATTAACAGGCTGCACCGTTCCCCAAAAGGGTCATACCATTTGATCTAGAAATCCTTAATCCATTCAAAAGTCATTTGAATTGGAATAAGGTATTTTTTCTGGAGACTGCTGGGCAGCTGGGAACAAGAAAATATACAAACAGAAAGACAAACTTCAGGCCTCAACTCTAATACTTGCCTGCAGGATAGTCTGAGCTATCTCAGGGTTCTCTGGGTTGTCAAAGTTCAGGAGCTGCGAACCGAATCCATAGTAGTATGGTCCCATTTTATGCAAATCAACCACATTGGCATCAGCACTGAACACCGTCCTCCAGGCCTCCTTGTAGATCTTGGGCAGCTCCACAGAGATCAGCCTCCTCTTGCTGTCATGCAGCCCCTTGGCCAGCCACATCGGGATCTCCAGCTTTGAGCCCTGCACAAAGACAGAAAGGCAAAGGTTGTCCTCAGGAAAACACACGCGGACCAATCCCAGAGGCTGACAGGAAATTTTAATATTGAAGATCTGGTATTATGAAGGGTCAGTTTTGTGCTCAGAACAACCAAAAGCCTAAAGAGAGCAGACCTGGGTTAGGTATAAGGAAGAAACCTTTTACAGTGAGGGTGGTGAGGCACTGGAACAGGCTGCCCAGAGAAGTGGTGGCTGCCCCGTCGCTGGAGACTTTCAAGGCCAGGCTGGAGCAGGCCCTGGGCAACCTGATCTAGCTGTGGTGTCCCTGTTCATTGCAGGGGAGTTGGACTACACGCCCTTTAAAGGTCCCTTCCAACTCTAAGGATACTATGACTCTAGAACTGAGATATAAACCAGACCCTATTTAGAGGCGCTAATTATTACTGCAGGACTCCGAGTCTTTGCGTCGACCCCAAAAACAGAGGCAAACGGACTTGCTCACGCGTAACCCCCTCACAACATCGCTCCTGGAAACTGCGGCTCTCCGCTCCCCGCAGCCCCCGGGCCGCGCCTCGCGCTCCCAGCATGCCCCGCGGCACCGCCCCGCTGCCCGCCCTGCGCCGCCCCGCGCGGTGCCTGTCGGGAGTTGTAGTTCCCGCCGCCCGTCACCTCAGGGATGGAGTCTCCCGAGCCGGCGCCGGTCCCTTGGCCCAGCGCGAAGGCCAGGCGGGGCAGGCTGCTCTCGGCGCGGCCAGGCAGCTTCTCCTGCGACATGAGGATGTCGTCCAGCGATAAGAAGTTCTCCTCGGGGCCCAACCCGGGGCCTACGGGGAAATATGCCTCCGCCATGCTCAGGAAGGGCGGCGCGCAGCGCCTCCCGCTCAGCCGCCAGCAGGCAGCGCCGCGCATGCGCGCAAGGAACGCCCGCCCACGGCGGAGGCGGGAACGGGGGCTGAGGGGCGGGCGGCGGCGTTGGCGCTCAACGGCTGTTGTCAGTCATAACCGTTGAAAAACAGTCACGTTAGTGCCAGTTTATTAAATCTTGTACAACTGCATTTTTCACTGAGAGAAATAAAGCACAAGGGTGCAGGTCAGGACGTCAATGCGACCTATTCCTGTCATGTACCAGGCAGCATATGCTGCAGAAACATTCTGTGACAAATAGATTTTCCCATCTCAGCACGTTTTCCAGATGAGTTAACAAAGCGATTTCCAAAAGCTCTTTCAAAATGATAATTCAGTAAAAAACATTCCCATCTTAATCAGGTTTAGGGGGCAAATCCCCACATTGGAATACAAACGTTTGCGCCATGAGCAAGGAGCAATGTAAATGGAAATACAAAAGTTTGCTCTATGGGCAAGGAGTGCTCTTTTTGTAGGGTGCAGAAGTGTGCAAAAAGAAGAAAATCCATTTCTCCACATCCCCACGTGCCTCAGGTCATGGTGTGTGATGGGGAAGTGAGGCACAAAGACCTGAGGACCTGAGGCACGCGGAGGGCAACCTCACTGTTCCTTGCAGAGACTTCTTGTGTCCATTGTACTGCACAGCTTGGCCTATTTAACATTGCAGACAGTCTACTGGTGCTGCCCCCCTGCCTAACGTAAATAGCATTAAATACACAAAGCTAGACAGCTGAAAAAGCTGCAGGAACATGGATGGGAGCACTGGGGGAAGGCTGAGACGTCTTCTGTCCGACATGACACCACAGCCGGGGCCAATAGCCTGCATCCCTCTTTCTGACACTGCCCATGTCATTCCTTTCCCTCCTGGCACTTCCACTCTCAGGAACAGATTTGTGTTTCCTAATCAGTTGGCTTGCCTGTGGCAGAGAATTCTTATTTGTAAGTAATGTCATACTGGATTTGTGATACAAGCTTTTGCAATCCCTTTGTTGTGCAAATGCAGGCAAATAACTGAAGTAAGACAACTGGCTTCAGTAGGATTATCCATAAAAGAGTTAAGTGCTATGTCATATGCATAAATATCGCCCTCAGGAGCAGATTCTGCAATCAAGGACAACTCGAGTTTTGAAGAAGGAAGAGCTTCAGCAGCACTAGTCACTAAAGAAATGAAGGAGAAAACCAGTTTCCTGTTCAGTTCAAATGTGAGAGGTTTAGCAACAGTATTAGCAATATAGCATACTCACATTTACATCTCAAAGTATCTTTCCCAAATTGGAGGAGGATTGTGTCACATGTTGCAGGTAGGAGAGCAGCTGCAGGAGGAAGGAATTGAGGGTAACCAAGCATCCATCCTATGGGAAAACAAAAATAGCACTTCTGGCTTCCAGCTTCTAGCCAGCATCTCTCAGGAGGAAGGCAGCAATGTCAGCAGGGTCTCTGGCCAGCTTGTAAAATTAATTTCAAAATCTCTTAAGTACATTCTAAAAAAGGAACATTGAAGAGGGAAGATAAACTGCATGCTATAATTGGTATTGCAAACAACATTTTTAACAATCAAAGGGAGCATAGAAGCAGTTCTAGAACTTGCCAGTGTTTTTTTTTTTCCCAGTGTCACTCACTGCATTAATTCCTGTTATCATGTGGAAGTAGATTCAGCAATTTCCAAGGAATTCTTGCCTGTTGTATAGTTTTGCTAGTAGGTGAAAAGCCACAATTAGACAAGTAGCAGGCATTTCATGAACATTCACTGCTTTAGGCAATGCCACATTGCTCAAACTTTTTATAATTTAGATGGGATCTTGCATTTGGAGTCCCCTAGGTGGCAATTTACTATTGGTTTTGGGTAGAAATGTGGAAAAATGGTAATTGCGATACCTGCCTTCAGCAGGTAAGAAATGAAGGAAGTTGCTAATCACAGCACAGGACTGTAGATCTGCAGTCAGTTCCAAACGGATGAGATCTCTGACACTTCTGATGTCTTGAGGTGGCTGTGATGATGTAAGTAGAACACTCGTGATGTGGATGAAAGAGAAATGCTGTGTTTGTTCTTCACAAACAGGGAAAAGGAAGGGAGACCCTTTCCTACCTGAAACATACTCAAGCAGCTGAACAAAGCAATGAGCCCTTCCCACAGTCTGAAATATTAAATGTCAGCAGTTTCCTTTTTGCTACATCTCACAGTTCCCAGTAAATGCCATAGGGACACAATGGGAACAGTGCTCTTCCAGTTAAGTTGCATACACTCCAACACCATTCAACAAAAGGATACTCAACGCCCAGAGACAGAAAACGTATAATCTAATGACTCAATCTTTGTGCACAGAAAAAAAAAAAAAACTGTTTTGCAGAAATTACATGAAAACTGGAAAGTGATGATTTGTTTGAAAGGAATACAGGAGGAAGGGAAGGGAGTTGCTATATGAGCCTCACATTCTGTAGGAGATAATGGTGGAATTTTTATTGATCTGGAGAGTTTGCTTAAGTAAGTGAGTTACTGGAAAAAAAAAAATGCAGCATTATTTATGTCTTGAAATCTGGAATAAGAGCTTGAATTCTGAATTGCAGGGGGAGCACATTTGTGTCAACTCACTCTGTGTGTAAGCAGTAAGATACCCAAACAGGAATCATATCCATTTTTTTTTCACTGCCTGTCATTTGAGAGAGAGAGAGTTAGCTGCTGTGAGTGAGAAGAAACCAGCAGGTGAGCTGACAGCAGCGTTCCTGAGTGCTGAGAGGATGCCTGTGAGTCCACAGCTAACCAGGGTGGGAGGTGTGGGAGCTTGTCAAGTGTTTGGGCCGAGTTTGCGATGTTAAGCCTTGGAGTCAGAGGATTTGCCCAGAGAGGCTGTGTATGCCCCATCCCTGGAGGTGTTCAAGGCCAGGTTGGATGGGGCCCTGGGCAGCCTGGCCTAGTATTAGATGTGGAGGTTGGCAGGCCTGCCTGTGGCAGGGGAGTTGGAGTTTGATGATCCTTGAGGTCCCTTCCAACACAAGGCATTCGATGATTCTATGATTAAGAGGATGATGCTGTTCATTCTGAACATTTGGAAGAAGTCTAGTGACTCTGGGTGTGGGGGAATGAGATGAGTCAAGACAAGCAGCTTGTGTCATCTAAGAAAATCCTGCCATGGTGTATCCTCAAATCTGGCTGCTTTGCTCTTAAGCATGAACTACTCTTTGACACCATGAAGTCCATCCTAGTTTTCATGAAACACCCCTGTAGCTGGCCAGTGATATAGCTCATTGCCAGTAGGTCAACAGCGTGCAAGCTTCATCAGCTAAATATCCAAGGATGTTGTAATCAAAGCAACAAAATCCTGAGCGAAATTTTAAAAGTGAATACATTTTTGTGGGCTGTACTCAGTACCAGGTTTTATCACACAAACCCAGATGTGGATTTTTGGCAGAATTTTAATCTCCTCTAGGAGAGCCTGCATATCTATTGATTTTCTCATTTTCTTATAATCCTGTATTTGCCAGCAGAGCTAGTAACATAGCAGGAGAGCACTTTCAGTGGGGAAAGTTTGGCAAACCCAGAGTAATCTCATTGAGATAAATTATGGTTTTAGACCTTATTTTCATAATACAGGGTTTAAAAATCTATCTTCTCACAGTCGAGTTCAGGGCCAAATACCTTCATGGCATAACTATAAATCTGCTAAGGAATGTGCAATTCTATCTGGTGTTTTTTTTGTTGTTGACAGTGTATTGTAATATTACAATATTACAATATTACAGTAAACAGTCCTTAGAAAGAATGAAATCTTTTCTGATTGGTGCTCCTGTGCAAATGCTTTTCTTATCTTTTGGCTGATGATTTCTATCCTGGAGCCTCCAAATGCTTTTCGTGAATGCTTTAAGTAATGCGTTTCATGCATTTTAGCTTTTTCCATGTGTTCTCTCCGAGACTTGCATGCAGTAGCAAGTTGTTTCTCTGCTTCATTTTTCACTGCCCACACTTCTTGGAGATTCTTGGAAGTTCTTTACTCTGAGGGCAGTGAGGATCTTGCATAGCTGCCCAGAGCAGTTGTGGATGCCCCCATCCCTCGAGGTGCTCAGGGCCGTGTTGGAGCAGCCTGATCTGTGGGAGTTGTCCCTGCCTATGGCAGAGGGTTGGAACTTGGTGAGCTGTAAGGTTCCTTCCAACCAAGCTCATTCTGTGATTCTGTGATTCTTGCTGCTCTACGCAGTTCCTTGTCCCTTTTCAACAAGGGATGCTAAAGTGGAGATGGTTAGCATATCTGAAGCGTTAGTTATGTGTGAGTCAAGCCCTGATGATGAAGATCTAATACAGTGACCTAAAATGTCACTGTAAATGACAAATTTTCCCCTGCATTCAATTTCCTTACTAACAATTAGTGGAGGAAATAATGACATGATCACAGTTTGCTGTCTGCCCAGACCAAAATAGCTGTTTCTTGCAAAGCCAATTAGGAATGACACACTTAAAAACATTGCATTTAAATTATAATTTAAGTTTTTGAGTTGATGTATAGTGGAAACCAATCCTCCTGAAATGTCAGAGAGATGGTATTGATTCCTTTCCCTAATTTGGTAAGTGGGTCTGAATATTCCAAATTCAGCAAAAAAAAAGGCTGAAGAGTCACTCCTGGACTACAGAGGCAACTCTACATGAGCAGTTTAAAAGTGCAGATTCACATGGATTTATAGCATGTTAGTCGTAAGGCTGAGTTACCCTTGAACACTTTACTAACACTATCTGTGTCCTCTGCAGGTTCATGGCTGTGACAGCATAGGCTTGATCTGCAGACCCTGAACTTGATTCCACTGATATTATCGCCTGCTGTGAAGGTTTGTAGAATGAAAGATGTAACTCCAGGTGAGAGATTGGTTTGGACTGTGTTGCATTGCCTTACCATCAGCCCAGCAGTGCAATGGCATGATGTCCTGGAGCTGATGTAATAACTGTAGATCAAGAGCTGCAGAATTAGAATGTGCTATCTTTAATACTAAAAATGAGAAAGCATTTTAAAGTACACCGGGCAGACTTGCTAAATTATTCTTGTGTAGATTACGCAGCATACAGAGCATAGGGGGTCAATTCTTTGAAGGCATCCTGTTTTCCTGCACTAGGTGTGATATTCCCTGGCCCTTGTGTATGTGTGTAGCTCCCATCAGGGAAAATGGTAATGAATTTGCATACTAAGGAGAAAATAAATCCCGATTCCCCTTCAGTAATGTATAATGTCAACAAAAGTCTTTGATGAATGCAGACTCTTCTTAATTAGATGCTTGGGTAGGAGATTATTAATCCATTTATCTCAGATTCTAATTTTACCATGAATCGCTTGCTGTTTATGCCTAAGTTTATGATCATATTTATCTTCCTAGAACCTTTAAAGAGTCATACTCATAAATGAATATTTCTTGAAAGCTGAATTATTGTATTCTTATTTTTATTCCCTTCCTCAGCGTGCATGTATGTAAATATTTTGAAATCCTCACTATTAGCCAAGAGTATATCCTGCAACATAACAATTTCACAACTGCAGCTATTTGCCATTTCCCCAGTAGTGACATCTGGCCTTTAAAATACATGGATTTCTGCACCAGTGGGGGGGAACCTCAGTGACAGTCAAAGGAAGCTGACTGTTGTAGCAAAAGCTGGTCTTTATGGACCAGAGTAAAGGAGTGGGCATGGCTTGGGGGCTTGCCAGATTTCAACTGCACATTAAAACTAAAAGCTTAGGTTGCAATACTAATGTACAAATATTAATGACCTCACCGACCTAAAAATCATTCCTAGGAGATTCAGAGCAAGCCAGTCAATTTGCTGAAAGTGCATGTAGTTGCCTGGATGACATACGTTTGCCTGGATACAGCTGAGGATTCACTTGAAAATATCCTCAGGCAGATGCTTTCTTCCTTTGAACACTGAGTTGGCCTACTTGGCAGCTCATGGTCTATACTGCAACAGCTCCATCTGCCGAAAAGACTCATAAATCACTGGGACTTCAGAAAGTAACAGCCAATTATATTCCTCCTATCATCTATGCTATTAGTAGCCCTCTAGGTTTCTATGTCTAGGGCAGGCTATGTAAGAACAGACTAAGCAGGCAATGCTGCAGTTCTTTTGTGTGTATGCACTGACACAAGAGAAGGAGAGAGAGCAACAGACATAGATGACATTCAGTAAAGTGAAATAAATTATAGTGAATGAAGTCACTTGATTGAACTGACCCTGTTTTAGATGGGCTGCCATACAGGACTTCCTGTGTGCAGGCAAAGATGGGTGCAGTGGCACTATCTGGACTGTGCAGTGATATCTGAGAATGGAGAAACTTACTTGAGTGTTGTGGTTTTTTTTCTACTATATCTTATGCTTTTAACTATCTATACTAACTACCATTAAAAAAAAAAAAAAACTAAAAAACCAACAAACAACTGACAGTTCCTGTTTAAATACCATGGTGGATGATAGCTCTTCTGGCACCTGTGGGCTCCTAGGTTGCTTTTCAATGGCATTACTGATGCCCCAACTGACAGCTTCTCCCATTTATGGGCTGACTTTCCTCTCCAGTGCAGAGCCTGTTTGTTGTTAAGGTCCTGGCCTCTCACTGCTGAAAGAATTCAGACTGAGGTGAGGCTGACTCTGCTCATCCTTACACTTCTAGGAGCACCCTTCATGGCAGACACTGTATCTGTGTTGATGTGTGGCTGGGCTCAGATTAGTCCCAAGTATTTATCAATTCAAAAGATACTGGCACAGCTGAGTGTCATTGCATCTCATTTTAGACAAGAGTCTAATTTGTACATGTCTGTTTTGGTAGCATCTGACAGGCTCTATAAGCAAAGGTTTCTGTTATCTGATATGCAAACACAGAGGAGTTTCTTGCGCCGTCTGCACTGGAAGGCTAAAGCCTCCTGCTTCAATTTTTTTTTCCCTCCTTTCTCTTAGCTGAAGAACTGCTGACCATGTTGATGTGTCTCACCACTCTGCTGCCAGATGAATCGAAGCCACAGGGAGGGGAGCCCCAGGTCAATCAGAGGAGCTGCAGGACAAGGTCATTAGCCCCAGCATCCTCCTGCTGGCATGCATGGCAGCAGGCATTGAAAGGATGATATATGTACGTGTGTGCTGAGCTCAGAACTGCTCCTGGTTCTGCCATGGATGCAGTTTGTGACTTGGAGAAAATCAGCCCTCTGTTTTTTCAGTTTTCTTATCAGTTGAGAGAGCCCCTGGGCCATGTAGATATCTCTTGCCTCATCAAGACTGGAAAGATTCATTAACTTGAACATTTCAAGGCTTGAACTGCCATCAGGGACAGACCCTGCTCACTGCATCAAAGAGGGGTTTTACAGTTGATAAAAACAGTAGTGAATTGCCATCTAGGGAACTCCAAATGCAAGAAACTCCAACAGTTTTGACAGAATTCCCATCTAAACCACAACAAGTTTTAGCAACATGGCACTATTCCTTAAAACAAGAAACGTTCATGAAATGCTTGCTACTTGTCTAACTGTAACTTTTGAGAATTTCTTGGAAATTGCTGAATCCAGTCCCACATGTTAACAGGAATTCATGCAACAAATGACAGGAAAAAGAGACATTTTAACCTTCTAGATCTGCTTCTGTTTTCATTTCAGTTGTTGGAAATACTGTTTGCAAACCCAAATATAGGATCTGGCTTATCTTATCACTTTTACAGTTCACTCTAAGGGGAGCAGGACTGTGGTCCCAGTGCCTACAGATATACCTCACAGTGACAGGGCAAGTTAATGCCCAAATTCCTTCCCTTCTCTCCTCCAAACCTCTCTGTCTACTTTTCTTATTAGCTTAATAATAGCCTGCTCAGTCTGCAAGCTCAGTTTTCTCTTGAGCATTGTTTGTGTCTGCCATTCTTTCTCACAGAGCTATTCTTGAAAAATGCATTTAGATTCAGTCTGTGCTCCTGACTTGAAACTAATAAGTGTCATTCAATCTGGTGAGTTCCTCTGCATCTCTGCCCTATGGACTGAATGAAATGGAGATTTTGCAGAAAATAGATGTGAGCTCATGTAATTAAAAACTGGGTACCTACAATGTGGCTAATTCAAGATGGATAACAAATCCAGTGTATAAAGATACCTTTTTTGCCCTGAAGTCATAGTTCTTATGGAGAATAATGATTTCAGTTCCTCTCCGCCTTTGACAAAGTTGAAAGCAATGTTAAGATGGTGCTGAGCTTTATTTGAATACCATACTGCACGCTGCTATTTAGTCAGTCTTATTTATTCTGGTTTGTAACTTCTCCTTAATGCAGCACACGGTGTTGCAACAAAGCCCCGCTCTCTGGTTATGCTATTAGTATTTTGGGGGGCCCATAATTTCAAAGGGCATTAGAAGTTTTCGTGACAGAATCTCCTTTTAAATTAGCCCAGAAGTGTCAGTGTCAGATCCAGGCTCTCCAGACTGACCCAGAAGACAATAACCAAGGATCAAAGCAACATCAGAAGGGGATACAAAACTCATGCTGATACCATCACCTTCCATCAGTGAGGTCACCTGGTGTGGTCTCAGCCACACAGAACAGGTCTGTGGCCTCAGGTTATCCTGAAACCACATGATCCTTTTTATGGTTGTTGTTTTTGTCAGCAGCAGAACATTCCAGCCATCTCTCCAGAGAGAGTGAAGGAGGGCAGTTAGAACAGAGCACCTACCCACTGAACCTGAAAGCATGGTAACTATTTGTCCTTGTACAGCACCTACCTCCTCTCTGACAGCAGAGTAGGATTCATTGCTGCAACACATGGAGTTGCTGAGACAGGCCAGCAAGCACGTAGCTTCTGCATCAACCAAAGGAACAGTTATTGCTTTCATAATCTCTCTTAGATGTGGCATTATTCCTTCAAAATTGATTTTGCTGGAAAATACTGTTATCTTTACAAGTGACCTAAGAGCTCCATTTTCATGCTTGATGTTGTATATTTGACAGCCCTTCAGACATAAGAACTACTGCCATTTCCTCCTGCCTGGCCTTTTTACTTATATGAGTGTGTCACTAGACAATGGAAGCACTGCAAAAATGTCAGGTGGAAAACATTTTTGTAAAATCACAAATGTTGGTGGCTAGTGAGTATTTCAGGGCACATGAAGTTCCTGGAAACACTTTCAAACACATTTTTGTATCGTTCCATTTTGGTCCATTTGACAAAATTTATTTGCATTTTTGAAAAATCCCTTCAGCTGGGCTCCCCCAGAGTAGTGCAGCTTTTTGTGCTCTGAAAGCCATCCCATTTGATTGGATTCCTAAACAACAATCTAACTGTCGGTGCCCATTTAATAAAAAATCCCAAATTCCTCATCATAAGTTGAATGTGTAATGCACGTCTCACGGGCCTGCAGGTCAACAAGCAAGCCAAGCTGTTTTCTAGAGGCCTAGCAATGGTGTCTGCATAAAGTACAGCTCTTTGATCTACAGCTGCAGAGATGAAGACCCTCATAAAAGGTTGCATCTGGATTAGAATCTGTCTTTGCTGGGTTGCCAGTTCACTTCTTATAGTGAGAGTCAAGGTCTTTATCTTCTGAATTCCACTGAAAAAAGAGCATATCAGCTTTTTAGCATGAGACTTCGAGGCACTGTACCCTTTCTCACTGCAAAACACTTTGTGCTAGGTATAACAAGGCTGCAGTCAGTCAGTCTGATGTACAAATGCAGAGAACCTGATCTTCTATGCTGTGCAATTTGAGTTTTTGAGGATTTTCCAGCTTTGTCCTTAGATCAAGGTTATTAATCTGATGAGCACGTACACACCTAGGATATGCAAAGATGCAGAACAAACTTCACAGCCCCACCCTTTAATATCAAGTACATTCCCACTGGCTTCGAGAAGCCAGCAGTCATCTTGCATCAATACACTCCAGACACTCTGTTTTTTGTCTCCTTGTGGTTCAGTGCCACTCCATCAATATTGCCATCCTGCACTTGGCATCTTCTGCATTGTTGTCTGTTTACTACCACATTTGTAGTTCTGGATGGAAACTTAAAGCCTCTGTTTTTCTTTTACAGAATTTTAGCTTACAGTAAAGTTTCAGTGATGGTCACGGATCTGCACAGCCACAGGTGGATGTGTATGGCATGTAGACCAGGAATGGTCTTCATTAAGCATAAGGCTCTGCTTAGGTCTGATATACCCAGGTGAGTTTCAAAAACATGGTGACTGCCGTCTCTTTCCCACCTACAGCTAGTGAAATCGTGACAAGATGCACACTGATACAGCTCCCATGGGATCTGAATGTTAGAGCAGATTCTTTTTTCACTAAATTGCATGGGAAAATGATGTGGTATTTCTTTCTTCTCTTGCAGACTTGTATTACTTTCTCCTAGCCCCCACAGTTTCCCAAGAAATTCACACTGCAGACACAGGTATATCATTAAGAGGCTTCTTGAAGTGGTAAGAAAATGGCACTGCACTTAAACCTGTCAACTGCTGAGACTCTGCTTGAATAGTAACAATGGCTGTATTGAGCCATGAGATTCACACCAAGCCTGTCATATCTTTCTTTGGATGCTGACATTCCAATTGCGTGTCAAACACTGCCTTAACACACAGGCATGTTGTGAAATATGCTGTCAAATAATGCAAATTGCAGACACTGCGCCGTGGTATTTTGCTAATCATGGAGATTTCACACAGTCCTTTATAATTCCTCTCCCATTTTTTATTTGAAAAGAAGTTAGGATTTGGTCATCGTGGACTGACCTTTAAAGGGGCTCTTGAAGGATCTGGCAATTTCATAGGGGTGATGTGAATGGAACTCTCTGACCTCCTGCAGTGTTCCAGACCAGTTAAATCCCATTCCAGCAGCTCATCACAGAGCTGCTGGCCCTACCAGGCAAGGCTGAGCACAGTCTGTGGGCAGTGCAACATGCACAGTGGATGCTCTGAAACCCAGACAACGAGAAAAGTCCTTGCGGTAAGATGTTGACATCTTGTATTATAGTGAGTAATGTACTGGGATGCGTGCCAGCCGCCGAGACCTTCATGGGATGGCTGCAGCATAAGCAATTTCAGTGCCAGTTAATTGCACTTGAAAACACTGTGGTGGTTGTGGTATCTAAACACAAAATAGGCAGAGATGTGGAGGAATGCCTCAGGATGTGGTGACTTTGGTGTGAAGGAATCAATGAAGGACTTTAAAGTTTACTCTTGTTTTCTCTGAAGATATTTCTCTTCCATCTTATGCTGGCACTAATTCAACAGATATTGGTTTCTGTTATTGTTTTTTAATATTAAAACCCAGAGATTCTGTTGTCATAGGACTGCTGGGATGCAGTTCTCAGCCTCTAACATATAGAGTGGTTCTGGCTGACCTGCAGCAGTTTATTACTTCACCACCTTTGCATCCACCTTAATGCTTATGTACTGCAGAAATGGCACACTTTGTCATGCCTGTACTTACCCTCTTCTTAAACACCATTACCCCAGAGATGAGGACTCCAGTGCCAACTTAGTGTAAAGAAAGGAAGGGGAGAGCACTGGGATCAGAGTGCTGCCTGTCTCACTTTATGTCCTGCTAGGTAGCCCTTTACCAGTGTCTAATTTTCCTGTCCTCCGTAAAAAGCTGTAACTTTTTAGGGTGCTTTGGGATCTGCAGAAGAAAAGCTTTATAGCTCTGTTAATGCAAATAATTCTTCCTTATGTTTCCAGCAGATGTCATCAGGCTTGTCCAGAATCTCCTCCAGAATATCTACAGAATCCTTCATGCTAGCACCAGTGGCAGCTGAGAACAGTAAAAAGAAGTTTTGCTCAAAGATTCTGGGGGCTAAGAAGTATGCTTTTCTTTCTAGTGTACTATGACATCGTTTTCCTAAAGCCCTCACTGTAATAAAGCAGTAGTTCTCTCTGCAAGCTGTTCACCTTAGCGGGCAGCCTTTTTCATGCAATGGGACGTGCTTTGGATGCTCTTCTCTGTTGATACATCCCAAGTGATCTTTTCTGTGCCTTTGTCTCACAGCTGGAGAAGACTCAAGGATGTGGTCCTGCTGCCATTGTGCTGTCCTGCTTCCACGAGGGAGTTCTGACAGTGAGTGTTACAGTTGTCCTCAGCAGAAGGGGAAGAGCATGGCTGCGTGTTTGCCAGTGCCAGCATCTCATCAGTCTGTATGGGCTCATTTGCAGCAGAGGCTGCAGCTGTGTTTTCTTACCATAGCAGACACAAAATAATGAGTCACTTTTCAGGATCTTCCAAGCAAAGTTGGGTTTACCTTAATTGCTCTCTATTTTTCTTTCAGTGGATTTTGCTAAATATCCATGAATCAACTGTGTTCACAAATGTGAGCAAATATAGTTTATCTTCTTAAGGAATATTCCACTTGATATCATTGCCAGAGATAATGTTCAGGTCTGTTTTATTTATTTCTGCAGAAAACAGAGCCTGCATTACTTAGAGAATATATCTTGAAACTGGCAAGTAAGGTACGTCTTTTTGCTGGGGCTGATATACGTTTTTCAGAGAGTTCATCTTGCAATATGAAACCAAGGAGGTTTGGAAATGCAAACCTGTTCTATTCCCTTCTAAATCTGTTTAGTATTATTCATTGCCCTTCATGGTAGCATTACTGAAATGCCTTCATACAAAATACCAATATCAAACCCAGTGGATTTCATGGAGTCTCTGCTTAGCATTTCTTTTGTGAATCAGAACTTTAAATTGGGTATGATGTTGTATCAGTTGTGACAGAGGATTGGACAAAAAAAGCCTGAAGAGGTTTCAGTACTTTGCATGTCATGCTAGAAAGACTATTCAGAGAGGAATATTTTGCAGTATTTCTTAAAATCAGACTCTAGAGTCCCTTAATCTACCCTAGAAATTAACTCCCTAGCAGGAGAGTATTTCATCTCCATCTATTCCAAGGCTTCATTTTGGGTTTTTCTATTGTTTTCTGGAAGTGTAACTCTGTGACGGTTTGGGGATCAAAGTGCAGTACCAGATGCATCATGATGACCCAAAGAAATGAGACTTGAGACTGCCATGCACACTCTGCCTGGAGCACGTGCCCCACGATCACAGCCAGCTTCAGACAGAGACGTGGTGACACAGCCAGGAAGAGAGTAACACCCACACTCAGAGCTGAGCAGGAGTTTCTTACAGCTGGAGAGAAAATTCCAGCAGTATTTAGCAGCCACGTTGCTTCCCCAAATACGAGTGTGGGAAGAACCATCCCATCCCCAAGAGAACCTTCCATCTTCCTCCCCTCCTCCTTGTCTACCCACTCCTGTCCCCCTTGCAGCTCTATTCAGCATCCAGCAGCTGCTGGCACCATTCTCCTGGGTTTGCAGCCACCACACTGCCATTTATGAACAAAATGGCTGCTCAGGAGGAATGAAGGATCTGCAGCTGCACCTCCGAGCACTGACCTGTCTGGCAGCTGATTGCCTTCCAGTCTTTAGGATTGTTCTGAGTGGACTAGGGCCCAGCCTCATCAATCAATTCAATCCCTGAACTTTCTGCTGAAATTAATGGGCTGCAAGGTTCTGATTGACTTCAGTGAGCTTTATCTCCCATGATTTATTCTTTGCTCTTTTCTGCACCCAAAGCTTTTCAGTGGTACCCGATCTGGACAAGAGCTGAACCCAGATCTGCCATCCTTGCTTATTGCTGAGTTTCTGCATACCTTTCAGACTGTTAAATTTGAAAAGCACCAGCTAGGACTCTACTGAGGGCCCCACCACTGGTGTTGCCCACCAGCAGCTCCGCTGCCTTAGCTCTAGTTCAGTTTATTCCTTTTCTCTTCTAGAGACACACGACAGAGTACCTTACCCAGACCATCAAAGGGTAACAGCCTTCCTGTTGTTGCATTTTGATTTTAATGAAAATTTCCCTTCCTCTGGAGCATTTTACTGCTTTCATGCCTCTGCTGAAAACCTTTGTGCTGTTCACCAGTTGTCTGATCACAGCAAGCTTTCACTATGGCTCATTGTTTTCTACCTTGCAGTTTCACAGTGTTTAACCTTCTAATTGCGTCTCTCACCTTGTTGTTTGTGCCATGACATCACAGCACCTACCTAATGATGTCTGTTAAGGCCTTTTGCCAACTTAGTAGTCTGCCATGCCATTAGCCTCCTGCACCGTAGAGCATGCTCTGTGGGGTACAAGCACTCTTTCTGTCCTTCTGCTTTTTGTTTTTTCCTGATCAGATCTTTCTCTGTTTAGCCTAGGAGCAGCAAATTGCAAAGCCCTTCAGTGCATTCTTAGGAGATAAATAAAGTGTTGCAACCTTAGCATGCCGAGGAGGATCGGGTTGGTTGCACTCACTGGAGATAACACTGCATTTCATTCAGCAGTGTGTCTGCACTGGATGTTAGAGATAGATGTGTTTGCCATTATCTAGTCTACTCAGCGAGGGTTTTGCTAATTACAACAGCAATTTGCACACGCATTTGTCATTGCCACAGGGCAACACCCCTCACTCATGCCTGGAGAAGAGGCTGAGGAGCATAAGCAGCAGTTGTCTTTGTCAGCCTTGTTCCCTTAATGGCACTCTGTTTCTCGTGTTCTTGGTTCCAGAATTATCTCGTTGCACACCGTAGACCCATATAGCTTTGCAATTTACTCTTAGTTCCTTGTCCTCTACTGGTCTGTGAACTTATTTATATCCAAACCGTTTTATTTGTCATCTTTTATATTAATGTTATATTTAAAACCTTCTTGTGGTGCTTGGCCTGCAAAAGGATACTTCAAATCAAGCCAAGGGAAATGACTCTATAAATACAGTTGCTCTGGCGAGGGCACATTTATACTGCATTATATTCAAACTGTGCAGGAAGAATGGAATTGAACCAAGAGGGAAAGATGATTTTTATTGTCCACTGCTGTAGGTGGCAAATCATTTCATCTGGCTTGTCTTTTGTCATCAGTATATGCACTCCTGCCTCAATTGCCTAACAAAACTGCTGCAATTTGGAGACCGCAGTTTCACCTGGACTGGTGTTAAGGTGTCTTCTGCCTCTTGGAAAAAGAGTGTGCTGCTGCTTCGTTCCTAGTAAGGCTGCTAGGTGATGTGCTTTAGCTTCACAAAGAATATACAAGAGCCCCTGTTGGCTGTGCAGGTATAATTTGGCACACCTGCAGCATGGCTGAACGCTGCCTCAGAACCGAGCCAGTCGAGTTCACTGGGCAATACTTGTTTGATACAAGCAAGGTAAGGCTTTCAGGAAATGAAGCCACACACCTTGCATACCTCACATTTAGGATTACCATTTACATCTTTGTGGAAAAGACAGTAAACATTACTAACAGGGTGGCAATAGTATACATGACTGTAACTAATATACAGTGTTCACATTAGGAGTAAACATAAGTTTTGTTTTCAATACTGTTTCTTCAGAAACAGACACTTGATTTACGCAAGTAAGGTATGGACATAATCCAAAAATCAAATCCTTACCTATTTTAGACAGATGCATAATCCTGCACCTAATACTATTTTAGCCTCTGTTAGCCTCTGTTCCTTGTTTCCATTCTCATCCCCATACAAGGAGATGGATCTGTGAAAAAAAGATAGCAGGAGGCTCTCTATGAAGCTTACCTCTGCGGGATTTCTGTAATGCCAACTCCTTTTTCCAGTGTAATTGACTGAGGAAAGTTACCACTTCTTTAGGGGTGGATGAATTCATTATACCTAAATATTCGTTAGCCATTGAAGTGTCTTGCATGTTCATTCTATTTGTGTATATATAGACATATATTACGTATTTATACATTCTATAGTATAGGATAGCACTGCATTAATCAAGAATACAGACCTTTGCCTTCAAATAGAACAATCACCAGACGTTCAAACTTGCTAATACATCATGTTGATGTGGTAGTATTGCCCTGTGCCAACGCAGCGCTGCTTGCTGGGGATGCTGCACTGCGTGTCTGGGGCTGTGTCGCTGTCGTCTTCTCATATTCCAAGGTTCAGTGAGGAGCTTTGTGTCCTTGCTCTACCCTCTAACCAAAAGATATCAAGTGTTAGAGTGTCTGCTCGCTGGGGATCTTACTAATAAAGCACTCTCCAGCTGGCTGCCAACCACTGCTTTTTAAAAATAACCAAAACATGGGAGGTTACAGAACCCATTAACCCCAGGACATGTTATTATCCCTAGAACAACAAATATTTTATGAGCTAAATTACAGCTTTGACAACAATATGTTTTAGAAAATAATGAATTGGGCCCCACCAGTCACGAAGCTGGCTCAGAAGTATCGCTTTTTTTCTCAGTGGCCCTGAGATTTTTTTTAGTATTCTTCTGATGTCTGACTCTTCACGATTTTCAAGTTTTCAGAAATTGCTACTTTTCTCCCTGCTGAGACACAGCTCCAGAGGTGGGGCCAGTAAGTATTGCAAGATGCCATTGTCTTCTAAATCCCAATTGTTAATTAGTAAGACAGCTGAAATTAAATGCAAATTTACAATACAGATATAGCATCTAAGAGAACTGCAAGATTACTGTCCCTGGAGCGCTATTAGGAGATGCGTTGTCGGGGTGCTTCATCCTCCTTCACTGCTGAAAGCATTGTCAGGAAGATGATATGAAAGTCAATGGCAAAGCAATGTGTGCTGGTACCTGTCACCTGGCAGGCATTGGTCACCCTGATGGGCTAACCGCTCTGGTTCTTTCCAACCAGCACAGCTTTAAAAGGGAATTTTGGTGCCATGCACAAGTGAGGCTCACCATGGAGCCTGCAGCCAGCCCTTCCCTCCTGGGGAACGCAGCACCTATAAGCAGCAGCTGGGCTCTGCAGCACTTCCAGCCCCTGGTTTGGATAGGTCTGTCTTCCGAATGGTTCACAAAATTTCTCTGGTTTGAAGTTTAATTCTGAGGCATTGTATGTAATTAAACCTTGACCTTTAAAGTCATTAATGAGCAAACAATATTTTAGCTTAGTCTCAAAAGAATATCGAGATGCAGACAGACACGAAATGACTTTATTAAATTAAAAGCTTCAAACTTTCTGTAGGCACGTAGTTTGTGCTGCTGGGAACGGGCTCTTCGGAAATAGCACTCCAACCCCACTAAGCTGAATCTTGGCTCTCCTCGGAGGAGGGATGGAATCGGGAGGTTCCACTGCAGGAAACAGGGCATGAGTCAGTACTCCCCATCAAAGAATGCTTCTTACATCACTAGTGCTTCTCCTTCCCCCAACATGTGTGGAAGGCCCAGGAAGCCCAGGCTGTCAGCATCCCCAGGCCCTGCTGGGAAGGAGGAAGGTTCCGAAACACTGCTGAGATCCGCTGGAAGCTGGACCATCTATAAATAGGCAGAATGTGTTTCTTTTCATCAGTGTCTCTGTGAGGCTGTTCTTACAGTGTTTCACGCACAGATTCAGCAAGGCGTGGAATGATCACGTTCTTTAGCCCAAAAGCCTCTAGGAGAGAGACACACTCACCTGTCGCCTGCTGACAGCCACCAAGTGGGACACAAGTCATTACTGCTACTGCTGTAATGCTCGAACGCTGTCAATGCCAAACGTTTACATGCTCAGGACAGAAAATGTCCGTGACACTCTGCCAGTGACTGCAAAGCCACAAACGTAGACCTGCTGTCTGCCTCTTTTGCCAAGCTTGGAAAAGCAGTAGGTAAAATTAGGCTCCCAAGGCTACCTAAATAGGAAGCCAAATAAATTCTATGCCAAATAAATTCCAAGATTCTAAGTGGCTTTATTGATTTTCATGGCACCCAAAAAGTGCTCAGCTCTCCTCAAAACCAGGAGAAAAAAAAAGTGAGTTGCTTGTTTTCAGTGGCCTTGGCCTGTAGTTTAAGGCTATAGTTAAAACCATCTATTTTGACTTTCTGGCCTAAGGAAGACAGGCAGGACTGCAAATGCTGGTTTCAGAATGAAGTGCTGTTTGGCAATGGAATTCCTCATGTATAGTGAAGAGCATCCTTCATTTCTATCACCCAAAAAAATACAAAAAAAAAGCCCTGCATGCAGAATCCCTTGTATGTAAGTCCATCAGGAAAACATCTCCTCATTCTCCGGAGGTTTTATGCAATGCCAAGAACCACCAGCGAGGTGAGAAAACAGCAACCAGATCCTTGAGCCATTTATACTTGTCCTTCCCATCAAATCTTTCTCAGCAAATGAGACCAGAGCCCAGAGGGTTTCATAACCAGCCCAGGGAGGTCAGGCTCTGTCACCCGAGCTGCACTGAGCCTGCTGCTCGTTTGAAAGCTTTTGAGTATTGTCTGAGGGCAGATTTCCTCCATGTAATGATCTGTCCTACAGTGATGGCTTCTGAACACAAAACCTGTGGCATTCTGCAATCCTTCCTGTCTCATCTCTTTCGGGCCTTTAAAAATAATTTCAAAGTCTTTCCATTCCTATGATATGCCTCTAAATTTAGCCACTATTGGCTCTGTGTGAATGACCCTTTCTTTCTCCTTTCTGTGCTAGCCCGGTAAGCTTTTAGCATTAATGGAGTTTTTAATTGTTCTGTTACGAAGCACATAAACACAGAGCCCTTTGGCAAGGGCACCCTTTAGAAATAAATTGAGTTCTCATCCTTATAATAGAAAAACAAATGCAGTATGGATCTGTCCGTTAGCTGAGGGCACGCTAGCCCCTTAGAGAATGGTACAACCACAGGAGCAGACCCTTGTTAGTGACTGCTGTTTGCTTTTCCAGACAGATCTCACTCTCCTGCCTGCCAAAACTGCTTTTTGATGGCTGCTACCGTAACATGCTGCTGTGGATCGGCCTGGCCCTGGGTGCCCCTCTGACAGCGCTGCCGTACTTCCATGGCTCATACATCATCTGCTGCTCGAAGGACTCCGTGCGGAGACTGCTTGTTCTCTGCCCTGCCCAGAACCCAGCTGCCACCTATCTTCCTCCCACACAACATACAGTGTGCAATACAACCCCAAGTTTGAAATAACCTTGTCTTTTGTATGGAAGAATCTACCAAGGATGCAAAATTCCATCTGGATACAGAGCAAAGAATAAGGAATTGCAGGTTCCACTGAAGTCCACGGGATCTGAGAGCAGTGGGGCTGCTGTGACACAACCTTGCTTTTTCTCCCAAAGGGTGACCCTGGAAACCCTGTAATGTGCTAGACTAAAGGAACTGAGAAATGGGTCCTGAAGGCCATTCTCAGTGATGGTGGCATGAGGTACTACAGGCCATTCCCATATGCCCCCAGTCTCCCACTGCAGCAGAGGATCTTGGCCACAGCTGAGATGGCAGGAGCAGATGTGCTCCCCACCTCCTCAGGCAACAAGCTGAGCGGCAGCCTCCACTTACAATGGGAAGAGATCTCTACACAGGCAGCAATGGTATTTCAGGAAGGTGATTTCAACTCCAAGCATGAAAAGCAAATCCCCAAACTCATCTAAGTATGGGCCACTTGAGATTTATGTCTCCTGCAGTGAGGAGATGCTTCCCATCTCCAAGAGCAATTTGCACTTGGAAGCTGTGCTGGGACTGACCATAGAGATGGCCTCAAAACTGGTGGTTACTTCATCATTTCATGCACAAGAGGTTTCACCCCCCTACACCACATAGAGTGCTACAGTTACCCATTTGACAGCGCATTTCCCCACAAGGCTGGCTCCCTCTGCAGCTTCCACTGCTTGCCCTGATGCATCACACAACCCAGGTGCGGGTTACCAGACATCTTGACTTGGTTCCATGCTCTGTGGTGGCTTTGCAAGGTCATCTGCAAGAGGGGAGAGGAGAAGACCTTAACGTGTTCAGACAGCAGAGATACATTCTGGAGGAAGCTGCTGTATGGCATTCCCCTCCACCCACCCTGCTCCCACCTGCACTCAGTGCTCGCTGCAGCACTTGGGCTTTGACAATGCTCCTCTCTTATCTCAACATCTCCTCCCAGGCTGCAGGAGTTGTGCCAGGGGCAGAGACAAAGATGTTGTTCTTGCAACTTTGCCATGAACTCATGTTTGTCAGCTCTTGGCCAGATACAGCCGTTCCTTACCAGGGAACAGTCAAGATACGGATGAGAAAGAAATGTTTGAGATCATGAAAGAGGACCACCAGCACTGGGGAGCCATTGGCTGGCTGGAGTACTGCAGCCAGACACGTCCCAGGCACCATGTGTCCCCTTTTCTTTACACACCCTTCAGGTTCCAGCATGAGCCCAGCCTGATGGTGCAGCCGGTCAAGTTACATGCTATGTCCTCACCTCCAAGCTCAGCTGTTAAAATTCAGCCTTTCTCCTGGGGGTAGGGAGCAGCCACCAGGAAGAGCCTCCAGCCCTGCCTGCAGCAGCACACCAGAAGACAGCCCCAGCCTGCTCCCGGCCCCATCTCCCTCACCTCAGCGATTGCCACCCTCCTCTCCCAAGCCTTGATACTCTTTTCTAGGTCAGCGATAGCCATCCTCATCTGCACATAACTCATCACGGGAGGGGTGCTGTAGTCTGACAGCTGCTTCTGCAGCCTCTCAATGAGACTCTCCTCTTTGGCTTGTTGCTGCAGGAGGAAAAGTGACAGAGGGTGAGGACAGGGCAGGATAAAGGAGGGACACGGTGCGATGCACCCACCCATGCCCCCATCCCATAGTGGGGCTGCCCAGAGTGGTGGCCCAGCCTCCATGACCCCAGGCCATGACAGCTGTGCTACTTCTCACTGGGGAGGACACTGCTGGTGAAAAGCTCAAAGAAAGAGAACTTCAAGAAGGCAAAAATCCACAAAAGGGCAAAGCTGCCCATCCCCACCTGCAGCAGCAGGAGCTCCAGGACTTATTCTCAGTCCCACCAAGGCATGCAAGTAGCTATGGCCTGAAAAAAAGTCCTCTCAGGTGAAGTCTTGGGGATTCCCAAATTGTTCTTACCTCCTTCACAAGAGTAGTACTTCTTTCAATCTTCTCCAGCATCTCTTTCCTCTGGGAGATGTCTTTCTGCAGAACTGTAGATGTTTCCAAGGCATTCTGCAGCTTTTTCTGGAACACAAGAGCAGAACAGTGTCAGCAGGTGCAGTGGCAGCTCTCTGGTCCCTGCAAAGCCGCTGGAGTACTCAGACTGAGAAAGGGAAGGCTGCAAGAGCTGCAGGTCAGCTCGTGTGTGACCCTGGGGAATAGCAGGAAGGGCAGCAGGGGTGCTGGGATCTTTACTCACCTTCCAGAAGTTGAGGACCTGGATCTTCTCTAAGGCCAGCTTTAGCTGCTGCAGCTCTTGGTTCTTCTCATCAATCTCCTCCTCGTACTGTGCTTTCTTAACCTGCAGCAGCTCTGCATGGACCTCATGGAGCATTTCTCCCGTCTGCTTCTTCTGCAAGCCCAGGGAAACAGAGCTTCAGAGTGCTGACCAAAGCTCAGTCTCAAGTATAAGAGCTTTGCTTGGTGGGGAAAGCAGACTTAAAGCACAAGGTCATATGCCTGGCTGCAAACCTGAGGCTTAAAGAGAAATGCCAGAGAGCGTGCTGCTGCCCACGTGCCAGACCAGGTGTCCAGGCAACACACACCTGCCTGAGCTGCTGCTGCAGCTTCTTCTTGTAGCTCCTGAGCAAATTGCTTTCTAAGCGCAGCTTCTGTCTCATTAGATCCTGAAGAAAGAAAGCAGGTTAGAGAGGGACAGCAGGGCCTGGGAGGAGGCATAGCACCAGGCCCCACGCTTTACTATGTGCTTTCCCTTTGTTCCAGCTGCACCATGGCCCTCGCATTGCTGCCCTGCCTCATCCATGCTCACAGGGCTAGTTGCTAAGATAGTCTGAAAACGTGAGGCAGCTCAAACAGAGGTATGGGAACCTGAATTTTCAGATGACAGACCAGGCTCAACTTCTGCCATGCTGCACTGACCCTCTGGTGGTTCTTCTCCTCCAGGTATCTCAGCAGCTTTTCAGAAGCTGTGATGCTCCCTTTCTTGTTGGAGATGGTTCTGACAATGTCATCCTCAAAGTCACTGACAACTTTCTTAATGTCAGCCCACCAAACATCAGCTTCTTGTATGACTGCCTGTAGAAATGAAGTCACATCACAGTCAAAGAGGTGTGAAAAGCCACAGTGCTGCAGGACGCTTGATGTCCTAAGACCCTGGAGAGCTGTACCTCGAGGTCGTGCAAGGTCTTCTCCGAGTCCTCCTCCACCTTCTGAATGTCACACTTCACGTCCAGCAGCTCCCGCTCCGCCAGCTCACATTTCTGCTCCACCGTCAGCACTGCAAAATGGGCCAATGAACCGCTGTACAGCCTGGATCTGGACCTGCCACGGGTCTGCAACAATTGAGGAACAACACAGATGCCATTAGAAAGCCAGCACTGGGCAACTGCTGCTTCATGTTCATGTATGCCAAAAGTAAGCAAGTTCAGCTTTCAGATAGGAAAGGAACAATGTGCACTTGGCAGAGGGACCTGGGTGTGGATGCACACAGGTCTGGATGAGTTGGGAAGAGGAGGATCAGAGCACCCTGTTACAGACCTGGGGCAAGTCCCCTGTTTCCCTGGCATCATCCCCCCCCATGCGTTTAGCTTCACGATCAAATCACCCAGTGTAGGGTCTAACTCACTGGTTTGTGAGGCACTTCCAGATCTCCCTTGCACTCACTGCTCAGGAGGACACAGTGCTGTCATACACAAGGGATAGCACCAGACGGAAGAGGGGAAATAAGAAACCCAAAGGCAGCCTGGCGTGCAGAAGGGCATGTGAGCCCACATCTACACCTAGAGGCCCAGCAGCACCTGTTTTCAAGCAGGAGCTGGGGTTAAGTCGCTCATCCCAGTCTGCCCCACTCCATACCAGTATGGGTATCAGCTCTGGTGGGGAGCCGTGCTGCGGGAAGCCTGGGCTGCTGCTCGGCTGCATCTTACGGTACTGGTTCTCAAACAGCTTCACCCTGGTTCTCAGCAAGTCGTTGGCATGGCTGCAAAGTGACGGATGTGTACTGGGACAAGCACAGTGGGCAAAGGAGACCAATCCACGGCAAGATAGACCCCCCCAAAATGAGGAGGGCTGCAGGTCTCCCCCCCACGAGCCAGGACACAGAAAAGACCCTCAGAGCTGCCCCTTCTCAAAGCCAGACCCCAGGGGCTGTCAGAGCCTGGGACAGGGGCCCTGCAGGAGGGATCCTCACATGGCTGGGGATGGCTTGGCTTGTGCGTCCTGCCCCTGTCCCTGCTCCTGTCCCTGTCCTTTTCCTGTCTCTGTCCTGCCCTTGTCACTGCTCAGGTCCTGTTGATCCCCTGCCCTTGTCCTGCCCGTGATCCTGTCCCTGTCTTGTCTCTGCCCTGGTCCCGTCACTGCCCCTCTCTCTGCCTTTGCCCCAGCCCCTGCCCGACCCATTTACCGCCCAGGCTCTGGCCCGGTGCATCCCCTCGCCCCGCCGCCCCCTCCGGCCCCGTGTCCGCAGGCCACCGTCCCCGGCCCGGCCCCCGCCGCCGGTACCGCTTCTGCTCCAGGCGGGCCCGGAGCTGCGGCAGGGGCAGCGCGGCCAGCTCCTGCTCCGCCATGCCGCGTCCTGGCAACGGCGGCACGGGGGGGGCGGGGGGAGGGTAGGACGGTTCGCGGAGCTTCCAGCGACCGTCGATCGGTTTCGTTCGCCTCTCTGCTCGCAGGAGCCCACGGACTCCTCTCGTTCCCATTCATTTGGCAGAGTTGAGGTTCTGCCAACCCCAGCAGGGGAAATGCTCTGCGCCCGGCGCCGTGCGAGCCTGCAGCAGCGCAGAGCCTGCATTCCGGCGGCGTCAGCCCGCCCTACTCTGCGGAGCCGCCGGAGGTCAGCGAGGGCAGCGCACCTGTGCCCTGCAGGACGCCGGGGCCCGCAGCCCGGACGCAACTCCGGGGCGAGACCTCGGGGCGCTCGGAGCGGCCCAAGCCGTGTTCTCCCCGAGCGTGCTTTGGGAGTCAGCTGCGCTTCTCTGGCCAGGTGGGAAAGGTGCTTGGGAAAAAAATGAAGCCTGGAAAAGCTGTAGCGAGCTCCACATGGGAGCGCGTGCACGTGCCCGAACGGCAGCAGTGCAAACCCACGGGGGCTGTGATCCTGCCCTTAGCCAGGCGTGTGCTTCGCGGCACTGACACTGCATTAGCTTTGCTCAGCAGCGTGTACACGCCGACGTGCACGCAGGAGCGCACACGCAGATTTCCATAATTAGTCACCGCTCCAGCTCCGCGGCCCAGGGGAGCTCAGGGCTGGGTTGAACGCGGTGCCGTGCGGAATTCCCGGGGCAGATGGCTGTCTCGGCTGCATCACGGTGCAGCGCTGCCGTCGTCGCTCAGAAGCGACGCTGTCGCGATCCCCGGGATGCGCTGCGTGCGGGTGACGGTCTAGGACGGGAGTGACG